>NW_021703770.1:873007-951174 GCF_005190385.1 Monodon monoceros
GGGGGGAGGGGGACGGAGGGGAGGAAACCAAGGTGGGGCGCTCCTTGGCCTCCCCAGGGCTGTCTGACCCCTGAGCCCACCAGGCTCCTTCTGAAGACAGGAGGCCCAGGCAGGCACAAGGCAGCCAAGCAGACAGGACGCAAGGCCCTGAGGGGTCAGCGTCCCTCCTAGCGCCGGGCAGGCCCAGCTGGCAGTGTCTGTGGGAACAGTCCCCAGGCCTGGCTGGCCACACTCAGGCCAGTCAGTGGGCATCGGGGCTGCAGCAAATGCCGGGGCAGCTGGACACGTCCCGAGGGGCGGAAGCCCAGGCCCCGACCCTGCTCCAACCACGCCCAGACCTGCAGGCTGATCTGGGGGTCTCATGGGGGTCCTGGGGGAGGGGCGGGAGGGCTGGGGGAGGGGAGGAGAGAAAGAGGTCTGTGGGGCATGACAACCCCTACCGTCACCATCCATGCCCCCAGACCCCGCCCACCTCCAACACCCCAGAGGCTGCCCCCTTCCACCTGCAGCGCTCTCCCCCCAGCCCTTCCCCTAGACGCCTCCTCCTTGACCCTCAGCTGGCGCCGAAGTCCCTTCCTCTGACCCCTCCCCGGGGGCTGGGGCTCCTCCCCCGGCTCCCTGGACCCCACACCTCCCCTGATGTCACACAGTCCACCCAGGGCCGAGGCTGCGGTGGCCTCACTGCTGTCTGCAGACCGTGACTTCGTGGGCTGTGGCCATGCTGGGCCTCATCGGGGGCCTGTGGGGGGCAGGGGCAGCTGACGAGGTGGACGGACAGACGGACACCCTTGATGAATGGTTCAATCTACACTCCAGCCCACACGCCCAGCGGGCTCTGCCTGGCCCTGTACTCCACGTTCCCTGCCCCCTATGCTCCACCCCAGGACCCCCAGCCTCTGGCTGTCCTCACAGGCCTGGGGGCCCCTCGGGACGGCCCTTCCAGTGACTTCCTGCCAGGGAAGCTGGGAGGAGGGGTAAACAAGGCCTCCAGATGGCTTCCTGCGGCTGCCCGGCGACCGTGGGAACGGCCCAGCCCTCGAGGCCACGGAGGATGGAACGGGAGCAGGGAAGGGCTGCGCCCTCAGCAGAGCACCTTCTGCTCACCGCGCGGTGCCCCCTTTTACACCTCCCAACATGCCCACGAAGGGGTGCGCACCTCCATTTACAGAGGGGGAAACTGAGGCACGGACCGGCGCGTTAACACCAGGCCAGAAGCGGGGCCTCCTGCTCACCAGGTGCCCCCTCCTTATCAGACTGCCACCCACCGTGCAGGCAGGTCCTCCCAGCCCCGTGTGAGAAACAGGGAAAGCTGAGGCCAGAGAGGGGAGGGTCTCCCGGGCCAGATGAGCCGGTGGCTGTACTGGGGTGAGGTCCACTCCACCCCGGTCCCACACACACCTGAAGGCCCCTCATCTGTAAACGAGGGGACGACAGTCTGGCTCCAGGCCGTTCTACAAGGACCGCACAGCCCCGACTCGAGGGGCACCAGCCAGCACGCCTGCCACCCTGGGCAGAGTACGTGGCCTGGGAGACGGGGCAGTGACAGCCACTGCCGCACAGCTGGCCGTGAGGATGAATGCCGTGCCCTGGACCAGCTCCACTCCGGGCTAGAGTGAGGCCATGACGGCGCCCCTGAGGGGCGCTCTTAACTCAGGCCCCGAGCTCCCGGGAGCTGCCTCCGCCCAGCTCTCCCTTCCTGGAGCCCCTCCCGCCAGCTACTGTGATGCCCACATCCTTCCAGCCCCAGCCAGACACCACCTCCTCTCAGAAGGCTACCTTGACTTCCTGCTCCAACACGACCGCAAAATCTTGGGGACACACGCTCCAGGAAGGTGACAGTCATCTCCTGCAGGTCCTGTTCACCCACGGTCCCTCCCGGGGTCAGGACCACCTTTCTCCGCCCTCTCCCATCCCCCACAGGGGCCAGTGCAGGCCTGGCGGCCCCTCAAGAGGCACAGGAAGGCAGGAGCCAGGCCAAGCCAGTAGGCTGCCTCCCCAGCCCCGCTACACAGCAGCCAAGCTGGTGGTGATGGGGGCAAGAGGGAGGCAGGGCCCTGTTTAGGAGCGGCTGTCACGAGGGTACTGATTCATAAACAGGGTCCATCCAGACCCGGGACCCAGGCCCCCAAGTGCCATCAGGAGAGAGGCCCACAGTCAGTGGTGGAGGGAAATTTCAAGTGAGATACATCACGCTGCACGTGGGCAGCCTGTCCCTGTGAGATCCAGCATATGCCCCGCAGCCCAGAGCCCAGAGCAGCTGTGAATTTCCGGGGCTGTCTGACTGTCATCACTGAATCTGTACCGAACAACACGGAGCACTGTTTGGTTGGCCCCCGGCCCCAACATGAGTTCCTGCGCCCAGGAGGTACCGTCACAGCAGGGCCCCAGGCCCTCTCTGCCCACTCCCTGCACAGGGTCTGGCCCAAGAGCACAACTTGACAGACAGGGGAACTGAGACACCCACGGACGGCCCTTCCCAAGGTTGCAGGCTTCAGAGACTGTAAACGGCAAGTCTGCCAGGCCGGTCACAATGGGCAGACACAGGGCTGCAAGCAGGTCGCCTGGCCCAGGTGGCTTGGGCTTAACCGCCAAGACTACCAGCTTTGTCCTGACCCCCCACCCAGTCTGCTGTGGGGTCCAAGGTCTGCTCCAAGCTCTCCACTCTCTAGACAAGAAAACTGAGGCCCAGTAAGAGCAGGGGCCAGCCCAGGGTCACCCAGAGAGGCCTGGCAGAGCTGGGGCCACGGCTCTGGGCTCCCTAGGGCTATGCAGAGGGGACTGCGAGGTCACCATGGGGAGCCCCGGGCACCCCCGGGCACCCCCTGAGCTCCGCATGGCAATTCCCAGCAGATGGGCCGCTGGGCAGCCAGCCAGAGAGAAGTGAAGGCCAGGAGAGGGCCCAGCAGCTGAGCCCATGGGGAGATGAAAGGGGAGGAAATGTTTGGCTTGGCAGGGCCTGGTCCAGGCAAGGGAGGAGGAGGGGCCTGTCCCAGCACCAACAGACGATGCCCGGAGGGTGCCAGCGGAAGTAGCAGGAAGGGGCGCCCGCTGGGGGCAGGCACAGAGCAGACAGCACGTGGAGCCCACCGTAGGTAGCGGTGGGGCGGTGACGGGACACACAGGCGGTCGCTGCGGGAACTCTGGGTGGGGTGGCGGGGAATCCTCGTCGCTCTCCCGCGCCTCTTCCAGGAAGCCTGAGTCACAAGGGGGGCCCCAGGGCCAGGAGAGGGGCCGGGAGCACCACTCCCATGGGAAGGGGACAGGGCAGGGCTGCCTGCCCGCCCGCCTCCTCCAGCTGGGCCAGCCCTTGCTTCGGGGTCTTTGTGGCGAATGAGGCCATGGGAACAGGCTCCTGCAGCTCCCAGGAGGGACTGGGGGGAAGGAGGAGCTGGTGACAGCAGGTCAGAGCCCCCCTTCTGCAGAAGGGGAAACTGAGACCCCAGAGGAGAAAAGCTGGCCCAAAGGCATACGGCTAATGACCTTTCATTGACTAAGGGGGCTCTGGGCAGCCAGGCCGGGATCTGGGGAGACCCACAGCAGCACCCATGGATGTCCTGGCTGAGTTCTCTTCCAGCACATCGGCCCCCCGCCACGTACCAGAGACCACCCCTCCACCCTGCTCTAGAACACTCCATGGCTCCTGCCGCCCCTTCCCTCAGAATCTGAGTCAGGAAACAGAACCGCAGCACGACACAGTCTGCGGGCTCCCAACCTTCCATCTGCCCACATCAGCCATGGGTGCTTCCTTCCCGGGGGCATCAGAATCTCCTGGGGGACGTGTGGGCGCACCTCAGAAAGCACCAAGCATCTGGGAGCACCTCCCCCATTGACAACCTTGGGTCTGATCCAGCCCCTCATTTGCTGGTGCAGAATGGAGACCCAGGGTGGTGACACCCACCCCTGGACTCATCCAGGACTCAGCCAAGCTCTGGCCAGGCACACAGTAGGTACACAATAAAGGTGGCGGCCGGGAAGATCCAGGATAGAGAGGGCATTCGCGGCACAGAGGCCTGAGAAGCTGGGGCAGCAGGAGGAGCCGCGCGGGGCTCAGGTCTGATTGCTGGACCAGTTTCTCCTCAACTCCCTTCTGGCAGTGATGGCCGAGGATAGCGGAACCCCACTCCAGCCATCCTGGGGGATCGTCACCTTCTAGAGATGAGAACGCTGGTCTCCACAAGGCTCAAGCCACCTCCTTGCCCGCTGAGACCCTCGGGCACTGAGGCTTAGGTCCTCACATCCAAATGTACACACCAGGGACTTCACTGGTGGTCCAGCAGTTAAGACTCCACGCTCCCAATGCAGGGGGCCCGGGTTCAATCGCTGGTGGGGGAACTAGATCCCACATGCCGCAACTAAAAGATCGTGGACGCAGCAACAAAGATCCTGCATGCCACAGCTAAGACCCACCACAGCCAAATAAATAAACAAATATTAACAAAAAACAAAAAACCACCTGCCTTGCGAGGGCTCGCAGAGGACACACACTCCCAACTGAGGCCTGGGAGAAGGAGGGGACAGACCCCAGGCAGCAGAACGGTCACTGTGGCGGGAACTGGGCCTGGCTGGGGCTTCCACACACCCCTGACCTGGGCGGCCTTCCAGAGTCCCAACAGGAACAATTCCCAGCCCACCCGGGGGACTCGGGGCACTGGGCCAGAGGTGGGGTGGGACAGAGGGGCCTCCTCCCTGAGCCATCACTGCCCAGAGCCCCCGTGACCTCGGGAAGTGAGGAGCCTCGCTGAACTTTGGCCTCTCGCTGCAGGACAGGTAGACAATGACCCCAGTTGCTGGGGAACAGACCAGGATGGGGGAGGGGCCCAGCACACAGCAGGCACCCAGCACACCTAGTGACTACCTTCTCTGAGCCTCGGCTTCCCCACCTGGAAGGGGAGCCACCACCCCTCTCCCAGAGCCCCGGCGGCAGGAGACACTGTGACCCTGAGGACGTGGACAGAGCCCTGCTCCACACGAACGGACCTGCCCTCGTTCCCTCCAGCCTGCAGAGTCCCTCCAGGCCTGGCTTCCTGGCCAGGAAAACGGCAGGGTGCATTGGCCAAGCCCTGGGCCCTCCGGCCAGCCCGGCAGCCCACCTACCCACCCGCCAGAACCCCCAGCACTGAAGGCAGCGTCCAGGAGAGCAGGGTCACACCTGTTCTGTTCCCTGGTCCTCAGTGCCCAGAGCTCCACCTGGCAGAGTGGACCCTGGCCACATGCATCAGTGGGCACACACAGTCCCACCCGTCACGCGGCGTCGCCGTCCCAAGTGAGAGAAGGGTATTGTGAGGTTCGGCGGGGACATGCCCAAGACAGCACAGCCATCTGTGTGTGTGGGCGCCTCCACTTGACTGCCATCTCCCGGGGCCAGGGCCCAGGTCAGCCTTGATAACAGCTTATCAGGGCCTGGCACACAGTAGGTGCTCAAGTTTTTGTGACTCAGTGAGAAAGGAATGCCTGACGGGCTGCTCAGAGCCAGACTGCTCAGGGAGGACCACCACCCGGATGACAAGGACTCGAGGAGGCACAGCGCCACGGCCTGAGGCGGGACCTGCCATCGTCCACCCCTCAGTCCAGCACCGGGCCTGGCACACGGTGCGTGGCAAGCACTATGGGGGTGTTGTGGGGTGGCCAGCTCCCCAGGGGGACACCTGGGGGGCAGCTTCTTCTCCTGAATACCTGCAGCAAGGGAGGCCTGGGTGGCCGTGGGGAGACCCCCCCACGCCTGCCTCAGGGCCCATTTACTCCTCACAGCAGCCTGCCAGGAAGGTCAACCAGCACCCACTTCACAGGTGGGAAAACCAAGGCTCTGGTGAGGTCTGCAGGCTGAGGGGCTGGACATGACTCCACCTCTCTGGGCCTCAGCCTCCTCATCTGAGAAGTGGGGTTAAGAACTTCATGGGAGGATTTGAGGTCAGTGAGGCAAGGCGCCTGCACGGAGCTGCAAAGGGGTCTCCATTTGGGCAAGGCCACAGGCACCCTGTGTCCGCTGACCCTCTCTGGTCCACAGCCCCACATTGCTCCAGCCTAGGAGCAGGCCCCCCTGGAGTCCACACACCTCTGATGCCCAGCACCCAGGCACCCACCATCACATGCAGGGCTGGCCACAGAGCCGGCCAGCCAGGAGAGGAGGCACAGCGCATGCCCACCTGCCAGGGCTGGAGTGCACGGCACACTGTGATCAGCTGGCCTGGGCTCTACCCATCCTCAGACCCGCTATCAGGGTCCGGCCTGTGGGGTCACCATGCTCCACCCAGGAAGGCCAGACCAGGGCGACAGCTGCTCTACTGGCCTGGAGCTGACACGCCACCCACCCCAACTCAACCGGCCACCAGCTAGCTGCCCGGGAGAACACAGGAGCGCATCACGAGCCGCCTGGGACAAGGCTGGGACCTGCTCTAAGCTGGGGGACTGCTTGGACAGATGAGGCACCGCCGGGCTACCAGCCCCAGAGTGGTCTGAAAGCCGGGGCGCGGACCTGTGCCGGGACTTGGAGCTCAACCTCGTTGACGTTCGCCGGCAGCCCCCCACCCCCGCCCCGCCATCACGACGCAGGGAATCCGGTGGGGTTGTGGCGGGCAGGAGCGCTAGGGACCAACTCCCCCCAAACTGTGCGGAGGAGGAAACTGAGCCAGGGGATGGGGGGCAGCACCCGACACCCTACCGGCCCTTGGGGAAGAAGTATTAGGGGGCGGGGGGAGGGGGTCACGCCTCCCAGCCCGGGCGTCCCGTTGCCGCAGGGAGAAGCGGCGGGCGGAGTCCCGAGCCGGCCCCCGGGCTGAGAGTTGCACGTGGCAGCCTCCAGGCCCGCGCTCGCGCCGCAGCGGCCGCCGGGAGCAGGGCCCCTGGACTTGGGTAGTCGGCCCGCCCTCGGCCCGCGCGCGCCCCGCCACGCGCCCGCACCACGCGCGCGCCCCCGCCAGAGCGGGCACGAGGAAACTGACCTGGCGGTCCGGGCGCCGGCTCCACAGGCGGAGGGCTCGGGGCGCATGCGCGCGCACGCGGGTCCGGGGCGCGTGCGCGGCCCCGCTCCGGGCGCGCGGGCAGGGCCCGCCGCATCACGTGGACGGCGCGGCCCAATGGGAGCGCTCCCCACACCGGGGAGACGCGGGCGCGCGCGCGCGCCCCGAAGCCCCGCCCAGGTGGGAAGGGGCGTGTCCGTGGGCTCTGACTGTGGTCCAGTATCCCTCGTAAGGCGGCTGCTGCGGGACGCCGGGGCGGTTGGGGGGCGGCTTGACCCCGAATGCGGGTGAAGAGGGCAGGGTGCGCCGAGGCTGAGGGATGGAGTCCGGGGTCCAGGGGTTTCAGGAAACTTTTGGAGTCCTGGACTTCCTCTTGTGTCGACTGGGGTGAGCCCCACGCGCACGGCGCGTTGCCGTGAGGATGGATTACGGAAAGCAGACACCTGTCCCGGTGCTTGCGGTCAGACCGGGCCTCGAGGCCCCCAGGCCGCCCATGATACATGGGGCGGAAGGTGGCTTTCGGGGAGCGGGTGCTGGGGCCCTGGGAGATCTTAAGGTGCCCCCTTGGGGACTGGTGAGGAGGGCCCCTTATGGATCAGCCCATCCTAGGGAGCTCATGGCTCGGCCAGTGGTGACATATGGAGGAAACCCAGGACAGAGGGCGCATGGAGCCTGGCCAGGGTCTCCCGGGCGCTTCACTCACCCTACACTGTCCCCCACACCAATCCATGGACCCCCCAGCCCAGCCAAGTGCCCAGCCTCTCCTTCCAGACTCTGGTCCTGCCTCCGTTTCTCGGAGAGGATGCCCTCCGACCACCCACCCACCTGGACCCCTGGAAGGCAAGAGTGAGCCCATCCTCCTCTGTGCAGAATCCTGCAGGGCCCCACCTCACTGTCCCCAGGCCACCTGAGCAGGCCCAGGCTCACTCCTCCAGGTGCCCTCCACCTGCCACCTCACTGCCACAGTCTCATGCACCTGCGTGCAGTTCCTCCAATAGTCAGGGTCCATCCCACCTAAGGGCCTTCGCACTTACTGTTCCTTCTGCCTAGAAAGTCTTGCCCCAGACTATCCCTGTGGTGCCGTCCTTCACGTGTGGTCCCTCTCAGTTGTTGTCTCCTCTGAGAACTCAGTCTCCGCTAACCATCCCCTCACTCAGCCCCAGAGCTGTGCACCAAGTTCTGCCAGAAAGTCACAGGCAGTTACACATAACACTGATCGTGGTCTGGGTGAGGACCTCACCCGTATCCCTATCTGTGTCTCCAGCGCACAGACCTACATCTGGCACACCAAAAGTACACTCAGTCATGGATGGGGGGGGTGGTCGGATGGTCCCCAGAGACCCCCGATTCCTCCCTAAGAGGCATCAGGGGCTCAGAGGGCAGAGCCTTGCTGATCTGGGTTCAAATCTCAGTTCGCCAGCTCATTTAATGCCTGCACAGCCCCATGAGGTAAGGACAATTGTTCTCTCTATCTTGTAGATGAAGACACAGAGAGGTTAAGCAACTTCCAAAGATCACACATCAAGTCGGGAGTAGAGCTGGTCCAGGCCTCCCTCGCTGAACCACAAAGCTGGGCTTCCCTGTCCTCCGTGCCTTCAAGCAGGGAAGAGTGGGAAGGCTGTGCTGTTGGAAGAGGCAACATCTGGCATGCATTCCAGCTTTGAGGGCCTAGGACGCCTCCACTGAAACGGGAGCTGGGCACCCACTGAGGCAGCCCATTTCCAGGTCCATTTTTTTTTTAACTTTTTTTTTATATATATACATTTATTTATTTTTCGCCATGTTGGGTCTTTGTTACTGCGCGCAGGCTTTCTCTAGTTGCGGTGCGCGGGCTTCTCTTTGCAGTGGCTTCTCTTGTTGCGCAGCATGGGCTGTAGGTGCACGGGCTTCAATAGTTGTGGCTCGTGGGCTCTAGAGCGCAGGCTCGGTAGTTGTGGCACATGGGCTTAGTTGCTCTGCAGCATGTGCAGTCTTCCCGGACCAGGGCTCGAACCAGTGTCCCCTGCATTGGCAGGTGGATTCTTAACCACCGTACCACCAGGAAAGTCCCGGGCCCATTTTAATTACCGATCTTTATTTTTTTCAGTGTTGAGCTTGACCTCGAAGAACAGCACCTGCCTCCCTAACTTTTCATACTCTTCCTCCTTGCCTGCCCCAAATCTTGGAGAGGTTTCCCCCCATGGATGTGGCCTTCCTCATGGGCTGCGGTCCCTTTCACCTCCACATTCTTGGCATCAGTATGGGGACCCGAGGAGGAGGGTCCAAGAGTTCCACTCCCTAAACATTCACTGAACTCCAGCCTCGTACCAGACACTTACACCCACTGTCCCACCAAGTCTGCACTGTGCCCTGCAGAGGAGGGGCCACCACCCCCATTTTGCAGATAAGGAAGCTGAGGCTCAGTTAAGGCAGAGCTGGGATTCGAACCGAGGTCTGGGGAGGCCAGAGCTGGCACCCCTGCTGTGAGTGGAATGGGCGGGGCAAGAAGGGGTGAGCTGAGTGGTGATCTCATAGCAGGAAGGGTTGGCTCAGAACTTATCTCCTTTACCGGGGAAACGGGGCCACAGAGCTGATGGCTGAGTGAGGGAAGGACAGTCAGGATCCAGACCTGAATTCCAGACGCCCAGATCCTCCCTGGGATTGAGGGCCCCACCCCATCTACCCCCAGTCACTGGACCTGCCCACCACCCCCCAGCATGGCTGAGAGGAGGCCCCCAGCTGGGGAAGAGGGCCTGCAGGGGGAGGTGGGTTAGGAGGACCGGACTGGGGAGCGCCCGCCGGGGTGACAGGATTAGCAGATTAGCTCCAAGGAGGACAAAGGCGAGGTCAGTGCTAAGTGGATTTCCAGAAAGCGGCCTGGGCCCAGCAGGCCTGGCCCCAGCGGCGGCAGGACCACAAGTAGAGGCCCGGAGCCGGCCGCGGGCAGCGGGCAGCTGCTTTTGAGCCCCCAACACCAGGCTGCACGCCTTCACCTCTCCCTGCCTCAGTCTCGTCATCCATAACGGGGTCAGGGTGACAGCTCCAGCCTTGGGGGATGAGACTTGTCACCGGCTTGGTTCCACCTGTCGCTGAACAGGTGCCCAGTAGACGTTCTTAGGACTTTCCTTCCAGAATCATCCTCAGGTCCCAGCGTCATACATGAGCAAAGGGAAAAAGAACTTCTGGTTGTCTTTTGGGGTTTTTTTTGGCTGTGTCGCGCGGCATGTGGGATCTTAGTTCCCTGACCAGGGGTCAAACCCATGCCCCCTGCAGTGGAAGTTCAGAGTCCCAACCACTGGACCTCCAGGGAAGTCCCAAAGAGCTCCTGGTTGAACGTTAAGTCAGGTAAACGCAAAAGCTGGGTGCGAGGTATAGGACGGGAAGAGGGACCTCGGGGACTGACTCCTGGTGGCCACACCACACCCATCTCAGCTGCAGAAGCAAAGGCCCGTCCTGAGCCCAGTGGGACCCTCCTCCCCCCGACAGTGCCCCACCCCCAGGGTGCACCGGGCCCCGAATGTGTGAACCAGGACAGCCCTCACCTGTGTACTCACCCAGCCTCCCTCCTGCAGACAGAGGGTGTCTGGAACACCTCCAGAGGCCCTGGAAGCATCGAGAGATCTCCACAATGCCCCCGTGTGTTGGCTTTCCCACCCTCACCTGGGATCACCTGAGTAGACCCCCTGCACCCAAGTCCCGATCTCAGGCTCTGCTATCAGGGGAGCCGAACACACAACTGTGTTCCAAATATGAAGAGGAAACTGGACTTAGAGAACAAGCCCTTGGGGGTTCATCACTCTCATTCCCAAATTTCCAATAACACAGTCAGGTTGCTTAAACGATGATTTTATGTGCGCTCGCTATGCTGCGAAACAGTCACCTCAAACTTAGTACCTTGAAACAGCAATGACCATCTGTCCTCTCTGGGCACCTGTGGGGCAGGAGTTCCGACGCTTAGCTAGGCAGTTCTGGCTCAGGCTCTCGTGGCAGCTGCAGCATCTGAAGGCCCACCTGGGGCGGGAGGACCTGCTCCAAGCTGGCTCACCGCCCCAGCTGCTCAGTTGTGCAGGCTGTTGGCTGAGGCCCATCCCTCCTCTTGAGAGCAGGTCTCCCAGGGGGATGTCCTCACCAGACAGCGACTGGCGTCCCCCAAGTCAGCGACCGCAGAGAGAAGCTGCCCTGCATTTGTAACCCAGCCTCAGGAGTCGCTCATGCCCCTCCCCACCGTTGTCCATCCGTCACAGGCCAGCCCTGCAGTCAGTGTGGGAAGGACAGGTCCCGTTCATGGGCCTGCAATCTGTTCAGGAGGCAAAGGCAGCAACAGGATGAGCTCTGGTCCCCGCAGGGGAGGCGGAGGTCCTCCCTCCCAGTGCCAGCATGGAGGAGGGGCAGTTCTTTTTATTTATTTATTTATTTACTTATTTTATTTATATATTTGGCTGCATTGGGTCTTCATTGCTGCGCGCAGGCTTTCTCTAGTTGCGGCGAGCAGGGGCTACTCTTCGTTGCGGTGAGGAGGCTTCTCATTGCATTGGCTTCTCTCAGGCTTCAGTAGTTGTGGCGCACGGGCTTAGTTGCTCCGCGGCATGTGGGATCTTCCCGGACCAGGGCTCGAACCCGTGTCCTCTGCATCGGCAGGCAGAGTCTTAACCACTGCGCCAGCAGGGGAGTCCGGAGGGGCAGTTCTTAAGCCCAGACTTCTGAGACTGCCAATGGGGTGGGTGTGGGAGCCCTGGGGGCCATTGGAGCTGGAGAACCAGTGGAGCAGAGGGTCCCCAGCTAAGCCTGGAAGTTCCAGCCCTTTCACCGATTGCTGGCTCTGACAACCATGTGTTGAGTGCTGTGCCAGGCTGTCCTGGGGATGCTGCAGACTGGAGTGGGAGAGCCCACCCAGGCAGCTCCCCAGTTACAGTGGTCAGGAGCACGTGGGGAGGCTGCTGGGCCTGGGAATTGGGAGGGTGCGTTCCAGGCATCAGCACATGAGGGGGGCCTGCAGGCCAGGCAGCCATTAGGCAAGCAGCTCAGGAAGAGTGCTCCAGTGTGTGCCAAGGCCTCCCTGAGGACGGCCAGGGCCGGCTGTGTCCCCCACCCAGCCCTGCTGACCCCTGGGTCCATCTACACCCAGTGCTGCTCTTGGCGACCTCCAGCTCCATCCCTGGAGCCCGCAGGGCGTCAGATCAAGCCCATCTCCTGGCCTTTGCACAAGCTGTGCCGTCCACCCGGGATGCTGTAGCAGAGAGCTAGCAGCCAGAGGACCCACCAGTGAGGAGGCCTGGACACCGACGCAGCCTGCATTCCCGACACCTCCTGGGATGGTTAGGACCAGAAGGCTTGAGGTGGACACCTCCAGGCGCCAGCCCGGAACAGGCATCGGGCACGCTTCGCGAGCGCCCCCTCGTGGTGACTGTGAGAAGGGCCAGCTGCTCGGAGTGAGACCTGGGCGGTCACAGGCCTGAGGTCAGCCACGGGCGCGATGCTCTAGTGTCCCCATTGGGCAGCGCTTATGAAACAGGCGGCCCACAGCGCTTATGAAACAGGCGGCTTCACGCTGGGCCCAGGAATTACGTAGCCGGTCCTGCCTGGCCCTCCACCCAGCCCCAGTGACCTGGGTTGCCAGGGAGATGGCAACAGGGAGGTGTGGGAGCTGGAGCCCCAACACTCAGTTCAGAATGAGGCGCAGGGGGGTGAGCCACACATCCAGGCGCTGGCCCGTAACCCCTCCAGGGACCACCCGGGGAAGGGAGAAAGGAAGGGACTGCGACGGGAAGAGCAGGGCGTGCCACCGCCGCCAGAGCCCGCTGGCAGCCCCACTGCGCTTCTGCACAGCCCTGGCGTAGGTCTCTTATCTCAGCCTTCTGGGGTCCCCATTATATCTGAGTCTGTCCCCACCTCCTGTGGGCCCATGGAGGACGGGGTCCCTCCTGCTCGGTCTCCTCTCTGCACCCCAGGGGCCAGCAAGAGCCTGGTATAGGCACTGGGGACAGGGGCCAAAACTGTGCCCCAGGAGCAGGGTCTTGGGGCTCCAGGGCCGGGGGTGCCCAAAAGGGGTAGCAGGAGGCTCAGGTTCTCACGGAACCACCTGCAGCCACCCTGGCACTTCCACCCACCGAGACTGTGGTCCTGCACGAGGCCTCTGAGTGTCAGAACCCCTGCCCCACAAAGCCCCAGAAGAGGGTCTGTCCTTTCACCCCGACACCATGAGGAGAGCTTGTTTCAGTGCATTGCCCACCTCAGCAACCGAGGCCCAGAGCAGATAAAGCTGGGAGCCCACCCGGGTGCAGTCCACGGTCAGGGGGTCTCAGCAGGCACTGAAAGGGTCATTGCACCCCTCACAGAAGTTTGCACCCAGGAGTCGGGGGTACAGTACTTGCGGAAGGCCGGAGGGCAGTCTCTCCTGGGACTAGGCCAGGAGGCTTCCTGGGGGAGGAAACACCCCCACTGGGCCCTGCAGTGGGAGCGGGGTTAGGGTTTGTCCCGATCGGGATGGGGGATTCAAAGGCCCAGGGGAAGGAGGGACAGCAGGACACCAGCAAGACGGGAGTGACAGGTGAGGGTCCTGCAGCAGGACCACCAGCTGTGTCTCAGCAAGCCCACCCCCAGTGTAGGTCCCCCCCAGTCCCCTGCCCTCAGTACGGGGCTCAAAGGTGGGAGCTGCTGACGGTCTGGGGAACAGCAGGGCTGACTGCTCAGGAGGGTGGGATGGTACAGAGTGGGTCCAAGGATACCCCAGTAGACCCAGCAGACGGCAGGGGCAGCTGGCTGGCCATCCAGGCATCCGGGATTGGGTAAGAGCTGTGTGGTGGCCCCAGGGCAGCGGGGGCTGTCCAGCCAGGTCTCCCCAAGTCTGGCATGTTCTGACCCTGCATAGTGAGTCCCCTCTTGGGGAGCCTGTAGGGGAGAGAGGGCAGCCTCGGAACAGGTGACCACATGCCAAGGTCATGGGGCCCCCAACAGTGACACTTCCCAGGAGATAGCGGGTCCAGGCCAAGCAAACCTGATGAGTCTGAGCGACCCTAACCCTCCCATCCACAGGACAAGGCCCACATGGATCCAGGGACTGTGGGAGGCTACCGTCAGGCCTCCCCGAGCCTGAAGATGCCACATCCTCCACATTTATGTATGTGTCTGTCTTCTCCAAGGGGTCTGTTATCCACTTGCTGCCTTGTCCCCTGCCTCCTTAGTGGCGGGCACTCAAGGACAGGAGCCCTGTGGACAGGAGAGCTTCGGCCGCTGTGAACCGCAGCCACCAGGGGGCAGCACAACTCTGTAGCCTGAGCTCCCTGCTGGAGAGCCCCAGGAGGTGGTGGGAGAGAGACCCCACGACTCATCACACACACCATCTCGGGCTGCTGACCGCCGCACGGGAGACTTTGTGGGGAGACTGAGCCCTCGTTCCCAGGAAGCTGCCAGTGCTGGAAATATGGCCTAACAATGTAGTGAGCTCCCTATCACAGGAGTGTCCAAATATAGACCACGTGCTGAACCTCTACAATGCTCTGAGCTAGAGGGTGCAAACTGCAGAGCACGTTGGAGCTGCCCGTGCCTCAAGAGTCTGCACCCCACAGAAAGACAAATATACGATATCTCTTATATGTGGAATCTTAAAAAAAAAGCGCACAAATGAACTTATTTACAAAACACAAGTAGAGCCACAGATGTAGAAAACAAATTTATAGTTACCAGGAGGGAAAGGGGGGGGGATAAATTAGGAGATTGGGATTGACATATACACACTACTATATATAAAATAGATAGCTAATAAGAACCTACTGTATAGCCCAGGGAACTCTACTCAATACTCTGTAATGGACTATATGCAAAAAGAATCTAGAAAAGAGTGGTTATATGTATATGTATAACTGATGTACTTTGCTGTACACCTGAAACTAACAACATTGTAAAGCAACTATACTCCAATAAAAATTTTTTTAAAAGGGACTTCCCTGGTGGCACAGTGGTTAAGAATCCGCCTGCCAATGCAGGGGACACGGGTTTGAGCCCTGGTCCGGAAAGATCCCACATTCTGCGGAGCAGCTAAGCCCGTGTGCCACAACTGCTGAGCCCGTGCACCTAGACCCCGTGCTCCGCAACAAGAGAAGCCACCGCAATGAGAAGCCCACGCATCGCAATGAAGAGTAGCCCCGGCTCGACGCAACTAGAGAAAGCCCACGCGCAGCAATGAAGACCCAACGCAGCCAAAAATTAATTAATTAATTAATTTAAAAAAGAAAAAGAGTTTGCACCCGGTACCATCACTTACCAGGGTACTGGCTACGGGTCCCTGGGCTGAAGGAGTGGCCGCGCTCGGCTGGGGCCCCAGTCTGTACCCCCGCCCCACCATCTGCAGGTGATGCCCTAGGCCCTGCCCTCCAGGGGCAGCAGACAGACGCTCACGGTCTGGGTGACATTAGGAGGATGCTGCAGGCCCCCGGGGTGGGCAGGCAGCACAGGCAGAGGAATGGCACACGCAAAGGCGCAGAGGTGCAGAAGCACGTGGCAGGTTGGCAGCACGAAGGCAGCTGGCAGCACTAGGACTGGGGCACACGGTCAGGTGCGCCCAGACGGCAGAGGGTCTCAGATGCCACGTGACATGCCTGGGCTTTGCTCTGCGGTGCAGGACGTCCTTCCTGGGCTCGGCAGGGGCTCATTAGGCATGGTTAGAGCTGCATCTGGCATCTAGTGAGTACCCTTCATGTGCCAGGCCCTGGCCAAGCACGTTTCCTGCTGCATCTGCTTCTCCCCATTTAACAGAGGAGAAAACCAAGCCTCAGAGAACAGCAGGAGTGCGTGCAGCAGTGGAGGAGGCAAGGCAACCCAGACCCCCACTGCCGATGCTCTCAGCCACCCACCTGCTGAAGACACACTTGGGTGTTGAAGACAAACTGGGGGGGGCACCCCGTGAGAGATGGGGGAGAGAGCTAGGGCCATGGCCCAAGGCAGTGAGGAACAGGATGGGTTCATAACAGGGTGCTGGGCTGGAGAGACTCACACGTTCCTCTAGGACTTAGACAAGAACAGTCAAAAGTGGACCCCACGCTTGGCGAGGCGCTGAGGTGACCCACTGGAGGCTCCTCCGGCAGCAGATGGGGGAGGAGATGCCCCCAGTTGGGGGTCAGACCAGCCTGCTGTCCTGGGCACAGCAGCATCTGAAACTCCTTTTGGGGAATTTTCTTCAGAGCAATTTATGAGGCACAGGAGGGACCAGGCGCCACCCAGCCCCACCTCGCCTGTGCCCAAACACGGAGTTTGGCAGTGGGCGCCCTCACTTGGCTCTTGGCCCAGGAGGTGGGGCTGCCCGCCAGTAGATGGACCCTACCCCCAGCCCGGGTGCTGGGGGCGTTTGGGCGGCGATGGCAGAGGAAACAGACCAGTACAGTGTGGGGCTCATCACTTCTCTAGCAGCGGATTTCTTTTTGCAAACAAAACTCCCCAGGAAGCCCAAGTTATCGTTCTGAATTTATTCGTGATTCAACGAGCTTCAGTAGAACACCTGCTGCGTGCCAGGCCTGTGCCAGGAGGAGACAGCGACAGGAGAATGCCAGGCAGCTCGGTGGGCACGAGCGAGGGTGGTCCCCCCACGCAAAAAGCAAAACACGTCTCGGCTCGGACACGCCCTGGGGAGGTGGGGATTGTGACCATCCCAAGGTCTCAGACAGGAAGTGACTACAGAGAAGAATCAGTGTGATGAAGGAACTCTGGAGTGACGCCCAGGTACGTGCCCCAAAGACCGAGCGCAGGGACTCAGACCAAACCTGCTAGAGACTGTGCTGCGAGTCCGCTCAGGAAGCCAAAGGTGGAAACCGCCCAGATGTTCATCATCTGGTCACAGGATAAGCACAGCTTGGTCCACCCTGCAGTAGAGTATTCTTCAGCCATAGGAAGGAGTGAGACCTGACACAGGCTACAATGGGCATGAACCTTGAAAACATCATGCTCAGTGAGAGAAGCCGGATACGAAGGACTACGTGTTCTGCGAGTCCTTTTACCTACGGTCTCCAGAACACTCAAACCCACAGAGACAGACAGTACATGAGTGGTTGCCAGGGGCTGGGGGAGAGGAAGGGGAGTGACTGTTTAATAGGTACAGGCCTTCCATTTGTAAACCTTTTGGTGGTGGAAACGTTCTGGAACTAGACAAAGGTGATGGTTGCATGACACTGTGAGTGTACCAAATACCACTGAACTGAACTGTACACTTTAACATGGTTAATTTTATGTTATGTGAATTTTTCCTGAATAAACGCAGAGTGACAGGGTCTCTTGGAGAGACCAAGTGGCCTGGGAGCTCCGAGGCAGAGGTCACTGCTGTGCGTCTCCTCCCTCCCACGCTCGGGGGGTCACTGTCCCACCCCCTGTTGTGAGGCGTGGCCATGCCACCGACGTCAGCCCTTGGGAACAGGAGCAGAGCTACAGGGGCTCTTCTAGGCCAAAGCATCTAAGAGCCTATGAGTGATGCTTCCCCCTCCGATGGCGGTGGATCCTGAAGCCTCGTGTTGGGACCACAGAGGCCTCGTGTGATGGTGGAGTCTCTGTCACTAGGGTCCCCAGGCCACCAGGGAGCAGGAGCCCCACCCCCACTCCCCTGACCTGCAGTGGACACGTGGTGTGAGTGAGAAACATATCTTCGCTGTCTGGGCCCCTGGGAGTCAGGGCTGTGTGTTGCTATACTGACCTCTCACCCACTCTGGACAGGTGACATCTGAGCAGGGCCCTCAATGAGGCTATAGGGGTGAGACAGTGCGGGGAACCTGAGGGAACAGCCAGAGCAAAGGCCCTGAGGCAGATGTGTGCCCAGGGTGGTCAAGGACAGTCATGGGTGGAGCCCAGAGGCCACAGTGGGAGGCCAGAGCCCGTGGGGCGTGGGGCCTTTGGGGCCTCCAGGAAGCATAGGCTGTCACTGTAAAGGGACGGGAGCCCCAAGCCATTTTATGCAGGGAATTACAAGGTTGGATTTAAGCTCTAGGAAGATGCTCTGGGCCCTGTGGAAACGGGCACTTTGAGCAACAAGTGATGGAAACCAGGACTACGCGTAGGCTTTTCCCCAGGAGGGAAAGTTATCTCACATAACAGGAGCCACAAAGGGAATGTGGGCTCTAGACACAGATCCATCAGGCTCTGGCTGTGCTTCTCTGAGATTCTTCCCCACCCTCATTCTTGGGTGGGCTCCGTTCACGGTCACAAAAAGGCTGCCTGTTTATCCAGGGACAGAAGAAAGCACAGAACCCACAAGGCCGCTTCTGGTCACCTTTCACTGGCCTAAATCATCCTAGACTTGCCCACCCCAGAACCAATCCCTGGCTAGGAGAGAGGGCAGATGATCTGTGATTGGCCAGAGGGTTGCACTGTAAAACCCCCAACCCAGCCACACAGAAGAGCCCTGGGAGCTCAGATCCACGCACTGTCTGGAAGCCTGGCCAGAGCCTCATGAATCCATGCAGCTCTGGCACTGCCCAGCCACGTGCCACGGCTCCCCATCGTCTGCAGGGCAGAGCCCAAGCTCATGAGCGTGGCTCCCACTTGTGTTCCTAGATTATTTCTTCCCTACAATGACTCTACAAAGTCCATACAACTATTCCCTTCCCTCTAGAGGTGAAGAAACTGAGGCACAGAGAGGTTAGGTAATGTGCCCAAGGCCACAGAGCAGGTAAGTAACTGGTGGAGGCAGGATTCACACCCAGGCAGCTGGCCCGGAACTTCCCACCCTTCCCACACTGCCTGCTTTCTGGCCATGCCTCCCTTGGACGGCCACAGCCCAGCCTCCTGTCTCTGCTACTGATGCCTTCCCCTCCACCGCCCACCAGTGTGCCCCTCCTCAGTTTTCCCAGACAACCAATTCAGATGTCACCTCCTCCGAAAGCTTTCCTGGGCTCTACTTCTGAGAGAGTAGGGACCTGGTAGCCTGGGGCTAGGACTCAGGTGTGACTTGGGTCTGCTGGGTGAGTCTCTGAGGACTCACCTGTGAAATGGGGATGGTGACAGAGCTAGGTCACTGTGTGGAGGGTGCCCTGAAGCCCCCTGCGGCCCCCGCCCTGTCTCCGACCAGAATAAGCTTGCGGCCTCCCTCCTGCACCTGGAGTTTCCGCTGACAGCCCCAGTGTAAACACAGGGAGGCCCAGGAGAAGAAGTGTCAGCCGGCCTTAAACAAACCTGCTTGGCAGACCGGAGACAAGGAGCAGGCCAGCAGGCGGCGGGGCCTTGATTTATAACAGGATTTGATTTATAAAAAGGGAAAAATAATTATCCACAAGGCCTCAGACAAAGTCTGTTCTTGAATGGATGGACGGATGCAGGGATGGAGGGGGGATGGGCAGGTGGATGGATGGACGGAAAGAGATCATGCCTACCTGAGACTAACCTCAGGTAGTAACCATCAGCCAGGATCTAGGCTGGAAACTGGGAGCTGAGAGGGCCGACAGCCCAGTGTCCACTCTGACCAACATCTCAGTGTGCTGGCAGGAGCCAAGCTTGGCCCAGTGATAGTCACCCCTGGCTGCACACCAGAATCACTGGGGGAGACTTTTAAAATGCTGATGCCCGAGCTCCCACCCAGACCACTGAGGCCAGCCTCCCCAGGGCCTGGCCTGGGCCTCTGTATCGGATCAAAACCCCCAGGTGACTCTCAGCCCACACACTCAACCCCGCACGACCATGAGATGGACCCCAAGGCACATCTGTTATCTCATCTGCTACTCTCACTCTAGTGCCAAACGCTGCTGTCCTCCTCGTGCAGATGGGGAAACTGAGGCACGGGCAGGCTCAGTGACTCAGGTAGGAGGCAGCAGGGCTAGGATGACAGCCTAAACGTGTCATCACAAAATGTCCCGATCACCTCAGCTGAGGACACATCCCAGTCTCTCCAACCTCCTGGGGAGAGAAATGAGCCCCAGAAGGGGGTCCAGAGCTTCGGAGCAGAGGCCCCTCCCCAGCAGCTCCCCCAGCCTGTCCTGGCTCTGACCCTCCAACTTTCAGTGTGATCGCGGGGGCCGCCTCCCCCTCTGCAGAGAGGGGCCGGACCACAGCCCGGCTCCAACCCGTGCCCAACAAACTCCAGCTGCTGCCGCTCGGTCACCACCTTAATGGTCATCTTAATGCCGTTGCCATCATCACCGTCACCATCATGTCCATCTGTGTCTGTGGCTCTGATGACCAGGGTCCCTGCCAGATCCAGTGCTCTCCCACCTCCCCACAGAGGAGAGCCTGAAGTGCAGGGCCTGGGACAAGTGCCCAGTATGGACACTGGGCTCATGGCCTGAGAGCAGGTGACGGAGGGGCCCGAGCCCAGAGTCCCCCTCGTTGGAGGGAAAGCAGGCTGGAGCCCAAACATTCAGCCCCACCCTCGTTCCCTCCACTGACTTGCCCAAGGTCACCCAGCTGGAGATGGGAACCAGATTCTCAGCCACCAGAAAACACCCTTGACCATGGGCAGCCATCCTGACAGCCTGAAAACAGGCCTTGGCCCCCGCCCTGGCTCCCTCACTCCTACCCCAAATTTAACCCACGACCAAGCCCTCCCACCCATCTAAACACCTTCTAGGTCTGGCCTCTGTCCTTCTGACATGACTTGTAAGCAGGAAGCAGCCAGCAGGCCCTCCCAGGTGGATCCCAGACACCACCAGCTCCATAGGGAGACAGAGGAAGGCTTGGGAAGGGCCTCCCATAGGACCCAGCAAGCCCCCCCATTCCCCATCGAAAGAGAGACCTCCCTGGGGCAGGGACAGGGCAGGGCACGGAGGTCACAGGGTCATTTGTGATGTGTGAAGACCTTTCTTAAGAGATGCCAGGGTCAGATGGTGGGGTGGCATGTACCCAAGCTGGGTGCCCTACTACTGACCCCAGCCAGCAGTTGAGTCCCGGCCCCACGCTGAGCCCCGACCCCTCGGCGCGTGAGCTGGGAGGTGGAGGGCTCACTGGTCCTTACTGCAGGTGAGCACGTTGAGGCTCGAGCCGTGAAGCCCCAGCCTTGGCTCCCACAGCTGGTCAGTTGCCGAGCTGGGACCCGAGCCCGGGCCTTGGACTCTGAGTCTGGCACTGTCATCTCCCACCAAATAAAGCTCCTGAGGACATGACCAGGTCCCTGGGAGGGTCACATGCGCTTCTCCTGGGCAAGTGCCCTGAGGCCAGGGGCAGAGCAGGTCTGTGCCCAGCCCAGCGCTGACAGAGGGCAAGACCTGGTGGGGCTGGGGGCCAAGCTCCCCTGGAGGCCTCTGAGAAGACAGCACAGGACAGAACAGTCCGATCTGGGGGGCAGGTGCTTCCTTAGTGGGAGATGACCTCACACCACACCCCATCAGCAAAGCCAGGGATTCTGGTCTGGCTGGGAGCAGACGTCCCAGCCCCCAGCGTAGGCCCCACCCACCCGGGGTCAGCTCTCTGTAAAATGGAGGAGGCTGTCAGATACACAGCTGCCCCTGTGAACCTTCCGGGGCTGCGTGCGTTTCTGGTTCCAACTTGAGAAAGACACTAAACGTATACACTGTCTATTACACGTCGCCCCAGTGGGGTCCGGGGCTGCCCCTTCCACCAAACACCGATCGTTCTGCAGCGGGAAGTATCAAGCTCGCTCTGAGCGGAACCCATAAGATCCCAATACCCTCTGGCTGGTTACGGCCGAGGGGGTTTGAGCCCCTTCAGCTGTACCTCACCTGCTGCTTTCCCATCTCAGAGCAGTTTGGTCTTCAGGACCTTGAGTGGGGACTCTGGGGACTATGCAGCCTGCACCTCTGTGTGGCTGTCCGTTGGCCGGTGCCTGCCCACTCCCTGGTGCCCCACCCCAATGCCCTCCCCACCCACCAACCCAGAGAACTGGCACCAGCTTTCCAGAAAGCCACTGTCCTAGCCAAAAGAAACAGCAGCCTTCCTCCCGTTCCCACCAGCTGCCCGCTCCTCAGGGCAGTGGGCAAGGGGTGGGGCTCCATGGACAGGGACCCGGACATCCTCCCAGCACCCTGATCTGGGCTTTGCCCCTGCTGCCCAGATGGACAGACCAAGGTCAGGGAGGAGACAGGCTGGGACGTGTCCAGGGCACCCTCGGGAGGCAGGGGCCAACCCAGGCTCCCGCCACCCACCGCGCCCCATTAGCTGGAGAAACGTGGGGATCACATCCCCAAGTGCCTGCTTCAAATCCTCGCTCCACTGCCCGTTAGCTGGGTGGCCTCGGACCCCTGCCCTCTCTGAGTCTGTTTCCTTGCCTATAAGAGGGAGGGGTAGTACTGATGGTGCATGCCACCCACCCCGTCCCCTTCACCAACAAGAGGTGGCTGCCTGGCCCCCGGAGGAGAGGGCAGGGTGAGCGGCCCTACAACTCAGCAAGAATGAGAGGAAGCTGCAGCAGGAGCGGAGGAGGTCGGCCACCAGGAAGAGCGACCTGTTTGTAAGAGGGGTAGGAAGCACACTGGGGAAGCCTGGAAAGGCAGGAAAGCGGTCCGAGTGCCTGCGACGGGGCTATGCCAGGCTGCCTGCCCACTTTAAAAATGACTGGGCAAGGACTTCCCTGGTGGTCCAGGGACTAAGACTCCGCGCTCCCAATGCAGGGGCCCGGTTCGCTCCCTGGTCGGGGAACTAGATCCCACATGCATGCCTCAACCAAGAGTTCTCATGCCACAACTAAAAGATCCCGCGTGCCACCATGAAGACCTGGCGCAGCCAGAATAAATAAAGAATTTTTTTTTAATGATGGGTTTGGGCATTCCCTAGTGGCCTAGCGGCGAGGACTCCACGCTTTCACGGCCGTGGCCCGGGTTCAATGCCTGGTCGGGGAACTGAGATCCCGCAAGTTGTGCAGCGCGGCCAAAAAAAAAAATGAGTGGGCGTTTGCATTCATTGGGCTCCTACTGTACACCCTCACATACACTGAGCATCAGAGAGAGAGAAACAAGTAAAATTCTGGCCCTGTCTGGGGGGACCTAAACATCCAGTTAGAGACAGAGTTGGCCTGGGAGATCCAGACAAGTGACCAGGGCCCAAACTGCCCTCAGAATCCGGGGCTTAGAGAAGTCAATCAAGGCAGGCCTCGTGGAAGAGGTGGCCTCAAAGCTAGGGTGGATTTGGATCTGGAGAGAAGTGGCGAGAACAGTGGGGGCAAAGGTGTGGTTATGGCAAGGAGCTCAGCCTCCCCCAGAGACGGTGGGGAGAGGCCTCAGAGTGGCATCTCTGTCTCCGGGAGGCGGGGTTGGAGCCTGGGGAGAGCCTGTCCCGGAAGCTTTAACCCCAGACTCTTAGAAGTGACAACATCCTAGCAGTTTGGAATCGCAGAATCCCAGAATCAGTGATGTTTAGAGTCTGGGGTCTCTGCGTCCCACTCCTCAGAGGTCATCAGTCTTCCTGTCCGCCCAATGCTGATACCCACTCAGCAGCTCTGGAATGTGCCCATCCGGGCTCTATTTTGGCCACTTACAGTGACGGGGAGCTCACTATCTTCTGGGAGGGAAGGTAGACAGGGCTGTGTAGAGAACAGTGACTGCTGCGACAGTGTCCCTGCGTGGCCGCTGCCCCCTTGCCGGTCCCGCTCTCACTCCAGGGTCGGCAAATAGAGCCCAGGCGTCCGGAGCCACCCTCCAAGTCCTGCTGAGCAGACAGAGACAGACAGAGCTATTCCGGTCCCATGGTGCCTTCCAGAGGCCAGGAAAGGCTAAAATAGAAAGCAGGTCCCAAGGAAGGCCCTGCAGGGGATATGGCCAGCCCGTGACCTGAGTGGGCCAGTCTGGCGCTGCCAAGGGAGCCACAGCCCAGGCCAGGCTGGGGCAGCTCTTGGCGGCCGCCCTGGGCCTCCAGGGCTTGGGCAGAAGGCTGCCTGCGGACAGGGCCCTCGACCTGGGAGAGGCCTGGAACCAGCACTCCCCGCCCCGGGTGCGGGGCTTCCAGGATGTGGGGAGCTCTCCACCGTGCCTGGCGGATGGGTTCCTGAAATTTCCTCAGAGGAAGCAGACCCGCTCAGCAGGGCAGTTTCAGGGCTCTGCAGGCCCCGGGCTGCTGCCTGAGTTCAACCCCCAACTCCGCCCCTTCCCAGCTGCGTGACCTCAGGCCTCGCTTCCCCTCCATCAGACCACGATGGTTACAAGGGTGCCCCCATGGAGGGCCGTGTGGAGAACACCAAAGTGCACCCCTGCCCGACCTGGCCAGTCACAGGTGAGCCGTCGGGGGAGCACCTGCCCAGACCTTGGGGAGGTCAGAGGGGGCTGAAGCAGCAGCTGAGTTTGAAGAGCTGAGCCCCACTCCTGGCCTCAGTTCGCTTACCTGTAAGAGGTCGGGCCACCTGGGCGGGTGGGCTCCACAGCCAAGCTGGGCAGAGCCGGTGCGAATCCCAGGAGGGCCGGTGGGAGCGGTGACAGGCTCCTGCCCCTCAGCCAGGCCAGGTTGGGATGTTTGACACAGGGAAGACGGTGCCACCAAGTGAGCTCTTCCTGTTTGGAAATTCTTCCTCCTCCGGCCGCCACAGCCCAGCCGGGATACATGCGAGGGGGTTGCACACACGCCTCCCAAGAGGACTTGACGCTAACCAGGAAGCTGGGGAGAGGCGTGTGTCATGCGTGTGCGTGCACGTCCGTGTGTGTGCGGGAGTGTACATCAGTGTGAGTGTGCATCTTGTGCCCGCCTGTATACACGCAGGTGTGTGTGTGTGTACATCGCGGTGTGCGGGGGTGTGTGTTGGTCTTTGTGCATGCATCTGTGTGTGTCATGCATGTGATACATGTGCATACACACAAGTGCATATAAAAGCATGTAAGGGCCGGAGCAGGGCTGGCCTCAGGGTCTGTGTGTGCCGTAGGGATGGGATGAAAGCGGACACTCAGGGCTGGGATGTGGAGAAAATGTGCTGTGGGGTTGAGAGGTCAGCCAGCTCCTCTCTGGCTGGGGACTTGGTCAGTGGCCTAACTCTGGGCAGCAATTCCCACATCTGTAAAGTGGGATCATAACTGCACCTGCCTTTCAGGGCTGTTGTGAAAATGAGGTGATGCACATGGAAGCCCTGAAACAGCCCCTGGCGGGGGGTAGAGCAAGAGCTCAGGGTGAGACCCTGCTGGGGCCACGGTTCCCTCTGTGAATGATACTCTGACTTTCTTTCCCTGAGACCTGCTGCCTGGAACCATGGCTCCTCCAGGCCTGCAAAGGCTGCTGACAAGGCCTCCT
The DNA here is from genome assembly GCF_005190385.1 of Monodon monoceros. NCBI lineage: Eukaryota > Metazoa > Chordata > Mammalia > Artiodactyla > Monodontidae > Monodon > Monodon monoceros. Next base: position 898,069 of record NW_021703770.1, read on the forward strand.
CCTCCTGCAAGCCCTCCTGGGTTGGACCTACCCTTCAAAGACCTAGGGCTTCCCTCGGCTTCCTCAGGGATGAGCCCACCCCCCCCCCCCCCCGTACCTCCCTGCCATTCCCACAGGGGTCCCTCCCCTCACTCCATGGGGCCTCGGGACCTCTGCCAAGTCCCCAGGCCGCCCTTCAGCAGCACCAAAGCCCCCCCTCCATCTCACCCTAGGCTCACACAGGGTCAGGTCCACAGTCTCAGCAGACCCATGAGGACGGCTGCTCTCACAGTCCCAGACGCTGCGTTGAACGAATGCTTAAACAGCCCTGCTCCGGTCACCCAGGCAGCCCTGCTCCGGTCACCCAGGCAGCCCAAAAGTTAGGAAGCCCAGGCCTGGCTCCCGCCAGCATCTGCAGCGATCCATCTGCTGTGTGGCTTTAAGCAGGTCTCTGTCCGTCTCTGGGCCTCAAGTTCTCCACCTGTAAAAGTTGAAGGTGGCACAAGATGAGCTCTGAGGGGCTTCTGGGTAACAAATGAGACCTGGAAGAGTGGCTCAGGGAACTGAGGAGACAAAGCCCAGGGGTGGTGGTCCCCCGAGCTTCAGAGCAAGCTCCCACCATAACTGTGCTCTAGGCCCATCCTCAGTGCCCTGGACATTTCCCCACAATGCACGTTCCAGCTCTAGTTGGCCCGCCCAAACTAGCTCCGTGCATTTAAGGACACAGGGGTGGGGGAAGGGTGGGCATCTGTGCCCCACCTGAGCCTCACTCACCCTCCAGAGAGCCCTCCCGGTTTCTCCAGCTCTCCCACCGGCGGCTGTGGGCCTAGGTGAGTCCCCACCTGCAGCCCGTTTCCCCACATCTGCTGGGGATGAGCGTTCCTGTGAAACGTCCCACGTGCAGTGGCAGGACTCGGTGCTTCCTGAGAGGAGGGGGACTTGGCCTGGGGCCTTTCACCGGCCACGCTGTCCCCACTTTATGGGGAGACGCTGAGGGTCAGAGCACACGAGCGAGGGGTCGAACACAGGGCTGCCCAAGGGCCCCCCAACCCAGACACACAACACACTCACACGGTACCCCACGGTACCCCAACAGCCTACCCGGGCCTCCCCTGTGGGTGCCGGGCCCTTCCAGGGAGTCCAGAGCACAGGAGGGGGTGCATGGCCATTGAGCCTCCCACCCAGCCCTGCTACCACCTGTCTTGCCGGGATCACCCCTTCTGAGGGCGAGTCTTCCCCCACCACCCAGTTGGCCTGCGTCCCCTACCCCGCAGCGCCCCTCGCCCCGCCTCACCCGGGGCAGACTGTGTGGCCTGGGTCCCAGCGCTGTTTACATCCCCCGGCAGCACCGGGATGAGGGAGGATGGATGAGGTCTGGCGCTGCAGGCACCAGGGTGGTGAGAGCAGCGGCCTGGCTGTTGCCGCGTGTCCCCCGCCTGCCCTCGGCCCCCCTGGGCTGCTCTGCTGCTTCCGTGGCTTAGTCCCTCAGAGCTGCGGGCCACAGGGGAGGTGCGTCCTGAGACACGACTGTGGAGCCTCACAACCCAGCCGTGAGTGTGGGGGGCTTCTGCGGGCACAGCGAGCTCTCTGCCAGGCTGGGCTCCAGGAAGGGCAGCCGCACCCTAAACTGCTCGCGTCAGACCCACCAGAAGGGGTCTGACCCCTGAGCCAGCCAACATCTGACCCCTGACCCCAGACACAGACAGCCTGGCCTGACCCAGCCTGTGGACGTGACAAGGGTGAGATTGTCCCTGTGCCCCTGTCTCCGCTGAGGGCCGCTGTTGGGGTTGGTCACCCCGAGCCTTGTGGGCTCCGGCACCCACCCCAGACCCCCTCGGTCCTACAGAGAAGAGCGCCCTAGAGTGAGAGGTGCTCCCCGGCAGTACACGGCATCTGCTGCGTTCCAGAGAACCTCCCCGAGGTTTCTTTGGGAACCAGCCTTCCTGTGCCAGCCTAGAGCCCCGCGGCCCTCAGAGAGAGTACGAGGCCTGGCAAGCCCTGCCAGTGACTCAGCGGCCGTGGGCTGCCTCCAGCTCATAAAACCTGACCCTCAGATGGCTCAGCCCTCCGGCACCCTCTCACATCTTGGCTGCCTCCAGTCTGCCCCTACCCCTGCCCCGCACACAAACAACACTGGATCCACACTCCCCCAGCAAGACCCTGGCTGCCCCTCCCTTGCCAGACAGGAGCCAGTGCCAGCCCGGGTCAGGGAACTGGATGGGCCAGGGGCTCCTGCACCACTCTGGGCCTCAGTTTCCCCTTCTGGGACAGATACGACAGCGTTCTAAGGAGACAACGGTAGCCTGTGGGCTCAGCCCTGCATTAGTAGGGAGACCGGTTGAGGGGGCAGCGAGGCTGCTCCAAGGACCACCCTCCCTCAGAATCTTCAATGGCTCCCCACTGCCCTGGGGTCAAGTGTTCCATTCTGGTCCCCACAAGGGCAGCTATAACTCCATGTGGAAGTGCCCTGCTCATTCCTGCCTCCACTCACGGGGACCCTGACATGCAGTTCCCGCTGCCCGAGGACCTCCCCTCCCTCTGCCCACCCAGGCTGCCTACCTCCTGTCACCCCTGCCTCTGCCCGGCTGTGCTGCCCTCCTGGCCAGCGCCCTGAGGCACCCCGCTCCCTCTCGCTGGTGCACTGAAGCCGTGTCCCCCACCAGACTCAGAGCGTGGAGGCCAGGGGCCTGTCTCTGGCCTGTGTCCTCAGTGCCCAGTCCCAGGCCAGCTCAGTAGGTGCTTCGTCGAGGGGTCTAGGGTGATTCAACCGCATGAGTGGGTAGGAGCGCAGAGACAGGAGACCAGAGGTGGCACTCAGGCACAGGAAGTGGCATGTCACAGACTTTGCCCTGAGCCCTGCCTGACCTCGACCCCAAAACCCTGACCCCCCAGCCTGGCCACAAGCCACCACCCTGGTCAGGGTGTCTGTCTGGAGAGGGATGTCCCTCTCAGCCGCTGCGTGTTCCCGCAGAGCCACCAGCACTCACAGAGGTTATGCTGGGTCACACGTGGCGCCAGGCCGGTGCACGGCGTCAGGCATGCGTGTGCCCCTGTGAGGCCACATCCGCCCCAGGGACACACACGAGTGGACGCAGAGACCCAGGCAACACACGTTCGAGACCTGGGTCACGGGCACAGACACCCCAGGGCCAGAACAGGCAAACGGAACTGGAGAGCAGCGCGGCAACCCAGACCTGCATGGGGCAGCCAGGATGGCCAGAGGCAGCCCGGGATGCCTTTGTCCCCTCCCAGGCAGAAAACCGATCTGCATGTGTCCCCAGCTCCTACAGCACACGTGAGTGCCAGCCGAGCTCTCCAGGGCCCAGGGAGCCTTCCCAGAGAGGACACTGTGGGGGACAGAGAGCCAGGCTGGAGCCGCTGTGCCCCTTCCCCTTCCTGGGTGGTGCAGCTTCGGCTCTGCCCTCCGTGCCTCAGTTTCCTCCTCTGCCTGGCCGGGCCTGTGGACTCCGCTGTCCCAGGCTCCCTCCCCCAGGGCCCTGAACCACGCTCCACAGGGGGCCGGCGGGGGCGGGGAAGACGCCCGCCCCGCCCCCACCCCGCCCCCGCCCCGCTGCCTTTGCCCAAAAGGAGCCCCGAACGCGGGCCTGACGTCAGCCCCCAGGAAGGCGAGGTCCGTAGGGAAGCTGCAGTAAGTGGCCCACAGAGCCACAGCCGCGGCCGTCTCCTCTCCGCGCGGGCGAAGGTGAGGTGAGTCCCCCTCGGGCCGGCCGGGCCTCCCCTCCCTGAGATGAGATGGTGGGTGCCGGGGTCCTCACGCCCCGTGCAGGCAGGCAGGCCGGCAGGGGGCAGGGGCAGAGAAAGACCCGGGCTGGAGAGAACTCAGAGCCCAAAAGTGGCTTTGCGGTCCCACCCTGCAGGGAGCCATTGTACAGATGGGAAAACTGAGGGCGAGGGTGAGGGCAGCTACAGCTGACCAGGCCAAGTGAAGGATAGGGGAGGGAGAGCTCCCCAGGGCTCGCGGGGACATCCCTGCTGTGCCCAGCCCCACCTGTGCTGCAGGGCTCCCAAGCCCCCTCCTCTGGACTTCCTTCCTTCCTTCATTCATTCAGCACTCTCACTGGTCATCTGCTGGGTGCCTCGATTTCCCCGTCTGGGCGGCCCCAGAGGTCAGGGAAAGGGTTGCGGTACCCCAGAGGCACTTGATGAGCTCTGGGACCTTGGCCACCACCATCCCCCAGGCTGGGGCAGGGCCGGGGGGTGAGAGATTTGTAGGGACAGGCTCCGACCAGGGCACACCTCCTGACATCCCACAGCTCAGGTCCTAGGCCCCAGCCCGGCCCTTCCCCACCCTTGTAGGGTCGGAGAAACTGAGGCCCAGGGCCCACCCAGCCCCCTACGTAGACCTCGCAGCTGGCACTGCCCCCGCCTGGCTCTCTGGTGGTGCCGGCCCTGAGAAGGCAGCAGGAACAGGGTCCCGAGGGGGGGAGGGCCAGTTGGGAACTGGCCTGTGGCCAGGGTGCTGGGCAGGGCAGACGAGGAGCAGCTGTGCGTCCTGGGGCAGGACTGGGAACGGAAGGGACTGGAGGCGTGGTGGCAGCAGCTCACAGCCCTCGGACAGGCGGCTGGCCCTACCAGTGGCCCCCATATTCTTCTGCCAACCTATGGTCGCTCCCAGCCAGAGGGTTACCAGGGCACCACTTCCCCTCATGGCTGTGTGGCCATGGACAAGTTGCTGCGCGTCTCTGAGCCTCAGAAAAAGCAAAGTCTGCTGCTTCTACAGCCCCGGCGTGTGGGGGAGGGGATTGGACGTTTCCTGAGCACCTCCTGGGAGCCTGCGGGCTGGTCTCCTTTTGTCCTGCGGTAACCTGATGTGATGAGGTGGGTCTCAGCACACCCACTTTATAGGTGAGGAAACTAAGGCTTGAAGAGGCCAGAGGGGGCTCTCAAAATCATTCATTTGTTCATTTAGCCACAGCCCAGGCCTTGGCCCTCATGGCACTGCCAGTCCAGTAGGGGAAAAACAAGAAACAAATAGATATGAAGCTGTCGGGTGGTGGGAGGGCTGCAAGGCAAAAAAAGCAGGTGGAGGTGAAGGTGTGCGGGGAGCTGGGTGATCCGGGAGGGCCTACCGGAGGAGGCAGCCCTCGGGCCTGAAGAGCACTGGTGGACCCCAACCCTGCTGTGCCCTGCTGGCTATCACCACACCCAGGCTGCCCCTCAGACCCCTCAACGGTGCTCTGAACACAGAAGCCAGTTCCCACCTCAGGACCTTTGCACTTGCTGTGCTCATCCCACTGCCTGGAGCACTGTTCCCCCAGGTCCTCCTGAGGCCCCTCCTGCTCCTGGGCGGCCAAAGTGGTCCCCCCAGCCACTTTCTAGCCCACTCCCCCCACCCTGCCCCTGACTGCGAGCTCCACAAGCTAGAGCCAGATCTGCCTGAGACCCTCTGTGCCCCCAGCACTGGCCTCAAGGCCAGGTCTGCTGCCTCCAAAGCATATGGGGTCCTCATTGTTCCTCTGACCTTGCCACTGGGCTGTGTGCCCTGGACCTCTGAGTCCTCCCCTGTACGGTGGGACGTGGTAAACTTTCACTGGCATGGTACAGGCAGGAGGGTCCACAGGGCAGGGTTCAAATCCCAGCTCCTCCGCCCCCAGCTGGGTGACCCCAGACAGGCCACTTAACCTCTCTGTACCTCAGTTTCCTCACAGGCAAAATGAGGCCAGCAGCACCAATGTGGGGCATCTTGGGAGGGGTCATGAGACCCTGGGAGGGGTCATCTCGGATGCAAGCTATGAAGTGTGGGATTAGGGCTCTGCCCCAGTGGAGGGGTGTCCAGGGGCCCAGGGAGGACTGTGGGCGTGGGCACTGTTGGTGCTGGGGGCCTTCCGCAGGTGACGCAGGCAGAAGTGGCATGCCGGGCAGAGACCTGGCAGGGGCAGCCGCAGATCCATGACCTGTGCCCCTGGGGAGGCTGGGCCAGGGAAACGGTCAGGTGCTGCAGCAACTGCAACCATCAGGATGGGGTGAGGGATGAGCCAGGGTGGCAGGGAGGGCTGTCTGACCCCCGGCAGGACCCCCAGGTGCGGCGACGCCTGAGGCTGCCCCTCCCAGAGGAGCTTGCATTTCCATCAGAGCCCAGACCTCAGCCAAGGGCTCTCAGACAGTGGAAGGGGAGCCCAGGTGCCCAGCACTCCACCCACACCCACGAGTGACCCCTCTCCCTGAGCTGGGTGGAGGGAGCCCTGGCCAGGATGGGGAGCTTGATTCCAGCTGGCGCCACCTGGGACCTGCTGGGTGACCACGGGCCAGACTGGCCCCCTTGGGGGCCTCAGTAAGGGCCCAGCTGTCCCTGGATGGAACAAGCAGAGACTCAGACTAGCCAAAAACAGCAGGCAATGTTCTAAAGCAGATGCCATGAAACCAAGAATAATCAGAAAAATAAACAGGCAGATGGTCCCCCAATAATGGCTATTTTGGCCTTGGAAGGCTGTGAGGGTCACCCCAACAGGGGCACAGGCACATGCAGGTACGCTGTGTACCCAGAATCTGATTGCCCACGAACCCCAGGGCCAGAGATGCTCACCCCTCCCTGGTCCCACCCCTGCCTGGGCCAGGAGCCAGTTGACCTAGGTTTGAGTCCCGGCTCCGTCAATTTCATGCTGTGTGTCCTAGGGCCTGTCACTCCCCCTTCTGGACCTCCACTTCCTTGTCTATAAAACCCACGACTGCTGTGTGGACGCAGAGTGTCTGGCATGGCGGCTGGTTCACAGCAGACGCTCCAGGCACCTTGGTCAGGAAAAAGGCTGGGCCTGTCCTCCATGCCTGTCCCTCCCGGCTCCTGATGCAAGCAGAACATGGGATCTTGGGCCACACTTCCAGGCAGGTACCTGTTGCCCAGGGCTGAGGCCAGGCCCCCTGGCTGCCCCGGTCCTGTACACGGCAGGACAAGAGGCAGCCAGGCTGCGGGCTTGGGGTCTGCTAGGCAGCTGGGCGGCCACAGAGCACACACAGGGATAGCAAGGTGGTTTCAAGAAAAGCCAAGGAGAGGTCAGGATGCACCCCCCACCTGCCGAGGAGGGGAGGTCAGTGTGGCCCGGGTCCCCCTCGCAGTCTGTGGGCAGGTGCTGGCACCCTGAGCCTCTGGGTCTTGGCCTGTGTCTCTGGGCACACAAGGACCCGAAAGCTGTAGGTGGAGGCAGCGGGGCATGATCCCCCATCGGTGTTCAGTGGGGAGCTGGTGCGGCCCTCAGGCTGGTTGGAGAGGGAGCCCAGGAGGGGACAGGGTCAAGTGACTTGGGGAAAGATGCTCATTCCCCGGGTTTGAGAGCTTCACAAAGGCTCTGAGAAGTCCTGCACTGAGCACCCGGTGTGACCCGGGCCTCTCCCCAAAATGGGCAGGCGGGCCCAGGCAGGCCTCCGTTCAGGTGGGAAAACAGGGGTCTCTAGCACTGCTGCTGTTGTCATTACACACCTTCTTTGGGGGGGCACCTGCGGCCGTTTGGCCACCCAATACCCCCAGCTGTCCTGCCGATTTCATTTGTTGGTTTGCTCACCTGTGCATTCAACAAGTGCCAGTCGCAGCATCACAGGTGAAGGAACTGAGGCTCTGAGACTTGAACCAAACACCTCTGATGAGCACCAAGGGAAGAGGGAGGGGGAGCACAATGGGGACCGAGGGACCGCCGACGATGGTCAGGGTGACCGGGTGGGTTTGCTGGAGGAGGTGTTAAACCTGCTCGGCTGGGAAGACCGGTGGGTAGTGAGGGTGGAGCCGAGGGCGGGGGCCCTGGGACACTGGGTGGGCTGTAGAGGGGCTGGGCCAGGCGGGGAGGGCACCAGATGCCTGGGTGAGAAACGGGCCTCGCCCTGCAGGCCCCACCGGGCTCGATCAGCGGTTCACTCCGCCAAAGAGAAAGATGGGTGCTGCTCTGCGCCCGGCTGTTCTGGGTGTGCTGGAGGAATGGACAGGAGCACTGCCCCAGCCCCGAAGCCACCAGGCCCACCCCGAGGTGCTCACGGTCCAACGGGGAGGCACCGTGGGACGGTGCTGGGCTGGACGGTGCTGGGGCAGGAGCATCCGGGAGAGGTACTGGGCCAGCCGCGGTGGAAAGACAAGGCTTCCTGAGGAGCTGAGGTCAAGAGGAAGCCCTGAAAGCGGGCAGGAATACTGCAGTGGGGGACGAGAAGCAGCTTGGGCAAAGGCACGGAGGTTGGAGGGTGCCTGGGACGTCGTCATTCAGTTGGGGTGCGAGGAGACTCGGGAGGGGGCTCCCCTAGCCTTGCTCAGAACCTGAGGCTTTTCCTGGAGAGGACCCCGGCCCAGCAATCCCAGCTCCGAAGCCTGGTTGTGACCAGATACCTGTGAGGAGAGCATATTGGGGGGGGGGAGACATCCTTCACCCCCCATATGCCTCCCCTAGAGGGTCCTGGAGCTCCAGGTCTGCAGTTCTGGGGGGGTAAGGGGAGACGTGCCCCCTTACCAGGCACCAGGTGGCAGCAGTGCACTCCCACCGCACCCTCCGGCACCTCTCCACACCTGCACCAGGTGCTCTGAATCAGCTAAGGCCCGCAGCATCCCGGAGGAGCAGTATAATACAGCTGTGCCAGCCCCACTCCACACAAGTGGAGACTGAGGCTCAGCGAGAACCCCTGCAGGGTCAGAACCCTCACTCCAAGGTCAGGTGGGGCAATGGGAGGGAGGCCCACAAGGTTACCTATGGCCAGAAGCCCCAGGGCCCAGCTGGGGGACCCCAGGCTAGTTGCTGAAGCTCCCTGTCTCTGCATCCTGCATCCTCGTTGACAAAATATGGATTGTGCCCCCTCCACGATGATAGGAGGAATCCAGATGTCTCTCACCAGGGCCCCATGGGTAGGGGGCAGAGAAAGCAGACATATTTCTAGGGAGGCCAGGGGCTGTAGGCTTGGGTCAGAGAAAGTTAATTTATGCTACAATATAGAAAGACCTTTCTTATTTTCAGAGAGTTTTGCATTACAGTGGGCTAACCTGGTAGGTAGTGAGTTCCCCGTCCTCGGAGGAGTGCAAGCTGAGCTTTTTTTTTTTTTTTCGCTGTGTTGGGTCTTTGTTGCTGTGCGCGGGCTTTCTCTAGTTGTGGTGAGCGGGGGCTACTCTTCGTTGCGGTGCACAGGCTTCCCACTGGGGTGGCTTCTCTTGTTGTGGAGCGCGGGCTCTAGGCACACGGGCTTCAGTAGTTGTGGCACGTGGGCTCAGTATTTGTGGCTCTCAGGCTCTAGAGCACAGGCTCAGTAGTTGTGGCGCATGGGTTTATTTGCTCCACGGCATGTGGGATCTTCCCGGGCCAGGGCTCGAACCCGTGTCCCCTGCATTGGAAGGCGGATTCTTAACCACTGTGCCACCGGGGATGCCCCACAAGCTGAGCTTTTACACATTCATTCACTCACCCACTTGACATATACTGAATGTGAATGTGCAGGCCTCTCCTCCAAAAATTCACAGGCTAGTAGGGAAACTGGACAAGTGGCCAGGCAATGACAGAGCCTCGGGTACAGTGAGGGCCCGGAAGTGGCAGCAAATCTACCTGAAGCAATCAGGGGGGCTCTCTGAAGGAAGAGGCATTCGAACTGAAGAAAGCTGACAGGTGAATAAGAGGGTATCGTCAGAATTATTTTAGTCACAAGTGACAGAAACTCCAAAGTAACTTAAGCCGAAGAGGGAGATAACCAAGTCCCAGACAACTGTGTGGCTTCAGGAAGGGCTGGATCCAGGCGCTTGAACCATCCTGTCAGGGCTTAGTCTCTCCTCCTGGTGGGTTTCCTCTAGAGGAATACGGCCATCAGCAGCTTGAGTCTCATAACCAGCTAGAGTGGCAACCCCAGGGAAGAGAGCTGCCAGCAAAAGTCCCAGGGCCAGTAGTGACTGGCTGGGTTGGGGTCATGAGGCCACCTGTGACCAAGCACTGTAGCCTGGGGTTCCGTGTTACAGGAGCCCATGTCTGAGGCTGGGAGCTGAGCAGCGCCAAGCCACTGAAGGACTTTATCCCACACATGGTGGAGGGAGGCTGAGACTTCCTGCCCACAGGTCCCAAGGGCTCCTCCTAACCTGGGAAGCACTGGGCCTGCATCTCGCCCCAGTCCCCAAGCCGCCGGGATTCCACGACCATCCCTCTGCCCTGCTCCCTGAAAGAGCCCTCTAGAGCAGTCTTGCAGCCAAGACGTTCCCAAAGGTGCAGGCATGTTCAAGCCTTGAAGTGCTTCCGAGCTGGAAGTACCCTCAGAGCCACCTGCCCATTGCGTAGATGGGGAGACTGAGACCTGGGCAGCCTGGGCAGTGGAGGAATTCCTGACCCTTCCTCCCAAGACCCTAGTTTCCTCTGAGATGGGCGGGAGGGGAAAAAGGAAGGAAGAGAGGTGCAGGAGGAGGGAGGCCCCCAGGGGCCCGAAGCCCTGGGCCCCACCCGCACAGTTGCACTCCAGCTGTTCAGTCCACCCAGGACCAGCACTCGCCCTTGGGGCCTGGGGCTGTGCAGAGTCCACTCTGCAAGGCCTGCCTGCCCGCCCTGCCGTCCTCCTGCTGCCGTTCTCCACAGGGCACCTCCCTTCCCTAACCCTCACCTTTGTTTATACTCGGCCCATCTCCCATCCCCTCACCAGCTGAAATCCTCTCAGGACCCTTCCAGGGCCACGTGTTGACAATGTGTCGGTACAGCCTCAGAGATGGATCCCAATTCTGCCCACTTTACAGATGAGGAAACTGAGGCTCAGAGACTTTAAGGTCACAAGCCGGTTCTGAGATGGAGCCAGGCTTTGGGTGGGGCATCCAGGCCAGAGTCGAGACTCTTAGTGGCTATGCTCCAGTCCCCCCAACCCACTGTGTGTCTCTTCCTCTGACCCTGAGCCCCCGGAGAGCAGGTCCGCGTGCCCTCCGCTCTGCCCAGGGAAGGGCCTGAGCATGGGTGGGCGGAGCAGGCCAGGGTAGTGGCTGGTAGATGTGTGAAGGCTCCCAGCCTGGGTCAGTTGCCCTGAGGCAGTTTCCAGACCTTGAGCCCGGCACGGTGCTAGGCACTACGAGGACGTGGCCCCCACCCACTGGGATCCAGCCAGCTGACCCAGCTGCAGGCTTTGCTGTGCGTCAGCCGGGACTAGGGCACCTGCCAGGAACGGGGAGGGGACAGGGCCATGCCTCCACCCTCAGACTGGCTTCCTCAGGCTGTGGAAAGCACTAGTGACCCCATTTAACAGATGAGGAGAAGAAGGCTCACTGACTGGCCGAGGTCCAGGGTCGAGGGAGTGGCAGGGCTGGGCTCGAGCCCAGGTGTCTGGGATGCTTCTGCTTGCTCACCACCTGGGGCCCATCCAAGGGCCAGGTCTGTGCCTCCCCACTCAGCCTGGGTGTGAGGGCCAGCGTCAGGCTATCCCCACAGAAAGAGCAGAGGCTTCTCTCCTTTCCCCTCATTCCAGGCTACATTTAGAGTGGAGCAGGGTGGAAGGCAGGTGGGGAGTGGGTGCCCACGGTGCACCTGCTAGAGGAGGGGACCGTTGCCTGGGTGCCCGCCCTCCCTCAGGCCCAAAGACCCAGCTGTGGGCTCGCACTAGGCAGAGACCCAGGTTCGAGCCCTGGCGTCTCCCTTCCAGAGCCTCAGTTTCCTCTGAGTGAGTGGAGGAGGCCAGGAGCCAGGTGGGTAAGGAGTTACCATCACCAGTGCCTGGATCTGCAAGGGAACCGATGCCATGAACCCGCTCAGAAACTGCAGAAAGAAAGAGCTGTTGTTACATCATCACTTTGCGGGCAGGGAGGCTGAGGCTCAGAGAGGTTAGTCAACACCCGGGGTGACCCCCATGAGCGGGGGCCAGCCCCCAGCGCGCACCTCCACTGGTTACTCTTACCGGTCAAGTGCTCCCCGCAATGCCCACCACCCCCCGCCATCACCAGCTGTGACATCCCACACCACACTGAGCCCCATCTTCCCACGGGAGTGTGGACAGGCCCAGCCCGGGCCGGCAGATGGGGGTATGGGGTCCTGGGTGTGGACAGAGGGAGAAGCAGACATGGTGGACACGAGGGCGAGTCAGCCCCAGACTGGAGGACCGGCGGGACCATGGAGGGCAGGGCTAGTGCTGAGAGCATGGAAGGGGGGCGCTCTGCTCAGGGCTCGGGGGGGCCCGCGGCAGCCCTCGCGCTTAACCAAAGCAGATTCAGGGGGTGGAGCGGTCCATCCCGTGGAGCCTCAAGGAGGACCAAGAGCTGAGGCGGTGGAGACCACGGGGGAAACCGAGGCCCAGTGAAGGAGTGTCTGCCCTGAGGCCATGTGGGGTGGAGGCAGCTCAGCCCAGACACTCCCAGCCCGGTGCCTCCCCGGCCCCAGAGAGCCGAGCGCCCTGGACTGTGGATCCCCGAGGCCATCAGCAAGCCCACCTCCACAGGGCCCAGGGTCTCACGGTTTGAGCTCCTCATCCTGCGAAACAAAAGGGATCGTGAGTAGATGCCCCCAGAGAGCGGCCAGTGACTACCCAGGTCAGTGTGTTATCACCGTGAGAGGTGAGGGGTGTGCTGGGGCCGGCGTAAGCAGGGCGGGGTGGCGGGGGTCTTATCATACAGACAGAGACAGCCAGACTCAGCAGAGAGCAAAGGGGAAGAGATGGTGGTGTAGAAAGCGGGGGGATGGGAGGGCCCGGGCTGTGACTGTGATCTGAGCTCGGCCGGCGTGACAGATGCCAAGGTTTGTCATGTTCCGGGACTGACCTAAGTGTGTGAGCGGCGTCGGCGCCCAGGGCGGGGACCAGATCAGGCTCAGACTCTCGGAGCTGAGAATCATGGTGTGCTTGGCTGACGTCCTCCGTCCTCACCTGCCCGGCCTCTGGGGTGTCCCGTGCATACCCCCGCTCTGGAGCTCCAGGCGTGCAGCCCTGGCCCACACCGCCAGCACCTTCAGCGAGGTGCTGGCCAGCATGTGAGGCTGTCCCTGGGGTGGGACTGAATGCCAGAGGAAACCTTCTGTGGTGTTTATTATTTGTCTCTGATTGTCACATGGATGCAGACCTCATGCAGACACATTGGAAAACCGAAAGGCGCGCGAAAGGAAATTCAAAAACCTGTTTGCGTGTGTCTGGGGCCAGCTCCTGTCTCCCTGGGCCCTTCCTCCTGGGGGTTTGCCAAGGCATCGTGTTTTCCACAGTAGAGCAGGGACGCGTTGGGAGACATCCCTCTCCTTCCTGGGGGACTGCGGGGGTCCACGCTGCCTGAGGACGAAGCCCACAGCCCTGAGGCACCAGGATGCCAGCCCCACAGCCTAGCCTCATCACCTCCCCTTGCTGCTCCCCAGCCCCTCGCGCCCACAGGTCTCTCCCTGCCCCGGACGTCACTCTCGCACCCTGTCTCCCTGAGCTGCCGTTGGACAAACACATCCAAAGACCCTGTGTGTTAGGGGCTGGGGACACTGGGCAGAGGACAGCCCTCCCAGAGGACCCCGTGAGCTGAGGCCCGGGCCCACTTGCGCTGGAGGTGGCCAGAGGGGCCGGACACAGTCTTGGGCAGCATCCGACTCCTCCCGGCAGTACCTTGAGAGTTAGCAGACGCTCAGGGCCGGCGTCCCAGAGACAGAGGCTCAGCGGATGCCACCCTCTCTGAGCTGGAGGATGGAGGCAGCCGCCTGCCCTGCCAGGGGCTCCCTCCCGGCCAGGTTGGGACCTGAGCCTCAGCTAGCAAGAGGTCCCCTGCTGTGCCCAGCCCTTCCAGGCTGGCATTCGGTCCCCAGTCCCCCAGCGGGCACGACTTCCACTGGGTGGAGACTGCCGGAAGGAGCCTGTTGCTCAAGGATGTGCAGTAGCCGTCCAGGGGGAGTGGGCAGTGTGAGGCCCGTTCACAGCAGACGCCTCACTTCCCTTGGTCACCAGGAAGGGGGAGGGGTCTTCCCTCCCCTTGCGGGGGGGGGGGGAGGGCACACTATACCTGGGATGTCCCATGTGCCCTCCGCTCCTCCCTGCTTCTCCCCAAAGCCTTCTCCTTTCTCCTGAAAAAGACAGAAATGTCCTTATTTGGAGGATCAGCCTGGCCCAGGGCGGGGATGGGAGCCTGTTAACCCTTCGTTTATAAACAAAGGGATAAACCTCAGCAAGTTAAACAGCTCAGCAGGAACAGAAACAGGGTGGGCGGCCCCACCCCCAGCCTGCCCCCACTGCAGTGTCTGGGCCACCAGGCCTGGACCAGGCAGGGAGCACGGTGTTTATTTAACTCAAATCTGCTGTGCTGCCGCTGCTGGGACCTGGCTCCAGGCTCGAGCCCCAGTGAGCCACCCCACGTGGGCCTCCAAAACAGCAAATGTGGCCACCTCTCAGGGCTGGGGAGAAACTGGGGTGGCCAGCGGGCTGGCTCCCAGCTCCCCAATCCCAGCCTCTTGGACCCTTATGAGGACCTTCACCCAGGGCATTGACCTGGTGCCAGCCTTGCAGGAGGTGAGAACAGATGGGTGGCCTGGAGGACAGGGGCTGTGTCGCATGGGTGTGGGAGCTGTGGGCTGGGGTGACCGAGGGCACGGCTCTGTCCTAGCAGAACCGTGGTTTATTTGGCACCAGCTAATGGTGCGCTGAGCACTGCTGTGCTCAGTTAATCCTCCCAGCAGCTCTGTAGTCCCAATGATATAGATTAGGACGTGAGGCACAGAGAGGTTAAGCGACTTGCCTGAGGTTGCACAGCGAGCGAGGAAGCAACTGGGATTGGAGCCCAGGCTCAAACACCACACACTTGGCCCGTCATCTTACCTGTGCCACACCAGTCGCCTTTGTCATCTTTCGGTCCCGGTGACAGTCTTGCGAGGCTTTTCACCTCCCATTACAGCAAGGAGCAGGCTCACAGCACTGGCATTCTGCTGAAGCTCCACACTGGCAAGTGCCAGGGCCAGGCCAGGCAAAGGCACAAAGGTGGGAATGTTGGGGTGCTGGGTGGGCAGACGAGCCAAGTGAGGTCCAGCCTCGGGGCAGGGCTCCAATAACCCCAGGGTAACCCGGTCTCCTTCCTTCCAGGCCCCGGGCGTGCGCTGGCCGCTGTCATGCCCTCCGCATCTTCCGCAGGGCCCTCGGCCATGGCTGCCCCCAATGCCACAGCGGCAGCGGCAGCGTGGACCAATGTCAGCATGCCGGAGATGCCCCTGTTCCACCTGTTTGCTGTGCTGGACGGGGAGCTGCACGCCGCCTTCCCAGGCCTGTGGCTGGCACTGATGGCAGTGCATGGCGTCATCTTCCTGGTGGGGCTGGTGCTCAACGGGCTGGCGCTGTACGTCTTCGGCTGCCGCACCCAGGCCAAGACGCCATCGGTCATCTACACCATCAACCTGGTGGTGACTGACCTGCTGGTGGGCCTGTCCCTGCCCACGCGCTTTGCTGTCTTCTACGGCACCCGCGGCTGCCTGCGCTGCGCCCTCCCGCACGTCTTTGGCTACTTCCTCAACATGCACTGCTCCATCCTCTTCCTCACCTGCATCTGCGTGGACCGCTACCTGGCCATCGTGCAGCCCGATGGTGGCCGCCGCTGGCGCCAGCCTGCCTGCGCCAGAGCCGTGTGCGCCTTTGTGTGGCTGGCCGCCGGCGCCGTGACCCTGTCCGTGCTGGGCGTGACGGCCACCGGCGGGCCCTGCTGCCGCGTCTTTGCACTGACCGTCCTGGAGTTCCTGCTGCCACTGCTGGTCATTAGCATATTCACCGGCCGCATCATGTGTGCGCTGTCACGGCCGGGCCTGCTGCGCCAGGGCCGCCAGCGCCGCATGCGGGCCATGCAGCTGTTGCTCACCGTGCTCGTCATCTTCCTCGTCTGCTTCACGCCCTTCCACGCCCGCCAGGTGGCTGTGGCGCTGTGGCCCGACGTGCCACACCACACCAGCCTCGTGGTCTATCATGTGGCAGTGACCCTCAGCAGCCTCAACAGCTGCATGGACCCCATCGTCTACTGCTTCGTCACCAGCAGCTTCCAGACCACCGTCCGTGGCCTCTTCCACCAGCGTGGAGCGGGGTGCGAGCCCAACAGCTGCAACGTGGTCAGCACGCGCAAGAGCTCCAAGAACTCGGCTCACCGTCACATCCTCGGCCCCAGACCTCGAGCCCTCACGCAGGCCCTGGCTAATGGGCCTGAGGCTTAGTTGGTAGGACTTTGCAAGGAGGCCAAAGGTCAGGGCCGGACTGGACACGCCAGGTCGGGGACAGCACAGATATCTGCTCTACCCGGATGGCAAATTGGGTTCACCTGATCAATTGGTGATGGCTGCCCAGTGCACTGCGTGGAGGAAGTGTCTAAGGCCACTGTGCTATGATTGATTAGCAATGTCTGCCATGGGCTCTAGATAGGATGTGGTGATCTGAAGGCTGATAATTTGCCATCCCTAAGGTAAATATTGTGTCCATTGAAAACTCAGAGGGGTAGCCAGGAGCTGCTTCTCACTTGGACCATTCAACCTCTAGAAGGGGTCCCTGAGAAACATGGACAAAGATGTTTTAGATACTGGGAATTTCAAAGAGGGTTAAAAAGATAAACTGAAGGGGTTCCCTCCCCACCCCTCCCCCTTTTTCTCCCTCCCCCACAAAGAGAGAAGAACAGGAACAGAAAGGAAGTGTTAGAGGACACAAATGTTATGTGAGCGGACGTGAAGGGTTCACGTCTGCAGGGCCTCCATTTGAGGCATCCATAAATCACACAGGAAGACAGCCTGACACCGTGGGGTGCTTTGCTGTGAGTACCGTGATACCTGGGCTGACACTCAAACCAGAAACTACCCTACAAAGGGGAGACTGTTTTCCACCCACCAGCCATGAGGGGGAGGCTGAGTGGCACATACAGGTGCCATGAGTGGGAGATGGCCAATCACAACTCAGCCCCACCTCCTCCAACATCCGCTTGCCTGCCCCATGCAGACCACTCAAATCTTCCCAAAGCCCTCCACTTTAGGAACCATCTTGGAAGACCCTGCCCGCTGGCCCAGGAGGGCAGTAGGCTCACAGCCCATCCTATGGATGAGAAACCAAGGGCAAAGACACAGAGACTGGAACCCAGGCCTGCTGGCCTAAGGCCACCGTCTCCCCACACTCAGAACCCTTCATTCTCCCTCTCACCTGGCTCATCATGCTTCCCTGCCTTTCCTGGGGAGGGATCATTTCTCTGGCTTGGGCCTCTGGTTGCCTCCTCTGAGCTGGACTCCAGGATAGCCTCTGCATGCCTTCTAGTCGAATGTTCAAGCTCCCATGAGCCCTCTCTAGACTGCTGTATGGGGGGAGGGCGCCTGTTGTGAGAGAGGAGCTCTGGGCGTCTCAGGCACCTCTAGCCACCAGGCTCCACCCTCTCACGTGGCCACCACCACTGAAACTGGTGAGATGGAATCTGGGCCCCAGGTTTGCCCTTTGTCTGCAGAGAAATGTCCTACATGGGACTTCCCTGGTGGTCCAGTGGTTAAGACTCCGCAGGGGACATGAGCTCGATCCCTGGTCAGGAAACTAAGATCCCACATGCCACACGGTGCAGCCAAAGAAAAAAAAATAGTCCTACATGCTCGGTGGCTCCAGGCAGAGCATCCTGGCCCCGAGTTCAGGGCCCTAGTGCAAGGCCTGGATGGGAGGCAGAAAGGCCATTTATATCCCCATATTACAGACAAGGAAACTGAGGCTCGAAGAGGGAAAGGACCTTGCCAGGGTCATAGGGTACCCAGGTACTGCAAGACCAGTACCATCTGCTGGAGCCCAGTGGGGTTGACGCCTTTGGCCCTAGGACCTTGTGGGGTGGCCAAGGTGGGAGATGCTGGAGCCCGGGGGAGTCCAAGGCCTGCTCAGTGAAGTGGTGGGGGCGCTGGACCCAGGGTTGCTTCCTGGGCCCGGGTGCTCAAGAAGCAAGGGCGTGGTTGTCAGCATCAGGACCACCATCCTTGGCCTTGACTGGGTGCCGGGTACAGTATGCAGCCTCCCCCCACCTCCCAGCTCAGAGAGGGGCCCAGAGCTCCATGGAACAGAGAAGGGGCCTGGCTCTTGGGAAAGGAGGGTGCGGGAGTGGGTTGTCTGTGCCAAGAAGCCCACGGTGACAGCGATGCTCACCCCAGGGAGTGGCACTTATGGTGGGTTTTCAGGCGGGGAGGCTCTGACAGAGCTTTGTCTCTCCCCGGCCTGCAAGCCGGCACCTGGGCAGTCACACAGCAGAGGAGGGAAAGTTAGTGTGAGGTGTTTGTCCCAGCCCAGCACCACCTGTGGGCTTTCCTCCAGGGTCAGCAGCCCTGATTCTATCCCAGGTTCTCACTCTAATTTATACTAAAGAGTGAGTGGCTGACTTGCGCTGACTGCTGTGCTTGGGGGTGGAGGGGTTGCAATGCTTCTGGAACAATCCCTTCCTCAAGGAGGAGGGCGGTCTCTAAGGTAGGTGAGCCAGCGTGGGTCTCGGCACACGTTGACTGGGCACCTGCTGGGCCCCAGGTCTGTCTGGCCCTGCTTCACACCCAGTGTCTCGTTAGTCCCCACCATTCATGGAAGTAAGAGCCCAGCGCAGAACTGGGATCCAGATCCAGGGTGGCCAAGCCCCCTCCCCTCATCCCACATGTGAAATCCCACCATCCAGCCTGGGTTCCTCAGGGACTGGAAGAGCCATGGGGATAAAGGATGCCAGGGCCCAAGGGAGCCTTCCATCACCCCCCAGAGCTGTCTGATGGCCCCCTTGCAGAGCCCTCGCTAAGTGGGCCTCAGTTTTCCCCACTCTCTACTCCTCTCCCTCCTCTCTGTAGCCTTGCAGCCGGTGGACAGGGGGCTGGGGGCAAGAGATTCACCGCACGTGACCCCACAACTTCCTCAGACACTTGCTTCCTCCTCCTGATGGCTGGCTCCTCCCCACTCCCTCCA
Source organism: Monodon monoceros (assembly GCF_005190385.1). NCBI lineage: Eukaryota > Metazoa > Chordata > Mammalia > Artiodactyla > Monodontidae > Monodon > Monodon monoceros. The sequence goes on from NW_021703770.1 coordinate 916,840, forward strand.
TGGGGACACAGGCCCAGGAGCCTCCAGAGGCCAGACTGGGACTGTCTTTGTTCCCACAGGGGCCAGAGTGTGAAGTCTCTGCAGTCCCCTCCACATGGCCTCCCTTCCCAGATTTTTGAAAAGCCCAAGTGACGTGAGGTGGCTTGTGTATTTATATCTGATGTAAACATTCTCCTTAACGAGGAATCCTCGTCCTGAATTAAAACTGTTTATTCCCTTCATGCCCTTGACTCAGCGCCCTGGCTGGCGGGCAGGGGTCGCCGTGGGACACTGAGCCAGGTGGGGGTCCCCTCGTCCCCCCAACTTCGCTCACTATCCTGTGGTTGGGGACAGTGGGCTCCACAGGAAAGTCTGTGGTGGGGGGGTCGTGGTTTTGCCATCACTGCTGGGGGCAGGCGCAGGGGCTTCTGATGGGCGAGGGTTGGAGGGGATGCAGTTGGTAAGGTGTGGGCCGTGGGTGGGCACAGTAGCTGGTTAGGGGCACAGACCAGCAGAGTGACGGGTCCTCGCCCCAGCCTGGTCCCAACTCCGCCTGCCCAGGGAGAGAACATAGACGTGGGCAGGGCAGCCAGACTGCCCGCAGCATCCAGTCAGATCACCCACAGGTATGATCTGGAGGGAGGGGGAAGAGATGTGTCAGCTGGTCGACACCGAGGGAGGGGCTACGGCACCGCCACAGAGCGGGCTTACAAGGCCAGTGCTGCCGAGCTGTCCACCTTCTGAACTTCCCTGTAAGCCTGGGCTGTCACCCCCATCTCCCAGATAGGGAAACTGAGGCTCTGGGCATCCGGCAGGGGCCTCAAACCTGAGCCCCCGGGCCCCCAGTTCCTGCCTCACACACGGCCCGGGAAGCACGGGGTAAGAAGGGCATTGCCTGGGTGGGGCTCTTCACTCTCGCTGCACGGCACCCTCAGAGGCCGGAGGCGCCTAGAGGTAAATATTAGGGCCTGTTTAGATTAAGCTCCATTAATAGCAGGAAATGTCCCTGGGCGCCCGCCCCGGCTTCCTGGAGGCCTCTGATGCCTGGGCAGAGGTGGCGGCCCTGTGAGATGGCTGTCCCACCCTCATGTCCTGGTTTACACCCCACACTTTTGCCCACCCCCTGCCTCTTCACACTCCTCCCTCTGCCCTCACCGCCTCCCATTCTTCAGCCCCTCGGGAGACTCTCAGTGCCCCCACCCCCGGACACAGCCCTCCCCTAGCCTCGGACAGGGGAGCTCAGGAGGCAGGTGTGAGGGGGACCCTTGAATGAGGTGAAGACCCCCATGGGACCAGTCACCCCTCGCATCCTCCCACACACTGGGGCCGACCCCATGCCCGAGGGGGTCTCTGTTCCCAATTCACAGAGGAGAAAACTGAGGCTGAGCGATGCAATGGGACCAATCCAAGGCTACCCCATGCCACCTTAAAAACGGAGTTGGAATGCCCCACCCGGACCTGCCTGACCCCAGGGCCAAGGCCACCCCCAACCCCTGACCCCTGGACAGCAGCCAGGACAGCTGTGGGCCAGGGAGGTCAGGGACCAGTCAGCTGAGTATCAGCAAACAGAAGGGCGCCCCCAGGCGCAGGAAGGGGGCAAAGTGGGGGGACTGGGGAAATGGCCCCTGCCTTCCCCTGCTACCGGGCCTGGGCCCCTGCCATCTCCCTGGCTTACCCACCACCCTAGCCCCGCCGTTTGCACTTGACCACCTGCCCCTCGGGGCCTCCCCAGCCTCCACTGGCGGGAGGAAGGCACAGGGCTCCCCGACAGCCGCCCCGGGGGTGTCCTGTTCTCTTCTGTGTCTTGGTCTCAGCAGGTCCACTGCCCGGCCAGTCTGCCCAGGACCAGCCCTGACTGTCCTCCTTGCAGGTCCTTACCTCTCTGCCCAGCTCTCCCGGGGCCAGCACCTACCCCACTGCAGGACAGACCACATGGCCCAGCTGTGCCCTCTGGACTGGATGCCTGCCCCACCGGTGCCCTTGGCCCCTGGCTGATCCCTCAGGGACTCCCCACCCACCCACCTAACCAGCCCCATCATCCTGGTTCTTCAGATGATGTTGACGCTCTGTGCTTTGCACTGAAGCATCTTCTCTGCAGGCCCCGGAGAGTCTGCAGCCTGGGGGCACAGCTGGGCAGGTGGGAGCTCAGAGCCCCCCACCACACCATGTGGGACCAGCCACGTAGGGGCATCTGGGAGGACTTCACGGAGGAGGAGACGTTCAAGGCTCTTCCCTCCTGGTTCTCACCTTATTCACCTGGCTTCCAGACCCCTTGGGCTGGGCCTCTCCTGAGGTTGTGGTCCTGGGAGCTTTTCAAGCATCCAGTGCCCAACGGGATGGCAGGGCCAGGGCGTTTCACCCCCATTTTACAGATGAAGAAACTGAGGTCCAGTGGGTGGGTGGACACAAGCCCATGCACTGGGACCATGCACACCGGTCCCAGACCAGCTCATCTGCTGATCTGCTGACTCTGGGACCCTTCCGAGCATTGGCTCTGCCACCTGTAAGTAGGAGCCTGCTGCCCAGACCGCAGGTGCCCCCAAACTGAGACAGCCCCCATTCGGCTAGAGGCGCAGCCTAGGAGTCCCTCCAAATCCCCATGAGACCCCCGCCACACCCCTGCCCCTCTCTGAGCTCCAGTTTCCTCATCCGTAACCCGGAGCTCAGAACGGCTCCTTGTGGTGTTAGACCCTCAGTACCCAGGTCAGCAACGACTGAAATGTGGGATGCTCTGTGTGTGTTTATGAACCAACCTGGGGCTCTGTTGCCCCTGCCCTGCAGCCCGTCGGCTTCTCAGGCCCCAGTCCTGGGCAGGGAGGTGTCCTCACAAAGCGTGGCGTCCCCAGTCACACCACAGGGAGGCCTTCCCGGGGCACCCCTGGCAGAGTGGGGGCTCCTGACGGGGGTCTCAGATGGAAGTAGGGATGAGGTGTGTACCCCAGGGGTCCAGGCTGTACCAGTGGCCTGGGGAACTGCTTCATGGAGGAGTCCTGGGACCTCTGAGGGTCTTCTTGCCCCACCCACCCCCCTGGGTACCCCTCCGAGTGTCCTGCCGGGGACTGAAGGTCAAGTTCTAGTCCACAGGGGTGAGGTCTAGGACGCTGAGCTCTACTCCACCCTTCCTCTCCAGAGCAAAGCCACGGGAGGCAGCTCCTGGGACCCCAACTGCCAGAGGCTCACGGAGTGGGTGCCGCAGTGCAGCCCCGGGCGGGGGTAACAGGGCGTCCGGCCCATGCCAGGCCCCTTGGCCACACCAGCTTCTCCAGCCTTGAGCAACTCACATGCTGTCCCCGAGACTCCGTTTCCTTCCCCTGTGTCGTGGAGGATAATTACCCCCTCTGCCTTCAGGCACAATCGTGAGAAGTAAACAATTGTATGTTATGTGTGCATGTATTTGGACGTGTGTGTATTTGTTGTGTGCATGTGTGTGTGTGATTGTGTATTGAAGTGTATGCATATATTTGAATGTGTGTGCACATGCGTATATTGTGCACACATGCATTGCATGTGTTGTGTGCACGTGTGTGAGTGCACGTATATGTATGTAGGTACATGCACATATACATGTGCATATTTGTGTGTGTTGTATATGTGCATATGTTGTGTGCATGTGTGTACATGTATATGTATGTTGTGTGTGCGTTTGTTGTGTGTGTTGTGCACATATGTGTATGCATGTGTTGTGTGTGCATTTGTATTGTGCATTGTATGTGCATTGTGTTCTGTGTGTATGTATTTGTGTACATGTGTGTTGTGTGTGCATACGTTTTGTATATGTGTGCGTGTGCATTGTGCGTGTATGTGTGTGTGTGTGTGTGTGTGTGTGTGTGTGTGTGTGTGTCTTCCCACGGTGCTCAGCTGTCAATAAGTAGTGATTAAAGTGAGCAAATGAGGGCAATAGGGCTTCCCCGAGGAAGGTCCCAGCACGTTCATTCATTTTCCTTCATTCCTTCAACAGCGTCCTTTACCTTCCTGCGCCAGGTATGACCTGAGGGTCTCCCTCCCAACAGGACGCCTGCCCTCCCCTCCCGGGTGCACACGCACACACTGGTCACAGTGACTGAGACGCCTCCATCCTCACTCATCCCTCTGGGTGAAGCCCTGTCTTTAAGCTTCCCCCTGATGCCTGCACCCATGGTGGGTGGGGGGGCACATTCTGGTCTCAGGCGGGCAGGATGCCTGCGTTCTCTCTCGGAGCTGCCAGTGATCTTGGGCCAGCGCCTCCCCGGCTGGCCCAGCCCCCCTGGCTGATCCCCTGGCACCGCCGGGTGGATGGAGGTGTCCGAGGGGGGCCTGCGGCCACCAGGTGGCGCTGCCGGCCCAGGACAGGGGCCCGAGGTGTCTGCCGCCAGCCAGGACCAAGGAGGGCAGGGACCCTCCTGATCACCTCTGCCACCTGACCCTCGGGGGGTGGCACCAGAGCTGGCAATCCTGGAAGGCTGCTCAGAGGAGCTGCAGCTTCCTTCCCCTCCCGGAGAGAAGAGTGACACTGAGTCAGGAAGCCCCTGACCCCTTCAACTCGGCCACCTTCCAGGCAGCCCCTCACTCCAGGTCTGTCTCCCCACCCGCCAGAGGGGCGGCTAGGCGAGGTGATCGCAGAGGGGGAGGAGCCAGCCCCTCCCTGTGGGCTGTGGAATGAGGCCGACGACTGACTCCATGACACGCGGGGACGGTGGGCTCTGTGGGCAGCTGGGGCTCCCCTGAGATGTGCCTCCTCTTCTGGCGCGTGATCTAGGGGGAGCTGAGAGCCCCCCCAAGGCCATACTGGGGCCCCAGGTGAAGAACCTCATTTCACCATCTCATGAGCCCAGAGAGGGTCGGACAGCTGCCCTGAGTTACACAGCCTGGCAGCTGAGACTGCTGTGTGGCAGGAGAGAGAAACGCGCCCAAGGGCTGGGATGTCCGGACAAGCGGTGCTCTGCGTTTCCAACCGCAGCGCTGGCACCAGCTCCAGGCTGTGGAAGGAAGCAGGAGACAGACAGATGGACAGGTGGAAGGCAGGGAGAGACTGCCTTGGGCATGAGTCGCTTGGTGGTCCCTGGACCCTCTGCTTAGGCAGAAGGGACAGGTCCTGTACTGGACACAGAGGGGAGTGACCAGTAGGCACTGGCCTGACAGCTGAGGTGTGGCTCCGCCCATGCCTCACCTGCCCACCAAACTTCCACGCAGCGGTGCCCGTCGGGGCGGGCTGCAGCCCCCAGCCCGGCTCACTGAGGAGGGCAGTCTGGTCCCGGGGTTGGCGCAGGGCCTGGATTCCTGGAGACGTCAAGTGGGACCGGCCTCTCCCGAGGAGCCCCACCAGGAGCCCTAGGAAGCTCAAGTCGAGGGCCCTGGGGCCCAAGACCCCCGGCGGGCCTCCCGGAACAAGGGCCGACCACCCCTCCCTCAGACGTGCTTCCCTTTCCAGATATTCCCTCCCATCCTCCCATCTACCCACCCCCTCAGCCTGTGTCCCCTTCCCGGAGCCCCTTGCACTCCCCCAAATATCAGGTGTTTGCTGGGCTGGAGAGATGGACACAACCCTAGGACCCTGAACCTTAATTCTGTACACCAGGACCTTGACAGCCTCCCTGCATCCATCTTCCTTCACTGAGATGGCTCTAGAACCTTCCGGCTGCTCCCGTGTCCCCTGCCTGTGGCCTCTGCCCACCCCAGCCTCTCACAGGGGTAGCCTCAGGCCTCGGTGCTTGCCAAGGAGACAAGAAATGGGGGGCCAGGCTGAGGGAGGTGAGAGAGGGAGGTTTGTGGTTCGCGGGTGTTCCCGGAGGCCCCTGAAACGTGGACTTCTGGTCGGTGCACCGAGCACTTGTCTTCCTGTGATAATCCACCTTTCCTGGTCCCCCTGGTGGCTGCAGGCGGCACCTCACAGGGTCCCTGAAATGCTCTTGGAGCAGCATGTCCCCCCACGCCTGGGAGGGGCCCTCAAGAGACAAGCCAGACCCCACAGAGGGGGTGCTGGCTGTGAGGAAGGGCGTTCAGATGCCACACATGAAAGCCATCCCAAGGGACAGTGGGCCACAGGGTGCAGGAAGGGAAGGGAGTTGACAGGCGGGGCAGTCAGAGGCCCACCTGAGCCCAGTGCCAGGCACACACTGGGCTCTCCAGAAAGATCCGTGCTTGTGGGGCCGGGATCAAATCCCAGATCCTGCCCTTAGTCGCTGTGTGACCTTTGGGTGGTGAGTTGACCTCTCTGAGCCTCATCAGTAAAGTGGCTATGCTCATGCTAATATGAACTTCTCAGGTCGTTGTGATGAAAATGCAGGGGAGGGGATGAGGGGTTCAACTGACCTCCACCCACATGTTAATAGGAACAATCCATCGATGAGCCACTCAGCAAGCACTTACCGAGCACCTACCACCGTGCTGCCTGGTGCAGAGTGAAGGACACAGCCATAGCCCCTGCCTTGCGGAGCCCACCGTCTGCTCCAGGGTGGTGAGGTCCTGGTGGAGACCACGGAGGGCTCCACTGCCAGCCAGGGGGCCAGGGAGGCTTTCCAGAGAAAGGGGCATTTTGCTGAGTTTTGGGGGATGCATAGGAATCTGGCCTTCAGAGAAGCAGGCTAGGACATCTCCCGGGGTGGCAGAGCCCCCGGGGCGGGGGGGTGGGGTGCAGCCACGTCATGGAAAGCACGGGGTCAGAGGCCAGCTGCCCGGCAGAAGGCCCTCAGGCAGGTCGCTTCCCTCCCCAGCCTCAGTTCCCTCGTCTATAAAATGAGGATAAAAATGCTGTCTCCCCATGAGATAATGGCCATGGAAAGGGCCAGGCGAATGCTAATATTCCCTATTTAATTTTCCATGTCCTTTTTTGAGGCCAGGGTTATTTCTGTGCACACTTGGCTATTTCCAGGCCAGAGCTCGCCCTTTCCCACAAAGGATCCCCACTCCCAGGCTGCGGCAGGAGGACAGGGCCAGAGGCACAAGGAGGAACAGAAATGGAATGTCTTCCCACGAGGGCAGCACAGACCCCCCCAATGCGCAGGAGCCCAGGGCGCCAAGAGCCCAGTTTGAGAGCCCCCAGCACACAGCTCCAATTCCAAGCCCCCCTTTAACAGATGCCATGGAACTGATGTCCACAAGATGTCAGGAGGAGGAGACGAGAGAAATTACCAACACCATGTGTGACCTCATCACCCCCCGCCCCAGGAGCCCCCCCCAGGAGCCCATCCCCCACCCAAAGGACAGACCCTGGGGCTGACACCTGGAGGACAGGTGGGCAAGGAGGGAGCACAGGGTGCCACGTCACCTCCTGGGGTCTTCCCCTGCCCTCCAGCCAGGTTCTCTGCTGCTGGCCAAGGAGCCTGGGCACCCTGGGCAGCCTCCCCCAGCTTCTGGAAAGCCCCCTGTCCCCACCACCTCTCCCCACAGGAGAGCCTGCAGGACCCTCTCTCAGGGTCCACCCCGGCTGTCACAGGCCCTGCCTCAGGCACAAGATGGAGGGAGGCAGGAAAGACCAGGGTCCCCCAGGGTAGGAGGGGGCAGGGAGGAGCCTGGGGGCATGAGAAGGGGGGTGGGAGGCCAGGAGGGAGGGAATGGTCAGCTGGAGATGAACAGTTTGCTGGAAGCAGGGGCCAACAGGCCTTACCCCAGTTGGGTGGAGGTGCCCAGCCCAGGCCCTTGCAGGGACCCTAAGGCCCAGCTAGCTCAATTAGTGATGTCTGCTGTGGGGCTGAGGGTGGGGACAGGTATCTGCTCAGAACTCTTCAGCTCCTGGAACCTCGGAAGCTGAGTGTTTAAGGATCTTCAGATCCGAGAGCTCTGAGACCGCGGAACTGGAGGATTTGCCAATTCTGGAGCCTCGGGCCGGAAGGTTATCTGCAGAATATCTGCTGTGCTCAATCCCAGTCTGGAGGGACCTCACACTCCCCACCCAGCCCCTCCCCAGCCCAGCCTGACACTCACCCTGGAGGGGGCAGAAGCCCCCAGTCTCTAGGGGAGGGCAGGCCTGGGGTGGTGAAGCCTATGGGAGAGAGCACAGCCAGGACTCCGCAAAGAGTTCAAACCCCGACTTCAGCACAGTTAAACAGCCATGCAGTGGAATATTATTCAACCATCAAAAAGAAGGAAGCACTGACACACGTCGCAACACGGATGAAACGTGGAAACATTATGCTACATGAAAGAGGCCAGACACACACACACAAATCATAGTGCATGATTCCATTTATAGGAAAGGTCCAGACAGGAAGATCCACGGAGACAGAAAGGAGATTAGGGACTTCCCTGGTGGTCCAGTGGGGAAGACTCCACGCTCCCAATGCAGGGGCCCAGGTTCGATCCCTGGTCTGGGAACTAGATCCTGCACGCATGCCGCAACTAAGACCCAGCACGGCCAAAATAAATAAGTAAATAAATAAAAAATAAAATCTTTAAAAAAAAAAAGAAAGGAGATAAGTGGTTGCCAGAGGGTGGGGGCAGGGAATGGAGAGTGACTGCTTAATGGATACAGGTTCTCCTTTTGTGCTAATGGAAATATTCTGGACCTAGGACTTCTCTGGTGGCGCAGTGGTTAAGAATCCGCCTGCCAGTGCAGGGGACATGGGTTCAAGCCCTGGTCCAGGAAGATCCCACATGCCGCGGAGCAACTAAGCCCGTGCGCCACAACTACTGAGCCTGCGCTCTAGAGCCCGCGAGCCACAACTACTGAAGCCCGCGCGCCTAGAGCCCGTGCTCTGCAACAAGAGAAGCCACTGCAATGAGAAGCACGCACACCGCAACGAAGAGTAGCCCCCACTCGCCGCAATTAGAGAAAGCGCGCAGGCAGCAACTAAGACCCCACACGGACAAAAATAAATTAATTAATAGAAAGTATATTTATTCTGGACCTAGATAGAGGGGGTCATTGTGAATGTACCAAATGCCACCAAATTGTACACTTTACTGTGGTGATTTTATGTTATGTGAATTTCACGTCGATAAAAAAACAAAGAAAAAAAAACTATTAAAAAATCCTTATCTGAAAAAAAAAAATCCTTATCTGAAAAACAGGGGTAACAACACCCCACAAGACCGCTGACAGGATTAACCAGAAGTACCATCTGTACAGTTTGTGACCCGCCTAGCACTGCCTGCAGCGAGCCTGGTGCTCAGACAAGGCCGGCTGAGGTGAGTCAGCACGGGGAAGGGCAGCCCTCACACCAGCTCCAGAGTCTCCAGGGAGACCCCAATGTACCCCAGAGAGTGGCCAGGAGACTCCACCCACTTCCGTATCACCCGCCACCCCTTCCATTCCCATAGGGACCCCAACACCACACAGGGGGCAGGGGGTGCCTCCAGAAGGGCCTGCCTGTGGCCCAAGGGGATCACAGCCCTGCACCAGTCCGAGCGCTAGCCCACCCCTCTCCATGGGCCTGTGGGCGGGGGACTGCCAAGGGCTCCTGGTGACCGCCACTGGGGGTTCGGGGATTGGCCTGACCCAGCCCTGCTCCATGATGGCAGCTGGGCAGGGCCTCGGGCCTCTGGGCCTAGAAAGCCAGTCTTAGTCTCCTAGGGCTGCTGCGCCACACATCTAGTGGCTTAAAACAACTCACATTTAACCTGTCACAGTTCTGGAGGTCAGGAGTCCTGCGATCCAGGTGCCAGCAGGGCTGGTTCCCTCCGGAGGCTCCAGGGGAGAATCCCTTGCCTTGCCCCTCCTGCCCCTCCCAGCCAGGACCGCTCCCCTCAGGGCCCCTGCAGGGGCCCCCCACCCCAGCCCAGGACCCATCATCTCCAGGCACACTCCTTCCCTCGCCTCCGCCAGCAGACTGGTGCCCCCTGTGGGCGGGTCCTCGGGGCAGTGCCCCCTCGTCCCAGCGCTGGCCACAAGGCCTGCTGCCCAGCAGACCCTGGGGACGGCGACCAAGTGCCCGAGAAGGGACATCCCAGGCTCTTTCCCTGCCCTCACCCCAGCACCCTCTGCCCAGCCTTGGCAAAGCGCTCCTGTCTTCCAAGGCCTCAGCTGCGCCAGCCACTCATGTAAATAAATGTTCCCATCACCACTGACTCACGGACGAGAACACCGAGGCCCCTGCCCATGGCCACCCACCTCCGGCCCGCCTGGGAGCAGCCCCTCCCCCGGTGCGGATGGTGCCACGAGCCCGAGAAGCCACGAGCCGTCCGCATCAGGGCCACCTTGGCGTCCTTCCTATTAGAGTTCAGGGTCTTGGTGATCTAGTTCCAGACCGGGGGCCAAGTTCCCTCCTGGCTCTGACCCTGTAGGGAGCTGGAACCGGCTGCTAAGCTGGAGGCGGCTTCCTGGCGCTCCCACCCGCGTTCCAGTCCCCCTAGCGAGGAAAGATTCAGCTCAGCCTTCCGGGAACTCAGGGACCCCATGTTCCAGGAGACCGCCCCCCAAGCCACGGGGACCTCAGAGACCCTGTGGTCCGGAAGACTGAGACCACACAAAGAACTCAAGAGAGAGCAGAGCTCTGGACGGCCCCTGGGCGCCTTTGGCCCCCTCCCCTAGGGGCCTGGCAGCTGGGCCCGGCTGCAGCCCTTCCTGAGCTGGGAGGGTGAGCTGTGCTAGCTGAGAGCCCAGAGCGGCCTGGCACGGAGGCGTGCTCAGGCAGGACAAGAGGGAGTGTGGGGACACCCGGGGGTGACCAGCCTGCTGCTCCGACACGGCTCTGGGTCTTGGCGGGGACCACAGTGGGCCTCCATTTCCCCCTCCATAAAATGGGCGAAAGTGGAGCTGGCACTCAGGGTTCAGAGGGCTGGGGGAGGGGTGGGATGCCAAGGGCTTGACCACCACCAGCAGGAGCCCTCCCTCAGCTGGTCGGCTCCGAAGGTGCGGCTCAGGGATCGGAACCCAGCTTTGGCTGAGCGCAGAGCCCACCCCGAGATGGACGTGGGAGAAAAGGATTGCTGCCCAGGCCACCCGGACCAGGGCCTGGGGACCTGGGTCTTTCAGCACATTTTGCAGACTGAAAACTGGATTAAAAAAAAAAAATTCATATTCTATGAAAATCTACTTGGGGTATGCTCTCATTTTTAATAAGTATTTAAGATCTACAATAGCACAGGACGTCTAGGAATGTTTGACTCGGTTATTTTTAGCAAACGTTTTGTATGATCACCTTTCGAACGAAAAGCTCCTGAACATTCAGCAGCACCAGGGAAGGTGGGACAGGGAAAGGAGAGGGCAGGGAGAGGTGTCTCCCTCCTAATCAAGGTGCGGCTAAGGTCAGGACATCACTTACAAACAGAACAGTGGATTAACCGGGAGCGGGAGAGTCCCGGAGATAGGAAGCAGGAATCGATGCTATCAGGGTTGCTGAAATGTTAATTACAGACCTCCCCAGGCTCACAGACCAGAGCGTGCTCTTTATCTGCCAGCCTTCTCACCTCTGCTCTTCCCAGGCAAGCCTCACCAGGAGGGAGAGGGGGCTGTTTCCTAGGTCACAGAGTAAACAGGCACTAGCACACATGGGCCTCAGGAAATCCCGCCAAGCACAGGGTGGGATGTTTGGCCTGAGAGTACCTACTCTTGGGCTAAGCATTGCCCTCCATTTAAAAAACAGAAGGATCACAGAAGACCACCAACACCCTAGCGATATCACCGTGATATCCAAGAGGACCGAGTCTAGGGAGATTTGAGTGTGGTGTGAGGCTGGAGCCCCCAATCGAAAGGATTGCCTTGATCCGCTGCAGCCATAGTGGTGAGCCCCTTTTTCCCATCTCTCTAGGCTTCCTCTGCTGTGCCATGCAGGGTGAGCCTGTGCCCTCTCTGGGCTCAAGTTGCTCCCTGCAGAATGAGAGAATGGGCCCCCCTGCAGCAGAGACGCAGGCCCTTCCTCAGCTGGCTGGGGTCAGCCGGGGTGGCGGGGGACTGGGGGGTGGTCCTGCCTGAGGCACCTCCTCCTGATCTCCACCCCACATTACACTGAATTCTCACAACATATTTTTAAATCATAGCTTAGTAACCTAGTTGATAGAGGAGGACACGGCGACTCAGAGAGGTGAAGTAACTTGCCCAAGGGCACACAGCTCTTTCATGGCAGAGTTTGAATCCAGGACTGTGGGACCCCACCCCCACCCCAAGAGCCGACTCCCTTCCCTGCCATCTCAGCTGCCTAGTTAATCAACTTCATTCAGCCTGTTTCCAGGGGTCTGCTGCTCCCATCAGGGTTAGGGTGGAGGTTCTAAAGATGTGCTAAATCAGGGTGCTCCCAGACCCATCAGCACATAGGCAGGGTTCCATCCTGCTTCTGCCACCCCCCCAGCAGGATGACCTTGGGCAAGTTCCCTAACCTCTCTGAGCCGCTGTTTCTTAGTCTGTAAATGGGCTGTTAAGAGGATTTATTTCCTGTATAAATAAGAGATCATGCAAAAAAAAAAAAAAACAAAAACGAACAAAGCCTGCTACACAGGACACCTTTAATAAGTGTCAGCTGCCGGCAGTGTCTCATTAGTGTTTGCTTAACGCTGAAAAATCCAGGAACGTTATAGGATCAGAGGGATGTGACCCCAAGGGTGGCGTTTCAAGGCTGTGACAGTAGTCGGGGGAAGGGAAGGCCTGTAAAGGCCCAAGGCCCACGTCGAGGCCCCTCACCTTCCGCTCAGTCACCAGAAAGCTATAACTAAGGGGATTACGGGGCGCTCAGGATGGATCTTATCGGATCACGTGCTGCCCTCCACTCAAGAGAATGAGTTCCCATTTCCGCTCAGCATGGCCTATCTCCCAGCGCGGCGTGACACCCTGCCATCCCCCCAGAACTTTGGCTCTGAGCACCGTCACAGCCCAGCGACCCCCTCGTCCTTCAAAGTCCTGATACTGTGAACAGAAGTAGGGGCCGGCCCAGAGCCCCACTTGCCGCTCATCCTGTCCCGGTGCCCTGGCTTCATCCTTACGCCCATCTGCCCACCCGGGTCCTTGGCCACAGGCCCCAGTGAAACTAAGCAGGAACCTGTTGGGCCCTGCTGGACAAAGAAGCCTTTCTGTGTCCCCCCCATTTCTTGTTTGTAGGAAATAGGCTTCATTCAGCCTCCTTGACCTTCCCTGAGTTCCAAAGGGCAGATTCAAAGAGTTGCTAAGCAGGGAAGGGAGAGGATGCAGGGGGGAGCAGTCAGGAAACAATAGTGCAGCCCCGGGGCAGGGTCCCGGCTCCTCCTCAGGGAATATACATATCAATACCTTTGAGTTCTCCGTCAGGAACTAAGGCCCCACCTACCCAGGTAGAGGAAGGTAACTTCAGGTGGAGATCAACATTCCTGGAGCACCGCCAACCAATCAGAAGAAAGCCACTCACCCTGCAGCCCTCACTCCAGATCCTATCTGTAAAAACTCCCGGAAAACCATCGGGGGAGTTCGGGGTTTTGAGCCCGAGCCGCCAGTTCTCCCTGCTGGACTCTGCGACAGACCTTCCTCTGCTCCAAACTCCAGTGCTTGGGTCTGCTTGGCCTCACTGTGTGTTGTGCACACGGACTGGTAACACCAGGACCCACACCTTGCAGGCTAAGCTGGTCTGGCTCCGCAGTCCCCACCAGGCAGGCAGCTGGGGAAAAGGAGGCTGAAGCGGGTGCCCCTGGCCTCATAGGCACAGGAGGACAGGCCTATGGGGCTCCTCCCCTCCCCTAAACGTCCAGCCCTTTCTACCCATGCCCACAGCCCAGCTGCAGCCAAACCCTGTCCCCCATCAAACAACAGCTCTCCGTTGGGTGGCGGATCCATTCTCCTCCACTTTTCCCAAAGGGGCCAGCCTGGCAACAGACAGCTCACGACAGGGGAATGGAGATGAAATTGAGCCTGATATATTCGAGACTGGAAGCAAAAATCCCAGGGGGAGGGAGGGGTGAGAACGGGGTGTGTGGGGATGCAGGGCCTGAAGGATGCATCAGGGGTCAGTCCCAACCTGTAGAATGAACTCTGGAAGTTCAGGAGGGAGACAAAGTCCTGGAGAGTAACCCCCATCCCGCCACCACGCTCCCCCTCCAGCCCACGTGCCGCCCAGGTCTGGACCTAGACTTCGGCTTCTCCCCACCACCACCCACCTGTGCGGAGAGCAGACGATGCGCCCCCAGCTGCCCCAACTTAACTCTCAGTGAGCAGATAAAAGAGTAAGGCAGAGAGGCCAATGCCGCCTTTATTCCTGAGTGAGCAGACACGGGAGAGGGTGCTCAGGAGTACGGCCACAGCGGGCTGCCTCTCGATCCATCCCAGAACGGGGCAAAGGAGACCGGGGCCCAGGGATTCAGCGGCCTTAGCAACTCCCGCGAGCCAAGGCTCCCTTGGCTGGGCATGCGCAGTGGGCACGCCGCCGGTAGAAGGGGGCTCCTGGGCTGGGCATGCGCAGAGGGCGGGCCACCTGCCGGCCGGGCTCCGGGGTTGGGCATGCGCAGGGGGTGCAAGCCTGTGGGCGGGGCTCCCGGGCGGAGGTTCCTGCGTGCCGCAGCTACCCACTTCTCACCTTTTATGCCCCTGCTGTCGTGTCCAACTCGGCCCCACCCTTGCTCCCTCCAAGCACTGTCCCAGGAGCCAGGCTGATCTTTTAGATCAGAACACACCAACCCTGCTCAGTCCTTCCACGGCTCCAGCCTACCCTAGGAGGCCTGCCCGCCCTGCCCTGCCCTTGCCTTCAGCTCCTCCCCACACCAGGCAGTGGAGATGCGGCCACAGGACCATTGCACTCGCTGCTCTTCCCCCATACCTCCCGATCCCACCTACTTCACGCTTCTTTTAGCTCTCAATAGTCACTTCCCTGTTCCATCCCTCTGCTCTTTGCCCCCCTACTGCCAGCCAGGCATATCTCCAAAGGACTAAAGACAGTCACAATTTTGCACCTACTCTTTATTTAAGTGACTAGTGTCTGCCTCCAGGCTGTCAGCTTCAGGAGGGCAGGGCTTTGTCTATTTTGTTCCCAGGGAAATCCCCAGTGCCTGGCATAGCATCTGGGACGTAGTAGGTGCTCAATATATGTTTGGGGGGTGTGGAGGAAGGGGAAAGGAAGGAGAGAGGGAGGCACCCCAAGCCTAGGCATTGTGAGATCTTTGGAGTACCCCGAGTACTTATTCTGAAGGAGGATGGACAAAGCGTGAGGGAGTGAACTCCCAGAGCAGGGTAGGGCTTAGGTCCTGGGAGCACAGTTCAGCTCAGGTGAGAGGAGGCCTCACACCAGAAGTGAGGAGGGGCCTGAAACTTCCATGATGTGGCCACAGATAGCTCTCTTGTGGGGACCCACATGCTCACACATGAGCTCATTGAATTCTCACCCTGGCCCATGAGAGAGGCGTCCCAATGCCCCCATTTCACAGAGGAGCAAGCAGAGGCCAGAGAGGTGAAGGGCCTCATCCAGGCCCCACAGCGAGGATGTGCTCCTGACCCCATTCTCTGGTGCCCCGAGTCCTGGGGCAGCTGGCCTGCTTGCATGTTCCCTGAGAGCCCCAGCTGTCTTGTGGGGTTAACCCTGGTGTACCCCCAGGCCCAGGTGCTGAGGCAGTTCCTCAGGAGCCCCAGGAGCTGGTGCTGGCCCTCCCTCCCTGCACCCGAGGCCCTTGCCTCCTGCAGCTGCTGGGGGCTGCCCTGGCCGAGTGCCCACCAGCGTGTGAAGTGCTTCCCGAGGGAGTCCCCAGGGAAGCCCCCGCCAGCCCAGCACTCCCCACTTCGGAGTGCATCAAGGAGGAGGCCTTCCTTCCGGGCTCATCCGCCAGGGCCGCCAGGGTCAGGCCTCGGGTCACCCTCCAGCTGCGACAGGAAGCCTCACATTAGTCTGGAGTGGAGGGTGACCTGGCCCGCTGGGGACGCCAGCTGTCTGGGCTGAAACCAAATTGTGCTACTCTGTGACCTGCCCGCTGGACACTCGACAGAGCCCAGACCTGGTGCTGCCTTCTGTGCAATCTTGGACCAGTCGTTACAAGTCCCTCCTTGTGTGCCCTGCCTAGGCTGGTGTCTGAGGGTGGAATCCTTTCCCCCGGACGGTGGGAACTTTCCCCCGGACGGTGGCCTCCCATCGGCCTCCCTGTCTCCACTCCGGCCCCCACAGCCCCTCGCCTACACCTGCGCTGTCCAAGACGGTGGCCACCAGCCTCAGGTGGTTGCTGAGCACTTGAAGAGCAGCTGGTCTGAACTGGGACGTGCTGTAACTGGGATTTCGAAGACCGAGTGTGAGAAAAATAATGTAAACTATCTCAGTAATTTTTATTATATTAGGTCAAATAAAATATATTATTAAAATAAATTGCATGATTTCCTTTTCCTTTTTATAAGATTTCCTTTTCCTTTTTTAAAGTTGCTTATGTGTCTGGCATTGGATTTCTCTCGGAGACCACTGTCCACACCACCAACAGAGGGAACTTCCCAAATCTAAACCAGTCTCCGACTGAAAAGGACTCAGAGAAAGTCCTTCACGCCCCGTGTGGACTCTTCTTAAGACTCAGTGTCATTTCTAGCTGCGAACCCCACCTTCCATCTGCCCCGCTGTGCCACAGGCCCACCCACCTTGGGGCCCGCAGGAGCCATTCCCTCTCCTGGGAATGCCCTTCCCCCTTTGTCTGGAGTGTCAGCCCTTCCTGGACGCTCCCCTGACCACCTCACTTGTCCACTCCAGCAGCCCCTGATGGCTTGGGCTTGAAGCAGGGTACGCGGTGTCAGAGTCAGGCAGGGTCGGGCTGAATAACACACCTCTGAGGCTCAGTTTGCTCATCTGTAAAATGGGAGCACACGAACAGGTCCCACTTCACAGGGCCGTGGCACAGCTCAGAGAGTGTGCTGAGGCGCCCGCACGGGACCGGCACACGGTAGGTGCTTGGGAACCTTTGGTCGGAGGTGTTAAATGGGGAGATCACTGAGGCAGCCACCCTCCCAAATGCAGCCAGGAATTTCACAAACTTCCTGAGTCCTGTGCGGAGCTCCCGGGTGGTGGAGCAGATCCCACCCTTGCTTCCCAGCCACCCTCCCCCACAGTAGCTCGGAGGTAAACCCTGAGCCCGGCTTTCCCCCAGGGCTGAATACAGGTCTTACATTGTTTTTGTTTTGTCAAGGGTGTGATGGGCTTTTTAATGTTAATGGAGGTCGCCCACACTTTTTGGAGGCCCACATCTGCCAGACATTGAGGTAAATGATCTCAACTACCTGCCTGTATTATCAGTAGTTTGCTGGGCTACCTAACCCATGCCACCGAGGGGGCGGGGCCGCTGAAACGGCTGACTTTTATTGTCTCAGGACTCTGGAGGCGGAAGTCTGAGATCAAGGCTTCTTCTGAGGCCGTGAGGGAGATTCTGTTCCAGGCCCTCCTCCTAGGCTTGTAGACGGTGGCCAACACGGCGTTCTCCCTGCGTAGCTCTGTGCAAATTCTCCCTTCTTAGAAGGACACCGGTCAGATTGGATTAGGGTCACCCTACCTCCCTTTAACTTGATGGCCTCTGTAAAGGTCCATCTCCAAACTAGGTCCCACCTTGAGGTCCTGGGGGTTAGGACTTGGATGTATGAATCTGGGGGGCACAATTCAACCCATAACACCCCCGTTTCCCAGAGGAGGGAGGCCCAGGTGGTTAGGATGTGGCCCGGGACCACAGCGGGGTGCACGCAGAGGGGCAGCTGCGTTACTTGGAGGCAGGGAGGCTCCGGAGAAGGTGGCTCCCAGCCTGTGGGTGAATCAAGTTCACCAGGGCGGTTGTCACAGTCAAATTTCAAAGTCTGGGCCCTTGCATCAGCCTCCCCCTCCTCCTCTTCAACTAATTGGCCGTGGGTGCCCAGGGGGTATCGATGTTTCTCCTCCAGGTCGCAGGTGATGGTTCCCACAGACAGTGTGGGTCTCTCCCTGCCCGCGGAGCAGCCTGGCACCCTCCCTCCTGGCCACCCGACCCCGGGGCCGGGATGCTGTTTTCCTCCCAGCCACGACCCAGGCAGGCATCTTCTCCCCTCACTGTGCCCATCTGTAAAATGGGCTGTGATGAGGGTTGAGGAACAGGAAAGCCCGCAGTAGGTGCCCCAAGGTGCTTTGTGGGGAGCGGGTCGCTGGAAACCCCACTGCGGACAGCGGTCTCTACTCTGCTGAGCTCGGGCAGTCTCTCTAATACTCAGAGAAACTCTGCAGGGACCCGACCAGCTCGGTTAGTGGTGGTCGGGCTCAGAGAGGAGCAGGGGAGGGCAGAGCAGGGCTGGACCTTTAGGTTAGGCTGAGCCCAACCTAAAACATTCTCACCCTCTGTCCCTCTTTGGCCCCCAGGCTCTTCCTTGCCCCCAGTCCCAGCTGTGGAGTCGCTCCCACAGGGAAGCCTCCCCAGCCAGCCTCCTCTCTGTGGATTTGGAGCTGGTCCAAGCATGGCATGGCTCCTGCTCTTGCATCTTGATGGTGGAGAGGAAAGTCTTTGAGAGCAAGGCGGCATCCTTGTTTAGTTTGGACGCAGTGGAGAGTGTGGGCAGGGCCGGGTGGTACCATGGCAGAAGGAACAGCGTGTGTGATTGGGAGTGTGGCTGACCACTGACCACCGCTCAGGGCACCCTCATGGTGCAGGTGGGGAGCCTCCTGCAGCCCCCTGCACCCTGCCCCGCCCCCACCCACCCTGGCTCCAGGCCTCAACATTTTTGCACATGCTGTTCCTTCTGCTGGAATGCTTTTCCCTATCCTGTCTGTTAAAAGAGACCAGTCCCTCCTCACCACTTGGCTCAAACACCACCCATGCCAGGAGGCCTCCCTCAGCCCTGGTCGCAGTAACACAAGCAGCAGCAAGGTCTGGCTGTGCCCTTGCCCACGCCACAACCCTGCCCCATTTCCCAGGGGAAGAGACTGAGGCACGGAGACCCAGTCACTCTCACGTGGTAGCCAAGAGCCCACGTGAGCTAAGGCAGGGCCCCATGACTTCCTCTGTGAGTCTCACCTCCCGGAGCTCAGTTTCTTCATTCTCCTGCCTCCCCTCGCCCCAAGAGGGCTGTAGGGCCCGGGAGGGGGGGGCGCTGTGGGAGTGGAATCCTCACCAATGGCAGGTCCCACACTGTGCCACAGGACGCTCAGAGCCAGGCCACGGCCAGCAGCAGGGGCCCGGGGCCTCAGACCCTATGGCTGTGGCTCCTCTGGGGAGCAGGGAATCACACAGAGGAGCCCTGGTGTGTGAGCAGGTGGGGATGGGGGTGGGGGGAGCTGAAACCAGGGTGCTTGGTGTTGCGGGTGGGTTTCCTCCACTCTTCTTTTTTAAAAAAATTTTTATTTATTTATCTTTGGCTGCGTTGGGTCTTCATTGCTGCACACGGGCTTCTTCTAGTTGCGGCAAGCGGGGGCTACTCTTCGTTGCGGTGCGCTGACTTCTCACTGCAGTGGCTTCTCTTGTTGCGGAGCACGGGCTCCAGGCGTGCGGGTTCAGTAGTTGTGGCTCATGGGCTCAGTAGTTGTGGCTCACAGGCTCTAGAGCGTAGGCTCTGTAGTTGTGGCGCACGGGCTTAGTTGCTCCACGGCACGTGGGATCTTCCCGGACCAGGGATGGAACCCGTGTCCCCTGCATCGGCAGGCGGATTCTTAACCACTGCATCACCAGGGAAGCCCTCCTCCACTCTTCTGAGGCCACAGTGAGGGCCCACTGAAACCCCAGGAGCTCAGAGTCAGAGATGGACCGTGTACTGTTGTCACCAAGGGCGTCACCCTGCAGAGACTGGGCAGGATGCTTAAAGTTCCCCATCAGCCTCAAGGAGTCTGAGAAGCGTCCAGAAGGACCTCATGTCTAAGGGGGGCCATGGCCTCAGGGATAAGATTTTGTGTCTCATCCTTGCTGTCTCCATCTTTGCTTTCCTTTATCGAGGACACTTCACGTAAACTACATCTTATATCCTCCCCGCAAGTCCTGTGCCGCAATGCTGTCCCATGTTATGGATGAGGAAACTGAGGCTCAGCAAGGTAAGGGCCAAAGTTCCTCCCACACACCGTTGGCAGAGTCCAGGCCCAGTGTCCTTGATGGGGCCTTGAGGGACAAGCAGAGGCCTCCTTCAGGTGACCCAGGACACATCTGGCTCCAGAGCTGGCAATGATCCTGCCAGGCTCAGGAGGACCCCCTACGCTCACTGTGTGCCCTTCACTCCTTAGCTCTCCACTGGCACACAGGTGGGGCCTGCCAAGAGCCCCCATTTCACAGGTGAGGAGACTGAGGTGGAGGGGGACCCAGGATTGCAGATGGCATAAGGAGCGCGTGGCGGGGTACCTGCTGCAGAGAGACAGGCTGGCACCCAGAAAGGAGGGGCCCCTGCAGACTCTGATGGCTGCTGCTGGGCCCGGGGGTCCACAGGGCACTGGGCACAGGCGAATGGAACTCCGTGGGGTTCAAGGGTGGAGAATGGATAGGGAGTGACCTCAGCCTGTGGGGACCCCACGGGGGCCCAGGCGGGGACAGCAGGAAGGAGGGCCTTTGCCAGTCGCCTGGCTGACTCTCTCTAGAAGCCGGCGTCCAGAGAGGGGGCCAGGGACCAGGAGGGAAGCAGAGCAGACACCTGTGCCAGGTTCCAGGTGTGCCTGGGCCCGGGCATAGGAGACAGAGAGACCGTGCGTGTGAGCCCTGTACGGTGGGAGGTGGGCGTGGCATCTGGGCTGGCTCTGTGGGCACACGTAGGTGAGTGTGCCCACGTTTGTGTGGGCACACGTGTATAAGCGTGTTCGCCTGCGAGTCTGAGGGCAGAGTGTGTGTGCGTGGCCGTGGATCCGCATCAGGTGCCCTGGGGGTCCCCCCACGTCTCTCTGGGAGGTGTCAGAGAATCGAATGACCCCAAACACCTGTGCTAGTGCCATGGGCCGTTACACACGGGGACACCAAGGCACGGAGAGGGGAAGCAGGTTGTCTGGCTTCACAGCTAGCAGAGGGTGGTGGGGACTTGAAAATCTGCATCTGGTTTCAGCCCACACCCTCTGACCCCAACCCCAGAACTAGGGGCCGAGTCTCTTGGGGGCCGGGCGCTGGCCCTGCACTAAGAGCCATCACTCCACGGACCCCTCCCCGGGCTTCTGTGGGCTGTTCACTGCCTCGAGTTGCAGATGTGGAAACGGAGGACACAGCCGGCAAGGCGAGCTGCCCTCATGGAGACTGGCTGTCTGCGTCCTGAGCAGGGCTCGGGAGGCACAGCTGCCGCAGGGTCTGCGTGGGCCCTGGGCCATCACTGCGGCTCACCTGCTCTCACCCCCCAGGCTGACGGACTTGAGGCTTTGCCCGGCTCCTCGAACCTTGCTCGTCCCCTCCCGAGACTAAGGAGCGTATCCCAAGGACCTGCACCTCTGTGGGCACAGCTGGCTCTCAAAGTCCTTGCTCTTAGAGACAGCCAGTGGGGATAGTGGCACCGGAGGGCTCCCCAGGCGTGGGGCTCTGGCAGAGCCAAACCAACCCAGCAGGTTGGGTGGGAACTGGGTGGGCCTCCTTCCATCCCTGCACCCCACCCATGCAGGACGAGGGTGATATTCCTGGCCTTGAGGACAGCCTGGGGCAAGGGACAGAGGGTGAGAGCTCTGCTGTCACCTGCAGTGGGGTCAGGCCATTGTGTTGCTCTCAACCTTTGTTTTGCGTCCTTCAGTGGAGCTCAGGATGTGGCCCCCAGGTTGCAGGGTGATACTCACATGAGCAGGGGAGGAAAGGGCTTAGCACAGAGTAAATGGTCAATAAATGCTGGCCGTGGTTAATTAGGCTCGATGAGGCTGCGTTTATGAGAGTGGCCGCCACACCAGTGTGAGGTGTCCTGGGCAGGAGGGGACACAGCAGGCAGGGCCCTCTGGGGGTCTGGGAGGGACCAGGGCCGGACCCACCAGCCCCCGTTGCCAGTCGCCTCTGCATTAAGATATGCCCCCGCCCCATGTCTGGCCCTTTGCCCGGCACCACGTTCCACTCTTTTTTTTTTTTTTTTTTTTCGGTTCGCGGGCCCCTCACCGTTGTGGCCTCTCCCGTTGTGGAGCACAGGCTCCGGACGCGCAGGCTCAGCGGCCGTGGCTCACGGGCCCAGCCGCTCCGCGGCACGTGGGATCCTCCCGGACCGGGGCACGAACCCGTGTCCCCTGCATCGGCAGGCGGACTCTCAACCACTGCGCCACCAGGGAAGCCCTCTTTTTTTTTCACTGCACCACCAGGGAAGCCCTCTTTTTTTTTTTTCTTTCTTTTTTTAATGCTTATTTATTTATTTGTCTGCACCGGGTCTTAGTTGCGACATGTGGGATCTAGTTGCCTGACCAGGGATCGAACTCAGGCCCCCTGCACTGGGAGTGCAGAGCCTTAGCCACTGGGCTGCCAGGGACGTCCTCCACGTTCCTTTCCTGATGGTCCTGACAGTTCTCGGGGTTCAGAGCTCCGGCTCTGGGGTCAGCCAGCCTGGAGGCTGGCCCTGGTTCTGCCGGATGGCCGGGGGACTTTAGGTGCATCATTCAACTGCTCTGGGCCTCATTTTCCTCATCTGAGCAAAGGGAATCATGGTAACACCTGGTCCAAGGGAACGGGCTCTTTGAGGATAGAAAGAGCTGTTGTAGTGGTGCAGCCCCAGCTACCACCTCGTCCCCCAAGAGCCCCAACCTGCCTGCAGGCTCAGGCCGCGTCCTCGGAGCCCACCACCTCCCCAGCCGGCACTGGTACCCCCAGCCCTCCCCGCTGTTGGGTCTCCGAGTTCTCCTCCCCGTGGGCTCTTGGGAGGCAGCCCCGCCCTCTGACAGCCCCACCATCACCCCTGGAGCCCTGCCTCGGCCCAGCGACTGCCCTCAGGTAGGGTGGGGACACATGAGCCAGGCCGTGGGAAGGTTCCTGAGTAGCTGGTGGCCTGGTCCAGGGGCGGGGGTGAAGGGGAGCTGGAAAACCAGAAGGGGGTTGAGCAGGGCAGGGCCTGGTCCCCTTGTGCTTGAAAAAGGTGACTCCAGCTCTGAGAAGGTGGCTGTGAAGCGGGCCAGACCGGATGCCAAAGCCGAGGTCTGGGCAGGCTGGAGGCCGGGGCCCAGTCGTCCTGCACACCCCTGCACAGCTGGCAGAGCAGAGGGAGGACGCCCCAGGCCCGGGCCTGCGAGCTGGGTGTGGGTGGCTTGAGGCTGCAGGGACTTGGCCAGTGGACCAAGCGCTCAGAGACGACGCCCCGCTGGGAGCCCTGCTGCCCAGGCCCCCACTGCATGTCCCTTGCTGATGGTGGCTCTCCCGGGTCTGTGTGCCGCCTCGCCAGCTCTGCTGCCCTGGCCTTTGCCCAGCCTCCCTTGCCCTTCCACCCCTTCCCACAGTCGTGTTTGTGGGCCTCTCGCACCCTCATTCCTTCCCATTGTCTGCTTCGTCTGACCCACCCACTGTGGGCCTCCTCCGGGGCAGGGAGGGCCCACCAAAGCGAACACCCTGTCACCTGGAGGCATCTGGCTGGGGCTACCTCTGAGCCTGTGCAAGCATGGCTTCCTGTCCCAACAAGGCTAGTCTGCACGTCGCTCTCTGAGCACTGGGCCCTATTTGTCCACAGCCGGCCCCCAGCTCTGACACTGGCCAAGCACTCACCTTGGCAACCAGATTCCCTTGCTCTGAGCTGCCCAGCCCCCAAGCCTTTGCTCAAGCGGTATCCTCTGCCTGGAATGCACCCCTGCCCACTCCGTTGAGTGAACCAGCCTTCAAAGCCTTCTCCAGGAAGCCTTGAGTCCCGAGGAGGAATACGTCACTGGTCCTTTCTGGGCTCCAGAGTGTCTTGTAGGATGCGGACCTAGGCTGAGGCAGCAGGGGAGGGGATGCCCTTCAGGGCTGCGACCGCGGCTAAGCGACCTTGGAGTCTGAAGCACCTAGAACAATGCCTAGCAGAACAGAGGATTCTTTTTTGTTTTTTTTTATAATGATCGTGTCTTTTTTTTTTTAATTTTTATTGAAGTATAGTTTATTTACAATGTTGTGTTAGCTTCCGCTGTACAGCAAAGTGAGTCAGTTATACATATACATATATCCACACTATTTTAGATTCGAGTAGAAGATTCTTAAATGAAGATGAGAGGAAGCTGAATGGGGCTGAGCTGCGCAGAGAAAAGAGACCAGGCAGCCCTGAGTCCACCGCAGGGTTGTAGCTGCCGCATCAGGTTCACGGGCAGCAGCCCCGTGCTGAGCCCCGCGGTCAGTCACCCCTGAGTCCTGACCCCACTCAGAGACTCCTCCCAATCCTAGTAACAGACTGACCCCTGACCCCCACTGAACTCTGATCCTAATGACACACTAAGCCCTGATCCCAGTCACAGGCTGAACTCTGACCTTGCCCGTGGACTGAGCCCTGATCCTGGTCACATGCTGAGCCCTAATCCCTGCGCACATTCTCAGACCAACCTTGGTCAAACATTGAATGCAGACCCTGGTTATACATTAAGCCCTGATCCTACTCTCCCCTTATCACTGGCTCTACTTCTACCGGCTGAACCCTGACCTTCTTTGCTCCCAAACTGATCCTGTCCCCGTTTCCTGAGCCATGACCCCTTTGCATCTGCTCCACCCCCTCCTCACCAGGCAGCCTGGAGAAAGGGGTCTCAGCTCAGTTCCATCCCAGCCCCCAGCTCTGAGCCCCGGTCAGGGGGGGCCTGGGGTGGCTTCCGGGCCTGTAGATTCAGGAGGGGCTGATGAGCCTGACCCCCCAACCCCCACCCCCGCCAGAGGCATCACAGCCACCCGCATCGCTCCCTGCCTCCCAGCACGCTGTCAGAGGGACGGACGGCCCCGGGAACTCAGCCCACACGAGCTCCCTGGAGCCAGAGGACCTCAGTAAACAACATGGAGAAGAGGCCCCGCCGCCCGGGGGAGTGGGGTCAGTGCTCTGTGCAGCCCGCGTGCTTGGCTCCGGACTCCAGCCCCCCGGCAACTTCTCTTGGGCTCTCCGACCACAAGGTCAGACAATAACGACCCTGCCACAGGCAGCCACCCAACAGGGCTACCACCTTGTCCCCCAAGAGGCCTGCCTGCACCCAAGCACGGTGGCTCCCGTTCATTACCAGCACCTCATTGCCTTTGGGTTCAGCATTGCCCTCTCCCACCTCCTTTTACAAAGTAAGAAACCGGGGAGTTCCCTGGGGGCCTAGTGGTTAGGATTCGGGGCTTACTGCCATGGCCCGGGTTCAACCCCTGGTTGGAGAACTGAGATCCTGCAAGCCGAGTGGCGTGGCCAAAACACACACGCGCGCGCGCACAAAACATAAAAAATAAGAAACCACCGTTTGTAAAGCACCTACTGCGTGCTGTACCCTCCGGGCTAGACCAGGGCCCAGCACTGACCAGGCCTCAGTAAGGCTTCCCATGCTTTCCTGGCTTCTCCTCACCAGAGCCTGGGCAGTAAGGTCCTATCACCCCACTGACCAGGTGAGAAAACTGAGGCTTAGGGAGGCTTAGATAAACTTTCACTGTGAATAATGACTCCACAGCCCGTCCACCAGTCAGTCCTGCGGCTCAGCACGTGTCCAGCCACTGCTCTTCTCACTGTCACAGGCAGCTCTCCCCTGCACGGTCACAGAAGCCCCCATGGGTCTCCCTGCTCTGCCTCTGCCCTGGAAGACCTTTTATTTTATTTTTAAACATTTTTTAATAAGTGTATTTATTTATTTATTTATTTGGCTGCGTTGGTCCCTCTTGCTGCGCTCAGGCTTTTCTCTGGTTGCAGCAAGCGGAGCTTCTCTTGTTACGGAGCATGGGCTCTAGGCGCGTGGGCTCCGTAGTTGTGGCACATGGGCTTAGTTGCTCCGCGGCGTGTGGGACCTTCCCAGACCAGGGCTGGAACCCGTGTCCCCTACATTGGCAGGCGGATTCTCAGCCACTGCGCCACCAGGGAAGTCCCCGAAAGAGCTTTTAAAACGTTAAGTTCCCTGTGTCTCCCTCCCTCCTGCCCAGACCCTCCTGACTCACACTCCCGCTCAGGGGGCCTTCCTGGCCACCTGCTGCGGAGAGCAGCCCCCCCTCCCCGGCCTCCTTCCTCGGCTTTCTTTTTCTCCATAGTATTTATAACTAGGGGCTCCTATTGTTTACTTGTTGCTGTGTCTCCCCACTAGAATATAAGCCCCTGAGAGCAAGGACTTAGTCTGTTTCCCTCACACAGGCTCAGCGAAACCTTGTAGACAGCCTGTTCTATTTGCTGGATGAGCGACCGTGTGAACTGGTGACCGCGTGGATGTGTGAATGGACGCGAGGGCAGCTAGTTTCTTTAAATATTAATTAATTAATTAATTAATTAGGCTGCACCGGGTCTTATTTGTGGCATGCATGCAGAATCTAGTTCCCTGACCAGGGATCAAACCCAGGCCCCCTGCATTGGGAACGCGGAGTTTTACCCACTGGACCACCAGGGGCCCAAAGAGGCCCCCCTGCGCTTTGTGGGGTTGGGGGGAATGCCCAGCCCCCAGCATGAGACCAGGCCGCTTCCAGGGTGGGCAACCTCAGGGCTGTCCCCTCCCCTCCTTCAGGCCTCTCCCACAGTCCCCTTTGCAAGGGGTGCAGATTTTAGAAGGAGGGATTGTGTTGGTCTGTTTCCTTCACTGCGGCTTCCACAGCCTCTAGGACAGTGCCTGGCACAGACCAGGTACTAGTCCACATTTATTGCATGAATGAATGAAAATACGTGAGCCAGCCCTTGGCACCCAGGGAGGTAGCAGTAAGTGCTAGCCATTGGTGCAACTACCCCCCACCTGAGCTCAGGCCCTTCCCTTGCCTCTTAGGTCTCCATCTGCAAAATGCGGACAAAAAATCTGACTCCATAGCATTCCTGTGAGGCTCCAATGAGACCGTGGACAGGAAAAGTGCCTTATAAAGTGTGGATTGCACTGTAAATGGTGATTCAGGACACAATCAAAGCCCAGCTCTTTTTTTTTGGCCTCACAGCTTGTGGGATCTTAGTTCCCCGACCAGGGATTGAACCCGGGCCTTTGGCAGGGAAAGCGCCAAATCCTAACCACTAGACCACCAGGGAACTCCCAGCCCAGCTTTATTTTTGTTGTGTGTCGGGGGAGGCAGGGATGACTGTGCGCTGCGGTAGTCTGGGAGGGCTTCCTGGAGGAGGCATGCATGGACAGGCAGACCCAAGGAGGAGGAGGGAGGGCACTGCTGACAGGAGGAACAAAGGCAGGAGGAGAGAGGAGACTCATAGGACTGAGGGGGCTGCCGACCACGTAGCGGTGGGGGTGGGAGTCCTGGCTGAGGACCGTGACCTGGCTGGAGCACCCCAGAGGCCTACCCTGCCCTTGTTGACATCAGCAGCTGTGGCCTGCACCAGAGGCCCTGGGTGGGGTGGCCCCACGCATCACCTGCCTTCACCCTTCATTTTGACAGGTCCTGCCAGGTGCCCCACCCTCCACCTGCCATGGGCGGCTGCCTCCCCCCTCCTCTCCAGGTCACCCTGTTCATTTGGTTCATGGCTGAGCTGAAGGCACTCTGACTGCCCCTCAGTGTCCCGACAAGTGGACTCGAGATGCCGAGTGGATGCTGCAGCCCCTCCGCACCCTGACAGTCTGGGAGGTCCTTGCTCCGTGACCTTGGGCAGAAGACACGAGGACTCAGAGCCAGCAGTCTGCGTTCAAATCCTAGCTCGGCCACTTGCCCCTTGTGTGACACCAGGTCTGCCACCTTACCTCTCTGTGCCTTGGTTATACAGGGACACTGACACGCTGAGCACAGGGCTGCTGTGGGCGTGAGGGGACCGTGACCAGGCAGGGCCTGAGCTGGCGTTCAGTCTGCTCTGGAGATCACCTTATCATTCCCCAGGCTCTTGAGTCCAAGCCAGATAAGCATTAGTACTGAGCCCATGCACCCAATTTACAGATGGGAACACTGACGCGTGGAGAAGCAGAGAGGCTCATTCACAGCCAGGACCGACTACACAAGTTTGAGGCCCCAAAGTAAAATGAAAAATCGGGTCCCCGTGTCCACAAATTATTAGGAATTGCAAAATCGAGATGGCGGCAGCACATTAAACCAAGTGCGGGGTCTTTCTGAGCGTAGGGCCTGTGTGAAACTGGCAAGGAAGGGGTAAAGCTGAGACTGGAACCCAGATGGGCTGGTGCCCAGCTGACCCCACCTGAGGACTCCTGGGTCCCTTTCTGCCAGAGCCCAGGCTGCCCAGGTATAGCTGGGGGTTCCTGCAGTGACTACAGGCCCCATAGGGATTTGAACAGGAGGGATCACTTAATAAGGACACCAGTCATTCCTTAGGCCCGGGTGGGGAAGGGGATTGAGAGGCTGGCATTCCAGCTATGGTGTGTATGTGTCTGTGTGTGCTCACCCAGGACACAGAGGCAAGAGAATGGTCTGGAAGGAGCCTGAACTTCCAAGGAGATGCACGTGTGAGCCCGGGTGTCCATATGACCCCGGTAGCTCTATGACTCTGAGTGGCCACATGACCATGGGTCACCCTATGACCGGGTAGCCATATGACCCCTGGCAAATGTCTGACCACAGGTGATTGTATGACTCCAGGTAGCCATATGACCCCAAGAAGCTGTATGATCCCAGGTGGCCATATGACCCCCAAGAAGCCCTGGGAGGCCGTATGACCCTGGGCAGCCATAGGACCACAGGCACCTCTATGACCCTAGGCACCTAGATGGCTCCAGGCAGCCATATACCTCTGAGAAGCTGTGACCCATGCACCTCTGTGACCTCAGGGAGCCTGCTACTCTCTTCCCAATTCCAGCACCTGGAGGTCCCGCCATGGATTTGTCCCCCTTGGGACTGGGCAGGCACTGTCCTCTCAGGTCTCGGGTTCCATCATGGGCAATTGGGGGACTTTGCCTTGCTTAAGATCTGGGACCTGTAAGGTGTGGGCCCACCTACCCTGCATCCCTGGAAGTCCACACCCCACTCTCTGGGGGCTCCCAGCCTCTGCTTTCACCTCTGGGCTCAAAGAGATGAGGTCTTTCTCCCAAGGTCACACAAGGAAGTGGCAGAGGGGGGAGCCTGCCCCTATGCTCTCTGTTCTGGAGGGAGGGTGTCTGTCAGGCAGACAGCTGCAAACCAGCACCCTGAGAACCCAGCCTGGCTCAGAGCAAGTGCTCAGAAATACATAGTGATAAATGAGCTTACTAACTGAGATCTTGGGACTCTGCAAACGAGTCTGT
Source organism: Monodon monoceros (assembly GCF_005190385.1). Taxonomy (NCBI): domain Eukaryota; kingdom Metazoa; phylum Chordata; class Mammalia; order Artiodactyla; family Monodontidae; genus Monodon; species Monodon monoceros. Next base: position 945,768 of record NW_021703770.1, read on the forward strand.
TTTTAAAAGTGTTTGTTGCTGAAAAAAAACAAAGGAGAGGGGACTTTCCTGGTGGCGCAGTGGTTAAGAATCTGCCTGCCGATGCAGGGGATACGGGTTTGAGCCCTGGTCTGGGAAGATCCCACATGTTGTGGAGCAACTAAGCCCGTGCACCACAACTACTGAGACTGTACTCTGGAGCCCACGAGCCACAACTACTGAAGCCCACGCGCCTAGAGCCCGTGCTCAGCAACAAGAGAAGCCACCGCAATGAGAAGCCCATGCACCACAATGAAGAGTAGCCCCCGCTCGCCGCAACTATAGAAAGCCTGCACGCAGCAACGAAGACCCAACACAATCAAAAATAAATAAAATAAAAATAAATTAATTAAAAAACAAAACAAAGTAGAGGTTCGCAAAGGAGCAGAGGAGGCATCCACTAAGGGTGTCCAGCTGGCACACACGTCTGTGTCAGCGTGTAGACCGCAGTCTCAGGAGAGAGCTCCTTGCCTCAGTTCCCTAAAGAGATGTGGTAAGGTAGGGAAGGGGCCAGGAGCACAGTAAGCCCTCAAATAATGAGCAGGCTTATTGTCTCAGTCACAGTGAAATCTGCGCCGTCCCAGGCTACCGAGTTCCAGGCACACCAGCTCCCTTCCCCGTCTAGACCCTGGGAAGTGCTGCTCACTCACGCCGATGGATGCTAACTCATCCACTTCTCACAACAGCTCTTGAGGCAGGAGCTGTCACTCTTGCCTCCTGGAAGATAAGAATACCCAGGTCCAGGGAGCTGAGGGCAGAGCCAGGCTTTCAGCCCAGGCAGGCGGCTCCCAGGTGTGCTCCTGACTGCCACCTTCTCCAGGTAAGGTCCCCTCCATTTCACAGACTCAGGCTCATTTACAATGAGGTCAAAGTTCAAACCCAGGCCCTGTGACCCCCCTGAGCCTGTCTGCGGATCACCCCTTCACTTCCCAAACCCTGACCTGCCCCGAATCTTGCCCCTCCCTCCTACCTCTCCCAGGCCCATGCTCCCATCCTTCCCCTGTCTCCTGGCACCAGAATCAGGGATGCTAAGTGTCACAGGGGCCCCATGCCCTCTGCTGCAGGTGTCCTGAACCTGAACCGGGTGGGGTCACAAGAAGAAGATGAGAGCTCCTGACCCATGCAGGCATGTGACTGTGGGAAACAGAGTGCTGAGTCCATTCCTCAGCAAGTGCCCAGTCAAGGTTGGCTCATGTTGTTTCAGGGGTCCATGGACCCCCCCAGAGTCTCTGCATGGGCCCTAATTAAGAAATTCCTAGGGGAAATTCCCTGGTGGACCATTGGGTAAGACTCCATGCTCTCAATGCAGGGGGCCTGGGTTTGATCCCTGGTCGGGGAACTAGATCCCACATGCATGCCGCAACTAAGAAGAAGTCCACATGCCGCAACTAAAGATCCCACATGCTGCAATGAGGATCTCCTGTGCCGCAACAAAGACCCGGAGGAGCCAAAATAAAGAAATTAAAAAAAAAAAAAAAAAAGAAATTCCTCTTCTCTCTCTCATCTGTCACCCTCTCCATCCAAACATGTCTGCAGCCATACTGTGGGCAGGCTCTGGGATGTATCAGTGAACCTGGCCTGGTACCCGTCCCTTGGACAGGACTCACAGACCACTAGAGAGACAGACAATGCCCAGTTACAGTTGGGAATGATTGGTGAAGGGGCAGAGTGCCTCAGAGCTCATGGGAGGGAGCCACTCACTCCTCCACGGTAGAGCATCCTGGAGGGCTTCCTGGAGGAGGTGATTCCTGGCAAACTTCCAGAAATGGTCAAGGTTACAGTTTTATATTGATAGTTCTTAGGCCTTGCGGGGGGAGGTCCATGGATGAGAGGGACATAGCCCTGCTCAAAGAGTCCCCAGGTGAGGTGGGGAGAAGGCAAGCTCACACAAGCAGTAATGGAGATGTTGTCATGCCCCAGGCTCCCCACAAGTGTCCCTGCAGATCAATATGCTTACAAATGAGGACACAGGCTTCGCTCCATCATTTGTTTAAGATTATTCAGAATGTACAGAGTGTCAGCCGAGCAGTAAAGCAAAGCAGGTGTGAAGCTCTTCTGAGCACAAGGCCTGTGCAACTGCCCGGGTTGCACACCTGTGACAGGTAGGTGCCCACACACACCCTGCTCTGGAGCCAGGCCAGAGTCCAGGGCAAGAGGGTCTCCCATGTGTCCAGCTCTCTCCTTACACGACTGGGGGACCAGCCATTCAGGGGGAGTGAGGAGAAGCCGGGTAGGGGCCCCGTCGGCCCCATTCCCAGGCCACGCTGGGCAGCTGGATGGTGGGGCCACAGGCCACAGGCACATTTTCTGCTCCATCTTGGTCAGCTCAGGCTGCTACAACAAGAATACCATAGACTGGCCGGCTTAAACAGCAAACACCTGTTTCTCCCAGTTCTGGATGCTGGGAAATCTGAGATCAGGGTGCCAGCATGGGGTTCTGGGGGGGGTGTCCTCCTCCAGGTTGCGACCTCACCCAGCCTTCCTTGGTGCATGCACGCAGAGAGAGCGGAAGAAAGCTCTCCCCTGTCTCTTCTTACAAGGGCACTAGTCCCATCAGGAGGGCTCCATCCCCACGACCTTATTACCTCCCAAGGGCCCACCTCCAAATATCATCCCATTGTGGGTAGGGCTTCAAGATGAATTCTGGGGGGATACAAGCATGCAGTCCACAACACCTTACTTGGTGGTAGCACCTGGATGAGGACCTGGCTGGTTAGGCTGGCATGAAGTGTTGGCAGAGTGGCCCTGTTCCCGGTCCTCGTGCAAATGTGCGCACATGTACATGCATATACGCACGTACATGCACACGTGCAGCGTTGGGCACGTGCACATTGGAACTGTGCTTTTCTTTAACTTTGCTCTCTGTCCAATCTCTGTGTGGAGCTCTGGATTACAGAAGGCAATTCATCTGATGTTTCTGTATCTCATGCATTTATTTACACTTTCAGAAACACTTATGGAGAGCCTACTGAGGGTCAGATCCTATGCTAGGCTCCACAGCTACAGAGGCTAGTAAACTGCATTGTCATTGCTGTCATTCCATTGTGTGACTATCTCACAATTTATGTATCTATTCTATGGTGGATGGGCATCTGTGTTTCCCATTCCACTATGGGATCCTTAAGGATAGCAAGCAGATCTTGCTGCCGGCTCTTGTCCTAGAACCTGGCATGGTACACAGCACATAGCAGGCACTCAGTAATTATTTGCTGAATGAATGAAAATAAAGAAGATTCAATAAATACCAGCATTTAGTGAATAATTAAACAAAGTTATTAAGTCCTTATGCTGTGCTCCTTACTATATCAAGTCTTCTTAAAAAGCGTTATTTAATCCTCACGATGACTTGTGAGCTAGGTATTATCAGAAGCCTCATGAACAGATGAGGACTCTGGAAGGTGAAGTAGGGTGCCCACGACCATACAGCTGGCACACAGGACAGGTGGAGTTGCTTCTGCCTCCATCCTCTGGCCGTAAGAGCCAAAACCCAGCAGGGCAGGTCAATAGATAGTTATGAGCACTCACAACGTGTCAGGGGCCACTTTGGGCTCTTTATATATACACTCCTGATGTTCTTAGTAACCCCTCATTGAAGTATCACATACACACGGAAAAGCACACACATGATGAATGCGCAGCTGGAGAACATTTCATAAACAGAACACATCCATGTAACCAGCACCCAGATCAAGAAACAGAACCTCACCAGCACCCCAGATACTCCCTCTGTGTCCTGGCTCTGGCACTCCCTCCTCCAAGATTAATCTCTATCCTAATTTCTACCACCATTTATACATTTCTACCAATTTATCTACATGGAATTCTGCATGCTTTAGGGTCTGGCTTTTTTTTCCCCCTCAAAGTCATGTGTGAGAGTCATCCACATTGTTGTATGTAGTAACAGATTATTCATTGTCATTGCATTATGAGAATATATCACAATTTATGTATCCATTCTATGGTTGATAGGCATTTGGGTAACTTCCACTTTCTGGCTATTACAAACAGTGCTGCTATGAACAGAAAAAGGCTCATATAAGATAAGCATCTAGGAGGTCATAGGGTTTACATAGAATCCAGTACTTCTAAACAGATTTCCAAGATGGCTGCATCACTTTGCAGCCCCACTAAGTGGGGTATGAGAGTTCCAGTTGCTCCACTTCCCTGTCAACACTTCATATTATCAGATTTCCCCATTTTTACTGCTCCGGAGGCTGTGCAGTGCACTCTTTATGTCTCAATCCCTTCAGCAACCCCATGAGATGGATTTTATGATCTCTATATTACAGATGAGGACACCCAGGCTCTGAGAGGTGAAGTAATTTCTCCAAAGCCACTTAAACCCTGGCATGGGCGCAGGGCTGTCTGACCTCAGCCCATTATATCATCTGTTTCACTGTTTATCAAGCTGCCTTCCCCGACCTTGTCCCCAGGAGTTCCCATTAGCCCCATCCCAGGGATTACAGCCATTCTGCTTGCTGGCTGATACTGGATCGGTGCCGTGCCATGAGTCAGGCTGCGGAGTGGAAGGCCCCAGGTCCGGGGTCCTCCCCAGCTCTCCGGGGCGCTCATCGACTGGAAGGGGCAGGGGGTGGGGATGGGGGGCGCACTGAGCGTGGGAGATGGGGGTGGCGCGGGGAGGGGGAGATGTATCAGGGCGAGGTAGGGACAACCGAGTGGAGGGTAAGAAGAGGGTGTTTGCGGTCGCACCTGGCGGCGGAGCCCACCCTTCCCGTCAAGGGCTGGGGGCGGGGGTTGGGCTGGGAGGAGGGAGTTTGCAGAGGGCTAGGCTGGTGGCGGGCCAAGGGGCTCTCCAGGCCCCTCTGCGAGGAGGGCGTTTGGGGAGAGGGAGGAGCGGGGTGAACGGGAGAGACGGGGGTTGCAGGTTCTCCCTCCCGCGGCTACCGAGAGGCACGCAGCCGGGGTCGGGGGTCAGGGCTCCAGGTTAGGGTCTGGTGCTCAAGCCTCGAGGAGCGGGGGCTGAGGGGGTAGGCACGGCAGCCCCTACCCCGAGGCCGGAGGCTGGATGCGGCCAGGGGCGGGGCCGGTCCAGGGGCGGGGCCTCGGCTGGCGGGGCGGGGCAGAGCAGTGGGCGGGGTGCACGGAGACCAATCGGCGCGCATGACGCGAGCCCCGCCCTGACCCCCGCGGCGGCTGCTGCATAGTCATGAGCGCAGGCCGGCGCTGCGTCAGCGGAAGCGGCGCGCGGCGGCTGTTTCCGACCTGATAAAGCGGCGTTGTCCCCGCGCGCCGGCCACAGCCTCGCAAGCGCTCCTTCTGACCCCGAGTCTATCGCTGACTGACCGCCTGCCCGGCCGGCCGGCCGAGGAGCAGCCGCCGCCGGGCCCCGCCGCCGCCGCCCCCGGAGCGCCGCGCCCCCGCCGCCACT
>NW_021703770.1:951574-986926 GCF_005190385.1 Monodon monoceros
CGCCACTGCCCGGCCCGGCCCGGCCGCCCCGCCGCGCCGCCGCCCCGCGGCCCCGGCCGGAGGAGACAGGTGAGCGGCCGGGCAGCCGCCCCCGACCCCGCACCTGGGCACCCGGCACCTGCTGCTTCCCATGTCCACCCCACCCCCGCGCGGCCGCGGCCTCGAGCTCCGGGTCCCGCTCCCGGCCCTCCTCGGCATCTCTTCCCCGGGGAGGGTGCTCCCACGCCATGGCCGGGAGCCTTCTCCCGCCCGGACACCCGCCCCTGTCCTTGGCCCTCTCCCTTCTCCCCGACTGCACCTGCCCGTCCTCGTCTTCGTCCCCCCAGCCTCCTGGAACATCCCGGGCCCCTCGCCGCGGTGTGCACCTTCCCATGGACCCTGTCCTGGTCGCATCCCTCAGCGTCCCCCACCCCTGTCTTCTCGGGTTACTCTCCCCGGAGGAAGCCTGGCGCCTCGCCCCCTAGGTCCCGACCCTTCCCTGCGCCCTCGGTTTGATGTCGCCAACTTCTGAGAGTTCAGCCTCTGTCCCCTTTGCCTGAACCCCTCCTGCCCCCAGCACACGCACGCCCTCAGCACGCCTAGCCGGGCTTCCACACTTGGAACTCCGAGCTGACCCCCGGGGCTGTGCCTGTGTTTTTGTCTTACCTGCACTGTCCTCTGGTCTGTCCCTTTGAAGACAACCTCTATTTCCCGCAGCCAGGCTGTGCCTGGAGGAGAGGGGCCAGTGCCTCGGTGCATCCAGGTCCAGAGCCCCTGCCCTGCAGAAGTCCCGGCACCTTTATCTGCACCTCTGCACCGCTTTCCCTTTCCCTCCTGCCTCGCCCTCCTCGAGCTCTTGAACTTAACCCATTCCTCCCCAAGGTGTGTTGCTCTTGACTGGGCTCCGGGGGAACACATTCCAGCAAAGGGCTTTTTCAGAGGAGGTATGTCAAAATGGGAGGGGCGGTGGTTTGAAAAAAAAAAGCACAGCCTCCTGATTAACCATTCATAGTGATTCTAGGTGTGTGTTTGTGTGTGTGTGTGTGGGGGACACACTTGATCTCCTAGGGAGTGTGAGATATTTTTCCTTTCCAGTGGGGGCACTGATGGGTCAGACTGAGCCAGTCAGCCCCATTGGATACCCCAGTTGACTCCCGCAAAAAGGGGTCTTGTCGCTTCTGGTTTGGGGGGCATCTCGTAGCCTAAGGCCTGGGGCGGCAGGAGGGTGTAGGGGATGAGTGATCGAAGCAGTTGTTGTGGGTTCACATGATTGTCCGGATCGAAGCCTGTTTCTCCTGGGAAAACCCAGGCCGATCTTTGCGGCATTACGTGAGTGAGCCCTGCCCTTCCCTGCACCTCAGCGTCTCTGCTTCTCCCGTCAGTGATGGACAGGTAGGGTTACCCACAGGGGGAATCTTTCATCTCTTCCATTTTGTGCTTGTAGTAGGAGAAAAAGGAAGAATATAAAAAAACTGGAGCGTTGGCTTACCGGTGAAGTGAACTAAGTGGCTGGGCATGAGAAACAGTGACTCCAGCCTCCTTTAAAAAACAGCGATAATCTTCTCACTTTGCTGCTAGATCTGAAGCATGTATTAAAAGAAGGAGTAAGAGTTTATTCAGTGCTTGAGAGATCTTGCAGAATCCACTTGAAGGTGGGGAGGTGCAGTGACTGTGGCCTGGAGCTATGTAGGCCCCAGGTGGGAAGACCCAGGCAGACATAAAACCAGGGCTTCTGGGGAGAGGGTGGGGAGTAGGTTGTCTTAAAAATCAGGACTTTCAGTCCCATTCAGGCTAATTGCTTTTCATGGGCAGCAGCTGTAAAGGGGAGAAGGGGATCGTTTGAGATACATTTGAAATGCATATGAGGTATTTAGTGTCGGGTGTTGTGTGGACTGGGTGTCCCCCCGGGGAGGCTGCCCAGGGGGCTCCGGGCCTGTGAGAGTTGCCAGCTTCCCTTGCAGAGATGCGTGCTGCAGCCTTGGCCCTTGTCGCATCGTGAAAGCAGAGCAGAGATTGGACTGGGTGATCTCCAAGGCGGCTTGCAGTTTTTAACGTCCTGGGGCCCTCTCTGCCTTCAACTTTGCTTGTTGGAGAGTGGGACGGGGCGGGAGGAGCCTGGGAACGGGACCCTGCCCTCTCGGAGCCGGGAGATCCCGCCCTGCAGGTCTGCAGGGGAGGAGGGGCTGCGGCTGTGGCAGCTCCCCAGCCCCAGTGGAGGAAGGGGGCCCAGGCAGGTATTTTAGCCAGCATTTAGGCTACCTGGTGTTGGATTGGTTTTGTCCGTGTTGTCAGAGGGGCGGGTGGGGAGGAGAGTGGACGGGCTCCCCCGGGGTCTGGGCTTTGCTCTCATTTGCTGCCTGTGGCGCCGGTTGGTCCCCGTCAGTCGTCTGCACCCTCTGCCCTCTCTCACTCGTCCTGTGGGGCCCGGAAGCCCGGACCTGTGTAGCCGGCAGGGGTGGTTCGTGACCTAACAGCCTGGCACGGAGTGAGGGTGACTGGTGAGCGCCGTAGGTGGCAGACAACCCCAAATTGCAGTGCCCTCCTCGGGAACACCCCTGGCAGACCCGTGTCTGTAATTTGCGGAGCCGGAATGCGCTGGAAGCCGTGTCCCTACTGAGGACGGGCGAGGATGCTGCCCCACACTCGCTTCCTCCGGTTTCCTAGATGTTTTTTTTTTTTTAATCGCAGCAGAATTCCGTTGATGAAGGTGTGCTCAGCAAACCCCGTTAGGAGGGCAGCCTCGACTCCAAGCCAGGAGACATGAGAGCGCTCCAGCTCTGCCGAGCGGGAATCCGAGCGGAGGGAAGAAGCCTCCCAGATGAAGAGAGGCCACATAGAAAGGAGGGGGCGGGAGGGGACCCCCGAGCAGGGGCTCCCAGGCCGAGGCCAGGCCCGCCACCCCTCCCCCACCCATGCCTGGACAAGGTCCCCTTGTTTACATCAGCTTAATTATCCCACCAAAATCAACGAACAAGGATCTTTTTAAACATGGAACTTTCAAAATGTGCTCCGAGTGGCTTTTTTTTTTTTTAAGGGTATCAAATGCTAACTAAGCCTTTGTGAAATAAGGCACTTCCGCGAACGGGGAGATTGTGGACCTTTTCAATGTGGGTGCAAAGGAGGCTTCCCTGCCTCTGTTCACAGCAGTATTCACTGCAGTCATTTCCATCCCGCTGCCACTTGGGCAGTGGTGACATTGCTTTGTGTCTCTGCTCCTTTGGCAAGTGACTTTTAGAGGAGGCATTTTAAGAAGATTAAGACCCACAGGCTTGCGGGGCAACAGCATGATCCCCGCTGTTTCCGTGGCACTAAGTGTTCCTTTTACACCCGGGTCCTGCAGCAGGGCCTGGACACTTGTCGTTCCCACCATAGCTGACGCGGATGTGCCGCCCAGATGCATGGGCAGTGGGTCTGTCTGGGTCGTTTGTTGAGTGCGCTCATCTTGGGTTAAGTACACTGCTAGCTTTTTGAGAGAGATGATGGGAAAGGAAACAGGTTCCCAAGGTTGAAGAGGTCTCTGAGTTCTCTTTGGCTAGTTTGGAAGCTCACGCAAGACAGAGGTCACCAGGGTCCATAGCAGGGCCCGCAGGGAGCCCCCAATGAGGGCGCACGCTGTGCTGGGCATTTTGCCCCCCAAGTGCAGGGTTGGGGTGCTGGCTGTCCTAAGGTGGGATCCTCCCGCAGCTGGAGGATTTGCAGAGTCTTTTCAAGTTACTGAGCAAGGCTGCCTTGCCCTCACTCCCCCCCACTCTGCTTGGCCCCAAGCCCAGGTGAGGGAAGCTTTGTTCCACCTGGGTCCTTGGTGCTTGCATCCTCCCAAGCCTCTTGAAGGATTTCGCTGGCGGTGAGGAAACCTGCATTCCTGAAGCAGTGCCCGAGAGGTGCTTTATTGTGCCGCCTTGAAAAAGTACTTTCCAACCTGGGATTATGTGGCGCAGCTGGTTTTGAGTTTTTGGAGTTTGCTGGAGGGTCTCTCCTGGGGTTTTGTCTTTAAATCCTGGAGCCAGGTGAACTGGTTGGCAATCAAATTCTTCCCATTTCAAAGAAAGGAAAATCTTGAGTGCAAAATTCATAGCAAACCCTTAATACAGATAAAGAGAGTGCATTTCTGGTCCAGATGTAGTGGTTGCTGTACTTTTACGTGCAGATCTCGCTGCAGGATTTTAAGCGACCACTTGGATATTGCAGGGCCAGACAACAATAAGTAAGCTCCTCGTTGCCAACATTTTCGGCACCATTTTAAGGAAACGTATTTATCCAAAAGAGGATGAGTTTGGGTTTCGAAAGAGAAAGGAATATTTTCCCATCAGTTATCTCGAGGGGAGGGGTTTGGGATGAACTTGTTTATCCAGAGAGCATGGACGGAGGAGGGGCACCAGCTGAGGGTGTGGAAGGCTGCACTTTCACCATTGCAATCACCTGTTAAGTTGGGGCTGTTTCAGAGGTATATTGCCTTAAAGCAGAGATCTTCAGACATTTACGTTCTGTAAAATAACTTTGAAAAACTATGGGCACCTTTTTAAGTTGACATCTAAACTTTTTCCTTGTCGTTTAAAATAATGAAACGCTCTAATGACTTGAAAGCCTACCATCACCCTTTGAAAGAAGGAGCAAAGTGTTCTGAACAGTTTTAACATGTGCATCTTCATTTCTTCCTGAGCTCCTGTGTTTGCTCCACTTTCCCTCCCGGATTTTACTCTAAGGCCACGCACTTTGATACTTGAAAGCCTTTTATCGATCATTGTTCACACTTCTCTGTCACCAGAGTACACATAAACCGCAATTTAAAACATTTCTGTGATTGTGAGGCTGTGTTAATCCAGAAGAATTTTTTGTCACTGTAAATATTGTCAGTGCAAAAGTGGTCACAGAAGCAGAAATGTATTGTTGATCTTGATAATTACTGGATGTACAAAATAAAAACATTGGCAGAGCGTGTCTTAAAGAGCTAGCTGGGTTGTGGGGGGAGGGTCCCTTTAAGGTGCCTCAATTAAAGGCATTACCCACCTGTCCTTGATGCCAGTTACACCCCACCACAGGGACTGAGGAAGGGAGAGTGTGCAGGTGACCTTGGTGGAGGGGGAGGGCACTGAGGCTGGGACTTCACCACCGGCCATGTCACAGGCAGTTCAGCGCTGAGGATCTGTGAACTCAGACTCTCCAAGTCACCCACACCTGAGAACCCTGAGAGCGCCTTTGCGTTTGCACACATGCCTTAAGGTGCGGTGCTGCTCTGTTACCTTACTGTGCTCGGTGGATGGAGGGGTAGAGGATCTGCCACTACTTCACTTAGTGGTGGCGTCCATGCTGATCCATGTGTACTTGAATATTTGATTGCATGTTTCCTAGATGGACTGTGTTAAAGGGCAAAAGGCAATACAGCTCATAAGTGTGCGCATTTTGGTTAGTGGCAACGCGTTTTTATTTGGTTGGGTTAAAATTGAAGCCTATGGAATAGTGCTTTGAGTTAAAGAGGTTTTCATTCGCCCTGCGGGGATCCTGTCAGCTTGCTCTGCCCGGCTCCCTTCTCTGGCTGCAGTGAGTGTGTCTGTAGGGAGGAGAGCGCGCTCTTTGCTGGTCTCCAGGGTGAGGGCCCCTGGGCTGGGGGAGGGCCCCTGGGGGTACAGAGGAGCCTGACAGGTTGGGGTTTGTGGAAATGGGGCCTCTCTCCCTGAGAAGCGGGTGAGGTTGGTGTTAGTTCCCAAACCTTCCTCAGAGCTGCTTGGAAGTCCTGGGCTGGTGTTCTCTTAGCTAAGCTGGAGATGCTCTCAAAGCATGGACACTTACTGTGTTTAGCCTAAGAGCCAATTGAAATTGGATAGGAAAGTAAGTTTAGTAATTAAACAACAACAGATTGCTCTGCCTTCACGCCCTGAAACAGGAAGTGCTTTAGCTCGAGGGCTGTAGAACATGGTGTTGGGGGATAGCCTGTGACCTGCGAGAGATCCTGAGTAGCCAGGGGTCTCTGCTAATTCACGTGGTGGGGAGAAGGGCAAGGCTGCTCGCCCAGCTCTGTGGACTTTGCTCATGGGGGTCAGCTTCAAGTCCTACCATCGTTTGTCCTCAGATCCAGCTGTTAGCAATCCACTTAGGAATGCTTAACGTTGAATGTGGACAACATGGTTCCTCAGATTGTGAGGCAGAACCTTTGTTTCTAGAGATAAGTGAAGGTGGGGTCATGTTCCAGGGATCCTGGGGTGTATCCAGGTAGTGAGGAGATGGGCCAGGCGGTGCAGCCTCACCCGCCCTGTGGAGGGTGTTTGGGTGAGAAGCCTCCATTGAGCTCTGTGCACAAATCCCAGTTTACACTTGGCATATTGGGCCTTGATGCTAAAATCAAGGATTAAGGCCCTTACAACAAGGGCTTAGAGACAGGCCTGGGCTGCTCACGGGAGATCAGGGTGCCCAGGTGACCCTGCACAGCGGGGTTCAGTATGCATGTCGTGCTGGGGGAACTGGGACGCCGTTAGTGGCTTTTTAATATCACTTATGTAAAGCTGTCGCATTAAAAGCTTGGTGGACAAAAAGCCTCCCTATCAGGCCCTCTGCTGGTTGGAGCTGGGCCTTCCGGGGGCCTCCAGCGCTGCTTCTCTGTCATTCTGGGTGCCCACCGAGGGCAGCTGTGATTTGGTGCTGGGGAGGATTGTGGGGTTGAGGCTGCCCTTTTCTTGGATTTGCCAGACGGTGGGCTAGGTTCTCAGCGAGCCTAGTGGGACAGGGCAGCTGAGACAAAGCTCAGGGCTGTGTAAAACATGTCTAGCTAGCTCATCCTTGAATTATTCAGATGTTGAAAGTGTTCTTAATTCTTAAGAGGATCCGGAGGGGCCCTGTGCCTTATTCTGCAGCAGAAATGTCCTAGAGCCCGGGGCTGTGCCATCCCTGACTTGGTGACCTTGGCCCAGAAGCCGCCCACAGCTCGGAGCTTCAGCCTCTGTGTTAGAAGCAGGGGAGCATAATGCATATTTGTTCCTGGCACTTAGCAGGCCCAGGGAAGTAACATATGGAGGGCTGGGTCCTGTGCAGAGCACTCGGCTCATCCTCTAACAACCCGGCCGGGTCTGTGCTGCATTTTAGAGAGGAAAAGGAGGCACAGAGAGGTTAAGCGACTCGCCTGAAGCCACACAGTAAGCGGCTGAGCCTTGGAGCTCACGTATGGGGGTGCTGGGCCCGAGGTCTTGGGTCTCCTGCATGGCACCGTGAGCCCTGGGGGTGCGGGTCGCCTCCACCCAGACGAATATAGGTGTTTCTGAAGTTTGGGGATCATGGTTTTCTCTTCAGTGCTGTGACTCCGTGTGGAAAATATCAGTGCATTTCCACAGAATGAAATGTTTAACACTCAACAAACGCGAAATAAAATGGGGACCATGTTTTCGGCAAGTGAACAAGGCGGTGGCAGTCACACTAACACAGCAGACGGTGAGAAGAGACGGAAGGCTTGTGCGGCATCCTGGAGGTGAAGGTAGATGAGGCACCACTGGCCAGGGCTCAGGGACGGGCAGTGTCACCGGCTAGCTATCAGTCCTTGGTTAATTCCTGACCGTTTGAGCAACTGCGGAGAGGCTGTGCGCCGATAAGAAGAGCCCCGTGGAAGGTGGCAGTTTGCGGTTGTGAAGTTCAGATAGGCCTTTGATTCAGTCTCGAGGGGCTGGGAGAGCCTGGAAGCCCAGGGAGTGCAGGCCATGCCGTCTGCCTGGCTACCATATGGTTTGGGGAGAGTTTTAACAGTTTTGTTTTTTTTTTTGCGGTACGCGGTCCTCTCACTGTTGTGGCCTCTCCCATTGCGGAGCACAGGCTCCGGACGCGCAGGCTCAGCGGCCATGGCTCACGGGCCCAGCCGCTCCGCGGCATGTGGGATCTTCCCGGACCGGGGCACGAACCCGTGTCCCCTGCATTGGCAGGCGGACTCTCAACCACCGTGCCACCAGGGAAGCCCCGATTTAACTTCTGAATTTGCTGGTCACTCTGCACGGGAGCGGTGGTATCCCCGGTGTATAGATGAGAAAACTGAGGCCCAGAGGCCTTAAGGAGTCCATCTGGAATTCTATCTCGGGATTGAATGCCTCTGTTAGAAAATCTGCTAGGGACAGTGGGAGATGCAAAAGCAGTTTTAGCCTAAGCAGACAGGTGACGGCTGAAGAATAATACACAAACAAGAGTGATGACTGTGCCGGCCGAACACACAAGGTAATTATTATCATCCTCAGGTGAGCCTATTCAGGGAGGGCTTCTTGGAAGTGGAGGCTCTTATAGCTGGCTCAGGAAGAAATAAAGCCTGACTGTCAGGGCCTGAGGACGCAGTGCTGCTTTGGATGGTGGAGATGGGATGCCCCTTCAACTACATCTATTTTAATAAGTGACGACCCCACCTGGGTTGCCACAGTGATGTGTCCGGGGAAGAGGCACCGCCAAGCTTCGATGGTGCTGCCCTTGCCGGAGCCTGACCGCCTGGACTGCTGGGTGGGGCAAGGCCTTTGCCCCAGAGCCGGGGACGGGGCAAGATGTGCTGCTGGCCGGCATGGAGTCCTTGAACTTCTCAGATCCATTCCTCTGTGCCACAAGTGGCATCTGTGGGGCCCCGCTGTGCCCTGCCCGCTGCGGTTCGGCTGATGGGAAGGAGCTGCCTTCAGCACGTGCCCGTCGAAGCACACGGATTAGACGTGGCTTAAGTGTGTTTGCTCACGGATCAACCAAGCCCCCTGCCCTGGTCAGAGCGTGTCCCTCCCCACTCACCCAGCTGCTCTCCTGGCCTGGTTTCCAGTCTCCCCTCCTCAGGGTCCCCGTGTTCTTGCTGCGGCCGGGGCTCCTGGGCAGCTCAGGAGATGAGACTGAAGTTGTATCTGCTTGGTGAAGCCTGCACACCCCCCAGGTCCCCGAGGGAAGGTGGCTGCTCCAGACCAGTTTCTCTGCCACGGAACCCATCGCAGGGTAGCAGGTGGGGGGGACGAGAAGGGGCTCCGTCCGACCTGGCATCTGCTGAGTGCTGGGCAGCTTTCGCGCACAGCTTCTGATAGCATTTAAACTTAAAAGAGCCCTTGATGAGTTGTTATCCCCATTTCTATTTATTTATTGATTGACTGATTGCTGTGTTGGGACTTCGTTGCTCTGTGCGGGCTTTCTCTGGTTGTGGTGAGTGGGACCTACTCTTCGTTGTGGCTCGTGGGCTCTAGAGCGCAGGCTCAGTAGTTGTGGCGCACGGGCTTAGTTGCGGCATGTGGGATCTTCCCGGACCAGGGCTCGAACCCGTGTCCCCTGCATTGGCAGGCGGATTCTCAACCACTGCGCCACCAGGGAAGTGAGATATTCTTATCTTTAATAATGGGATTGAGGGACTGACAGTGTTCATTGCCCAGCATAACTGCCTCGCCACCCCTGGAAGCCAGAGGGAGCACATGTGGCCGTCGGCAGTGGTGCCTTTGTGGATCCATCCTGTACTTTGCAGAACGCCATGCGTTTTTTCCACGTTGTGGGTGTGATATAAGTAAATTGCTGTCTTTACAGTGAATTGCTAATTTGCATTAAATAGGGCCTACATGTCCAGTTTATGTGGAGTTGCCTTTGGGTTCTGTTTTCCTCGCCACTGACCCGAGTGGCTGCACGTATGTGTGTGAACCCAGTTCTCATGAGTCACGGGTACCTTGGGCCCTTAGGGCACGCAGGCCTCAGAATCTGCTTGCACTTCCTACTTACTCTCTTGCAGCTGAGGGTCAGTTTCAAGGCTGATGGGTTTTGTCTTGATTTGATAACAAATTGACCAAGAACTTCAGAGAGTCCCTCCTTCATACTTGTCTGGAGGTCGCGGGATTTGCCGTTGCCAGCTTCCGTGCCCCGGGGTGACCGCATGTGTGTCAGTGTCATGGAGGGGTACTCTGGCTGTATCGTTCTCATCCTGCTGGTGGCAGGAAGCAGGTGGCCTCCACAGGCAGAGCCAGGAGAGTTAGGACCATACAAAGGGGTGGGCAGGGCTCCGGGACCACAGCAGCCCCTCTGGAAGCCACCCCTGGGCCGAGGGGCACTGGGAGCAGCAGTGACCAGGGAGGGCCATGCGAGGGGAGGGGTCTGTAGGAGGTGGGGTGGCCTTCCACAGGGGGCCCTGGTCAACCAGTGGTGACGCGTCAGGGCGGGAGCCTGGGAGCCCAGTGCCCTCGGCTCTCCTGCTCTGCCCCTGGGCAGAGTGTGCCGGCATGTGGGACCAGTCTCCTGCCTTCTGCCGCCTGGCGTGGGAGCTGACAGCTGTGGGTTTTATGGTAAGTTGGGGTCTTGGCAGTGTCGCTGAGAAACCCAGGCCCCCCAGTGGGCTTGTGGGTTTCAGGCCCCTTGTGCACAGGCCGCTTTCTCGTTTCCCGGGGCTGCAGATGGGCTCCGTTGTGTGCAGGGTAGCTTTGGAGCATCTCGAGGGCAGCTTGAGCCCCCTGATGCACGTGCGCTGGGGGTACAGTGAGGGGCTGGAAGAGGGCGGAGAGCCTGGGCTGGATCGCGGTCTGAACCCCGTGGTCCCAGCGCCTGGTGGACGGCTCCGGAGCCAGGCACCAAGGGAAGAGCAGGACTGTTCTCTGGGTTTGAGGAAGATGGGCAATGCCCAGACCCCACGTTTAAGTGCAGATCAGATTAACGTATTATCTGGAGTACAGCTTGTGTTTGGTTATGAAATGTGAGACCAGTGTTTTGCTGACCTGTTTTTTTCTCACTCGTGCCTCCCCAGCTTGCCCTGTCCTGGGTAACTTTTCAAAATGAATGAGCTAATACAATATACAGAAGGTTCAAAACAAGCTCATTATCACCCTGGCGAACCAAGTAAATAACATTTATCCTGGACTCCAGTCCAGACATCAGGGCTTGCCAGGCTGACTTTATTTCGTTTGACAGAATGACAGTCGTTTTACTTACAGTGGTTTGTATTTTTGTCTCTTCCTTTAGGATCAGTTGTAGAAATTGTGGTTTGATCTTTACTTTCTGATGTCACCGTGTGTGTGTGTGTGAGTGTGTGTGTGTGTGTGTGTGTGTGTGTGTGTGTGCGCTCCAGAAAATTCTCAGCTCCGCAGTAATCTAGGCTGGCCCTTGTCGGTTTTCCTAAATTTAGAATTGATCTTTCTACTTTTCTTTGTTTCTACCTGCCTTTTTTGTTTGTTTGTTTGAACCTAAATTGCTCAACTAAATTCTAAAGGAAATTACAAAAGTAAAGACTGACTTTAAAAAATCATGAAAAGATGATGTAACAGCCCTATCACAGCAAGAATCCCTCTGGGCAGTTGAGTGACTCTACTTCCCTCCTCCTTCCCTCCACCTGGTTGGGGTCATGGATTCCTTTGAGACTCTGCTGAAAGCTATGGACCTCTTTCTCTCAAAAGTGCAAAGAGACACCATCTTTTGTGTGTGTTAGGGAGGATTCATGGGTCTCCTGACACCCCCGAGTATGGTCCCCCGGGCCCTGGTAGAGGGCCCTGCCCGGTGGGCTGCCTGGTCTGTCACATGGAGCGGCTGGCACTCCCCGATTGGCAGTTCCAGAGATCAGCCCCGAGGGTGGTGGCTCGAGGTGTTTCCCGGCTGCTGTGACTGGGATGTGGGGTAACGGCCCACTGTACTTGGGGGTCCGTCAGTGGCACTGGAGAGTCTGAGAGCCGTGGTCCGAGCGCCAGCTAGAGCGGCTGTGGGATGCTGTCGTGACAGTGACATTGGGATGCTCCCGTTCACTTTGTGGGGAACGTAGTGTAGTTAAAATTAGCAGCAGGAGCCTCCGAGAGTCAAGGTTGTCCAAGAGAACTGAGCAATGTCATATTGGGTGGCGGGTGGAATTCCCAGCCCAAGCTAAGCCGAGGTGGAAGGGTCAGGCTCACAGCTGCCACTCGCGGGACCTTGGTGTTAGTGCCAAGTCCTCAAGAGGGGCGCTGGGTTAGACCTCTGCCAGCGCTGCCCCTTATGTGGTTAATCCCAGAGGTGGATGTGGCCGTGGCTTGGAGAGCGGGCCACCCCGCACCTGCGGGTTTCCCATCCACGGATATGGAGGGCCGACCACACCATGCAGTTTTATAGTGTAAGGGACTCGAGTACCTGTGGGGAGCCCTGAAACCAGTCCCTCATGGGTACCGTGAGACGGGTGTATTCATTTATATAAGGTGTAACATTATAGTACAGTATACTCTCTTGTGTGTGTGTGTTGTGTTATAGCAAGTTATCTGTTATGACATTATTGAACTGTACAGTATAGCATATTGTACATAATGTACCTTATATGTATGTAATGTGTATAGCGGAGTCTAATATCGTAATGTGTACTTCTTAAGTTTTGCTCTTTTTTTTTTTTTTTGGCTGCATTGGGCCTTTGTTGCTGCGCGTGCGCTTCCTCTAGTGGCGAGCGGGGGCTGCTCTTCATTGTGGTGCGCGGGCTTCTCATTGCGGTGGCTTCTCTTGTTGCGGAGCACAGGCTCTAGGTGCGCAGGCTTCAGTAGTTGTGGTGCACAGGCTCAGCAGTTGTGGCTTGCGGGCTCTAGAGCACAGGCTCAGTAGCTGTGGCTCACGGGCTCTAGAGCGCAGGCTCGGTATTTGTGGCGCACGGGCTTAGTTGCTCCGCGGCATGTGGGATCTTCCCGGGCCATGGCTCGAACCTGTGTCCCCTGCACTGGCAGGCGGATTCTTAACCACTGCGCCACCAGGAATGTGTATTTTATTTCAACTTCTTTGGGGGGATGTCTAGGATTCCAGTCCCCCACCAGCTCCTTTTCATTGATAACTTGAGGGACAGCGTGTTTCTTAGGTCTGAAGCTGCAGGGCCAGGCTCCTGTTGGTGCCCCTGTGTCCTGGGCCTGCTTTGCCCTGAGTCTGTTTGCCTGGCAGAGCAGGAGGGCCTGGGATTTCCTCCGGCCTTCAGCACCGGCCTCCTCCGGGCCCCCTCTGCAGAGCCCAGAGCCACCCGGGACCGCCCCCCTCCCCGCCTCTGCCACTGGGCCACTTAGTTTTTCTCGAGACAGGACGTGTGATCCTTTCCAGTCCACCTCCTCTAAGTGGGGAAGAACCCAGAGTCCCACCCGCTTATCAGATCACCTCGGCATGCTCTCCAGAAAAGGAAGCACAGCAGTTCCTGATAATTCTCAGCAATCTCTTACCCCATCTGCAGCCCTAAAGATTAGAATTATGGGAAGCCACAAGTCAAATCACATCTTTGTGACTTTGTGCTTCACTCTAATGGTTGTTATTGTGTGTGAAAGGTGAAGTAAAGGTTGTTTTAAACCAAGATTTTTTTTTTTTTTTTGCGGTACGCGGGCCTCTCACTGCTGTGGCCTCTCCCGTTGCAGAGCACAGGCTCCGGACCTGCAGGCCCAGCGGCCATGGCTCACGGGCCCAGCCGCTCCGCGGCATGTGGGATCCTCCCGGACCGGGGCACAAACCCGTGTCCCCTGCATCGGCAGGCAGACTCCCAACCACTGCGCCACCAGGGACGCCCTAAACTAAGACTTTTGATCAGGCCAGGTTTTAATTTCTTCCTTGAAAGGAGCAAGCACAGCCCTCGCTGGCTCCCCACCTCCCACCCAGCAGCCTCTCTGCGCCGTTTCACGCCACGTTTCCAAAGTGTGCCGTGGTTCTAGACGCCTGTGTCCAGCTGCCTGCCTGACCCCTTCATTTGGAGGAGGAGGATTCCCACAAAGAAGCAAGACCAGGATGGGGCTCTGGCCTCTCCCCTCTGATTCCTGCTGTCTCTCCCAGCCCATTAGCAACACTGTTGATTGGCTCATAAGAGCACTGGGAGGCGGTACCACTGGCAGGGCTGCTGTTCCCGTGTGCCCACCACTTAGCATCCTTCTGGACAAGTGACCTCTAGTGCCTCAGTTTTCTCGTCTGTAAATTGGGGCTAAGAATAGTATTCACCGCGTTGAACTGTTGCAAGGATGGAGTGAGTGCACATATAGAAAACATCTGCAATAGTAATTGGCGCCTAGGAAGTACTTGCAGAGTTTCAGCTGCAGTGTTGCACCCGCACGAAGCAGTTGAAGACCCAGTATCTGTGGAGAGACTTGCCGGCTCCCGAGAGGAAGGGATGAGATCGCATGGGAAATCGGGCCTTCCGGGGGCCATCCACTCCTGGGTTGGGTGTTGGAGCGTGTGCCTTCGTGCAGGGGCAGAGCCAGCACTCCTGGGCGCAGGGACGTCGGGCTGAGCTGGGCGGGAGCGGAGGGAGGTGGTGCTGGAGGAGGCCGGCAGGGGGACCGGCAGCTGGGCTGTGTGGCACGCTTGGCTCCGTGTCCTGGCAGCAGCTGTGGAATAGGGCGGGCTATGAACAGAAGTGAGGTTCTGGTTCCCTGGGTGGGAGCTGGTTCCCCAGTGCCGGGGAGGGGGGACTAGCTTGGGGTCGGGGCATGGGAGTGGCCGGCCTGTACGCACAAGTTGTGATCCGGTTGGGAGGGTTGGAATTCTGGGAGCTGGGAGGGGCCTGGGCCTGCACGGGGTGGGGCAGCACAAGAGCCCAGGGGCCCATGGCTCGCCCCCCCAATGGGACCCTTAGGGTGCTGGTCTGCTGCTGCCCGTCTGAGCCCCCAGCCCAGCGGCCATTGGCCCAGCTGTACCTGCTGCAGCCCTTGGAGGGTGGTGTGATGGGAGGTGGCACAGTGAGCCTTTTACGGCCTGAAGTCTTTTCTTGATAGACTTATCAGATGCCCCAAAGGAAAAAACCTCTTTAACCAAATACATAATTTTCCTATTTGTAGTTAACTGCCTGTAATTGGCTGTTCAGCCAGCTCGGCCATCTTGGCCTTGGGAATGTTCCATGTTCCTTTGGAGGAATTTGGAAATCCAGATGCACCACGCAGGGTTAACAAGGGGGCCAGCCCTGGGGTGGTCAGGGGGCTCAGGGGGCTTGGAGGGCCTTGGCGGAGGGAGGCTGGGGAGAGTGGTCCCGGGCGAGGTGCACATCCGGCTCTCCTGACCCGTTTGATGGTGGCTCACTCATGAAAACACCCATGACACACCCAGGTGACCTCACCTGTCAGGCCGTCAGGGCAGCTGAATCATGATGCTGTAAACTATATCCCCAAGGGAAGGTTTGTAGCTGTGGTTATGTCTTCTCCCTGTTAAAATTAGTCTTGAGGGGAGAGTGAGGTGTGCTGAGTTTATAGCTTGTTTATTACAGTCTTCCTGCCAGCCCTGCAGGCCTTTCTCCTGTGATGACAGTGCTCTCCATGTGTGGTTTTAAGCGGGATCCGAGCTCGTGGAAGTGGGAGAGGTGGGACGGTGCTTCCGGCCTGGAGAGGACAGTGGCTTCCTTGGTCGGCAGTGGTCTTGGGACCTGGTTTGCCGCTTTGCTGTTCTGGCATTCTTAGTGTAGGATGATGGATACTGCAGGCGGAGCCCTACAGCATCACGAGGAGCACCCTGCCCCCTGCAGCTGGCGGGGAAGGTATCTCGGCGGGGCTGGCCGCACGCAGGTGTGAGCAGTTTGCAAAGGGCAGTGACTTCTGTTTCGCTGGGGCAGGTGTGCACAAGGTGGACGACAGCGGCATGGAGGGGAGGGCTGCTGCTGAGGGGCCGCCTCCTGGCTGGCTGCGGACATGGGCAGTCCTCCTGCGGGTTAGGGGCCCAGGGCGGGGGCAGGAGCCCTGTCACGTGCAGGTTAATGCAGGTTATTGTGTTCATTGGGCCTCAATGGGGGAAGCGCTTCCTTTTCAGCTGTAACTTATTTGGCTTATATTTGCCTTATTCTGGAGAGGATTTAAGATGGCTTAGGTAGAGAATGTACTTCAAAGGCGTTTTTTTCCAGATACAGCAAGGTATGTCTGTAGCCCTGCATGCTCGTACCTCGCTCTGCCTTGGTCTGTTTGCAGTGAGCGCACGGGGCTCCCCGCTGGGAAGCTTCCCGGGGGCACAGAGGGCCATTTGCTGTAAGCCACCATTGTTCCTCCTTGTCTGTTCCCAAGTCCCATCTTTCTGTCAGGGAGCTGGAAGCAGAGGGACTGTGAGCTCAGACTCCCGCCTCCCCGGGGGCTGGGAAGGGGGCACAGGTGGAGGTGTTGGGGCCCCAGCCCAGGGGCTGCCAAAGGGCTGGAGCCAGGCCTGTCTCCCTTGTGCCTTTGAGGCAGCTGTCTCTCAGGAGATGCCCAGAAGGGGGGCCCGAAGCGCCCCCCACGGCCCTCCCTCCATGTGAGCCCCTCACGCCCTCCCTCCCCACTGCCCCTTCCGGCTGACAGCCCTCATATGTGTCCTGAGAAGTGGTGTCTTGTGGACTCCCTGCTTGTGGACTGGCGTCAGAGGGTGAAAAGCCCCCGCACTCGTTCTAGAAGCGTTGCTAAAACTCCTGATGGAGCGTCTTCAGGGACTGTTGGGGAAGACTAAGCACCCTCATGTTTGCACACATCCTGGGCTCCCTCGGGTGGGCCTCAGGAAGTGTGTGCAAACCTGTGCATTCAGTTGCTCCTTCCTCTGTCTCTTGAGCGTTTTGTACCAGCCTCTGTCATGGGCCTTCAGTGTGCATCCTGTCCCTGCCTCTCCCTTTCCCCCTCGCCTTGCTGGCCTTGTTTCTGGGGGCGTGCAGGTCCTCGGGAAACACCTTCAGTGAATGTGGGCACAGATGTGCACCGCAGGACATGCAGACGCGCAGGAGTTTAAAGACCAGCTGCTCGGATGGGATTTACGCCCTGGGAGTGTGTGTCCAGTCCTCTGAGTTGGGTCCCTCTGCGGAAAAATGGGACACACTGTGGTCTGGGCCGAGCACAGGGCCTGTCAGCCTGGAGGGGGCACTGAGCGATGCTTCAAGTGAAGGTTGAACAGCTGTGGGTGACTGCCGGTATTGCAGCCCAGGCAGGGACCGGCCGTGGCGCGAGGCTGTGGCCCTCAGCTCGGAGTGATAAGTGGGGTCGTGACCCAGGAAGGCCTGTTGAGGTGTTGGGTGTGGTCCCAGCGGCTGCTGTTGCAGAAGCTCTCGGGCCGAGGCCCCGGGGTGAAGGCAGGGACTCGCGCTTCCTTCTCCCTCGCTGGAGACGGTGAAACGCGGGCGGTGGAGGGAGCCGGCCTGGGCGGTGGAAGGAACCCTGCTGGGGAGCCTCGCTGACCCTGAGCCCCACTCAGCTCCGTTTCTGGTTCTTCTCAGGCCTTTCCAGTCACGCGTTCTGCGGAGTTGGCCTTGCTGGGGGCCGGTGCGTGGGGTGAATGCCCAGGAGACACACGGCGGAGTGGGCACTTGCTTTCTCCCGTGTGAGGCCCCGTGGGGACACAGAGGAGTCCCTGGGCTGGGGAGGGGGCAGCGTCCAGGAGGACCCGCCAGAGGGAGCGAGAAGCTTTCTGCATCTCAGCCTCTTTGCAGAACTTAGTCGGACAGGGGCCAATTTGGTATATTGGATTAGGTTTTTATCCCCCAGGAGAGAGACCAAATAAACAGAATAGAGTTACTTTGGGCCACTGGCCAAACGGGAAATATTTTGGGTCTGGTGACCTTTTTCTTTGGGTCACTATTCACTGTAGAAGGTTTTGACCCGTATTCCATTTCAGAATAGGAAGAACAGCTTATTTTTCAGAGCGGCAAATAAGGAAAAGAATGAAAGTATCTCGGAGTCTCTGTTTCCAGAGGCTCCCCCGGGAGGAATATTTTTATAGACACCAGACGTCCTCACCAGCCCCGGCCAACTTTCCATCCTGGGATGATGGGGTATGCCGTGAGCTGGCTGGCGCCTGCTGGGCCCCTCCACTCGCCTCTAAAGCCAGCACCTGCCCCTCTTGTCGCTGCGGCCAGCCGGCCTCGTTGGGGCCCGCGCTCCGTGCCTCTCAGCTCCCCCTGTGACTGCGAGCTCTCCTGGGATCTTCGTACATCACAAACCTCAACATTTTCACGATTGAACTGCAGAAGGTCACTGTCATCACTGAATCTCAGGGTACAGCAAGTGCTTATATAGCTGTTGTCAAAAGCCGGGGAAGGCAGTGTGACCTCAGACCTTGTTAAGGCAAGGCTGTGCTGTGAAGACCACACAGAGACGTCCCACGGTTGACTTTCTCAACCTTGGTAACGGGCACAGGGTCCAAGCAGCACGTGTGTGACGTGTACAGCGGAGGCTCTGCCTCGCGTAGACATGCGCGTGGCTGGCACGGACTGTGGTGCTGGACCACCAGGCACTGTAGCCTTTGCACCGTCCGCCTGCACCCTGACTTCATGTTGCCGTCGGGGTTGGAACTGCTCGGCATCTCGGGTCTCGACTGGGGGGCAAGTCCGGGTCTGCGTTGCCCTCCCTCTTCTGTGCCTTTAAGCTACGGAGCGGTCGCCATGGAAGGATCCCTATAGCTGTGCGGTGAGGGGACTGAAGCCCCTTTGCTGCCCTTTGTCCCGTGGCCCCGGGGTCCCCCTAAAAGTGTAGGAAGAGTTGGGAGCAGTGTTGACCTGGGATTTCTGGAGAAGCTGAGACCTTGTAGGCTTCCTCGTTTGTGATCTGTGCTGCCTGCATCTCCCGTGTGTCCCTGGGCACTGGACGGGCACTGGACGGGCCGCGGGGGGCGGGGGTGGGGGGGAAGTCCAGAACTTGGGGGCGGGGGCAGCTCCTGTGACCTTAGACACCGGCCTGCTTGGAGGGGGCTGCTGCTGGCTCCCCACGGGGAGAAGCGCCAAGTGCCCCCAGCTTTTCTCAGCGTAGAGGCCCTTGATGTCCTTGGGGGTCCTAGGCTCGCCACCCTTGGGCCCCCCCCCCAGAAGGCTCTGCATACAGCTCAGGACGTGCAGGGTGGTGAGGTTGTGGAGTTCGGATGTAGCAAGCTGTAAAGGAGCAGAGCTCAGGTGGTTGGGTGGTTTACCGATGATCCCCTGTACCTGCAGCCTGGCCAGAAATGCCTGCTGGCCGCCCGGCGCTGGTTCCACGCGGAGCCAGACCCAGGTCCCCTGCACCAGGCCCGCCCTGCTGGACTGGGCAGAGGCCATCTGAACTTGTGCAGACCCTGTTCTGCCACCTCTCATTCTGGCCTCATCCAGCTTGTGCCACTTCCAGGCGGCCAGACAAACAGTAACCCTGGAGCCTTAGGACGGAAAGAGACTAGTGCAGGCCCCAGACCTGTGGCCGCTTGTTCAGGCTCAAAGGCATAGCCGCCTCCACAGGGAAGGAGGTCGTCTGTTGCGTGCAGCCTGGGCCTTGGGCGATGAGGGGTGAAGTTGGCCACTCTGGAGGGCGAGGAAGGCGAGAGCAGAGGGACAGCAGAGGGGAGATGTGAGGGTGGGGTACCAGGAGGGCTGAGCCGAGACGACGTCCGAGGTGCCCCTCAGTCTGGCTACGCCTTGTGCTGGGGACAGAGGAGCAAGGGGCCTGGGAAGTCAGCGGGAGAGGGGGGAGTGAGTGATGCCCCCAGTGGGGGCAAGACAGCCTAAGGAGGGAGGAGGGGCCACAGGCTAAAGGGAACTGTGTCACCGGTCACAGGTTGCATGGGATGTGGCACACCTGTAGATTCTTCTTGTCGAGACAGGTGAGCACGCACATCGGGCTGTTGCGAGTTCACAGAGCCCTCCTCCAGCTCCGTTCAGGACAGACGGCCAGGTTTCAGAACTTTGAGGAGGCTCCGGTATGGGGGCACCTGGGAGGGCAGGAGGGGCCGGTGTCTCTGTCGCTGTCGTCCGGCACCCCTGGCCTCCTGGCCCCGTTTCTCCTTTGAGGGTGGGGGAAGGACAGCACCATGTCTGGCTCCTCCAAGCCACCACCGTCTCTGACCTGGAGCCCGACGATTGTGGATTCTTGTCCTGCTTCCAGAGGAGTTTCGTGTCCGTTCTCACATTTGCTCCAGGCTCCTTGGAGCCCCATGGCCCACCTGGGTGAATTCCGAGCTCTTGCCCTCCCAGCCCTGCGCGCCCTCGGTCTGCCTTGGGGCTCTGGACAGCACGCCTGACCCCCTCCCAGGCCTGCCCGCTGGGCTGTGCCGTCCACACGTGGGTGTCCCCATGGAGGGGTAGGGCGGGTCACGGTGGAGGGAGCGAACCCTCCTGCTCTTGCTGGAAGCCCCATGCCCAGTGGCTGCTGGGGGGCAGGCAGCGCGGACACAGGATACCGCGTGGTCTAGGCCAGGGCGCCTCCCCTCAAGGCACCTGAAAGTGGGGGTGGGAGGGTCAGAGGGAAACCCTCACCTAGACGTCCAGTTGCCCGCCCTGCTCTCCGCTCTCCCGCTCTCCCGCACCTGTTTACACACCTCGCTGGTCATCCTAGTGGTAGGGCAGGTACTGTGCAGGAGGCAGGGTTGTGGGTCAGCGGCTCGGGACCTTCCTTGACAGAGAGAGGCTGCACCTGGTTCTGCTAACTGAGTAGGACCCTCAACCTAAATTGTTTTACTAATAAATATTTATCTTTCCTAGTGACCATTCTGGGTAAAAATCCTCAGAAAACTGACGGCGTCGTCATTATTAGATTACTTTTTTATTCTTCTGGGCCATTCAAACCAAACTTAAATTCTCAGTTAGCCGGTTCCCGGTTGTTTTGGTGATTTGTGCCCTTGAGGACTAAGTACCTGAACAGCGCATCCTCTGCAATGGAGGCGAACGAAGGGTTCCATTCGCCAGGGAGCTTTCAGCACAGTCTTCTCTGAATGTCATCAGAGGTGCCCGTCCTGCTTCACAGCCCTGAAGCAGCAGCAGCATTCCGCATCGTGGCATTATTCTGCATGACGCATCGTGGCATTATTGCATCCCCCAAACTGTGTGTTGGTGTGGCCGCCACCTCCAGGTGTGGGATCTGCAGGCAGAATGTCTGAGTCACAGCTGTTACCAGCGGCTTGGCATCCACATCTCTGCACCGTTTCCTGCCGTCGGGTTCAGAAGCTCAGCTTGTTTCCGGAGCGTTTTGAGCTAACTCGTGGGATGCTGAGACTCTTGAGGCTGCCCTGCTCTGTCTCGGAGGGAGCATGGCATCTGAGGAGCCAGGATGTGGGGGTCCAGGTCTGTGGGACCCCGGCTGAGTCTTCTGTCCCACCCCTTTTGCAGCCACTCCCTGAGCCACCTGCTTCGGGGGAGCCTTTCGCGTCCCCTGGTGATCCCTTCGTCCCCTGTGCTGTGGCCGCCGTTGTGAGTTTGCATCCAGCTCCTGCCAAGTTTTAAGCTCACAGGCCCCCCCGGGGGGAAGTCAGGGTCAGTAACTTCTGGAGCCAGTCGTGTGAATTGGCCGCAGGGCTGTGCCGCGCGCCCACCCGACTTGGCCACGGGGGTGCTGACCGACAGGGGTCCCTGGGCGTCGTGTTAGCCCGCCCTCCCCTGGCTGCTTGCATTTGGCCACCCAGGCGACCTACCTGTCTGTCAAGAAATTGAGTTTAAATCACAGTTAAGCTGGAACGCTCCTTGTTCACTTTCACACCAACGGTCATCTTAAAATCTCTCCTTTTAATTAACTCCATTTTCCCTGCCAGGGTGGTTTGCAGACAGAGTACCTGTCAGGGGCCCAGGAAGGGAGGCAGGGGCCCGGGGCCCAGGGCCCAGGGCACGGTGGCTTTTGCTCCCGTCCGGTTACTGCTGTTCCTTCTTTTTTTCTTTGTAAACCTGCTTCTTTGGCAGCTTTCACTTCTCATGTAGGCAAGTCCCAAGCTAATATTTATCCTGCGAAGTATCTTAAAAATGCTGGAGGGCGAGTTATTTTCTGAGAGCTTTATCAATCTTTGAAAGAGAGTCATTGTTACATTGATAAACTGAGGCACTGCCTACAATGGCCAGATTGTGTTTGAACTTGCAACCTTTAACGCAACAGTTAGTTTTTGTTAACAGATGGAATAGTGTTGGCTCTTCTTGTAAAGAGGTCTTTATCCTTGTGTTTTTTGTTTGTTACTGGCGTGCGCTGGGAGAGGGGAGACCTGGCACAGGGGAGCTGGTTTTGTAATACATTCGGGTGTTACTCATTTTATGATTGGCAGGCTTTTTAGGAATGTGGACTTTTGTACTCAGAGCCCTCACTTTTTATGAATTGTCCCTTTAAAAGTGGAGGTGCCTCCTTCCAGAGGGAAAACTGGCCTCGCCATGCAGTCTTCAAAGACCTAACAGCGCGCAGGAAAGGAAAAGTGATATAAATAACAAGAATGTGCAGTAGGTGGTATTATTTATGAGTGGTCACCAGGTTTCAGGTCTAAAGGAAAGCACACTGAGAGTGAACTTAAATAAAGAGCTTTCCTGAGGGTGTTATTTGTCAGTAAAAGGAACCACTTCTGGGTCTTCTCCAGAGCCCGTTTCCCCTACCTGGCAGCCCCGCTGGACTCTGGACTGGGTGGATTGGAGGCGGGGTGCTTCCTGGGGACAGGACGGTGCCAGGGGGCCCATGTCCACGCCCCCGCCCGGTGGTCCAGGAGCGAGTGTTGGGTGCAGGCACGAGCGGGCAGAGGTGAGTCCGGAAGTGGGTCCTGCAGCTTGGGCACAGGGACAGACGTGGGGACTCAGAGCGTGGCTGGTGGGAGGGTGGGTGGATAAAGTCTGGAGACGGAGGTCCGGAAGGGAGTTTAAAACGTAGTTACTGGAGGCTGGGAGCCCGGTGAGGGTGCGGGGCCGGGCCGGTGTGGGCAGAGGGGACTCAGGTGGGCTGCCCTGGGGGCCAGAGGTGGGGACATGTGAGGTGGCGCCCGTGGTGCCCTGCCCTGCGGAGGTCTCAGTCAGCACTGAGCTGTCCTCCTGGTCAGCTGACTCGCCGTTCCTCTTTTGTCTCTTGTCGTTCTGTCTGCCTCTGTCCCTCCCTGCTGACTCACCCCCTGAGCTGCACACGGAGCCGCCGTGGCCTGAGGGGGGCCGGCAGGCAGTGTGTGTCCTGGGTCTTCCTGCTGCCTCCCCACAGTCACACAGGGGTTCATCCCTGCCCATGCCCCAGCATCCCTGTGGGTTCAGCATCCACGTTTAAACCCACTGATGGTTGGCCGAATTGTTTGGGGGATGCACGGAGCTTCTACAGGGGAAAATGTGATTTCTTGCTCATATAGCTCTCCAGGTCATCTTCTAGGTGTCTCTCAAGCACTATACATCTCCTGAACTTTTTCTTCTCCCCCAGTGGAAACTCTGTACCTCTTAAATCAACCAATCTACCTATCTATCTATCTATCTATTTATTTATTTATGGAGGGATTCCAGCTTTTCATTTTTCCCCTTTTACACAAAACAAAGTAGAAGAGATAAAGTAGGATTAAAACTGCAAAAGTAGTTAATTGGTAGAACACATATACACAGAAAAAATCCGGATAGGAAGACAAGCTTATTTACAATGAGGAAGCACGTGCCTTGCGTTTATGTTTAATACATCTGGAAAGTC
Source organism: Monodon monoceros (assembly GCF_005190385.1). Taxonomy (NCBI): domain Eukaryota; kingdom Metazoa; phylum Chordata; class Mammalia; order Artiodactyla; family Monodontidae; genus Monodon; species Monodon monoceros. Next base: position 974,758 of record NW_021703770.1, read on the forward strand.
ATCGCAAGCAGTAAGGTCCTGTGGTTAGTGCTGTGTGTTCTTAAATTTAACTCCTGTTTCGAGAGGTTGAAACACAGGTCCTGGTATGAGGATGCTCTGCTGGGCTGACCTGAGGGAGGTGTGTGTGTGTGTGTGTGTGTGGGAGTCCAGGGTGCAGTGTAACTGATTCGTGGATGGGAAGTGAGTGCTGTGTTTAAAAAGCGGTGACTTTTAAGAGCATTATCTTTCGTTTTCAGTAGAGGTAAAATCTAATCTGTTTTGATCCCTCTCATTTTACAGGCACATGCACTGACTGTAATACATGTTCAGGTCATACTGTCATGTGGAGTTTACATAACTAGATACAGTATGTTTATGTATTTGAGGATTCCATTGTGCCCAGGGAGGCTTGATTTTAACTATTTCCCCAGGTTTTAAATACTCTTGTGCTTCCCTCTCATGAACTTTTTTTTTTTGCGGTACGCGGGCCTCTCACTGTTGTGGCCTCTCCCGTTGTGGAGCACAGGCTCCGGACGCGCAGGCTCAGCGGCCATGGCTCACGGGCCCAACCGCTCCGCGGCATGTGGGATCTTCCCGGACCGGGGCACGAACCCGTATCCCCTGCATCAGCAGGCGGACTCTCAACCACTGCACCACCGGGGAAGCCCCCTCTCATGAACTTTTGTCCAGCTTACTGGAAAGGTATCACTCTTTGGGCAATATCAGTGGTCATTCTTTGTATTTATGGTCTTAACTGTGGCTTCCTGACCATATTTACATCCCAATCACCACTGGACTTGTGTCAGCATCAGGCACCCAGGTGGGGGAGCCTGGTGGAGCTTGCTTGTCCCCCAGAACGGTAGAAGGAAGCACTTGTAGCCACATTTGGCAGCCCCTGTGTGGATTTGCGCTGTGTGGTGTGGGGTATCGTTTTGTTTTTTTTTTTAAATAGGATTTACTCTTTTTTTTTTCTTAATTTATTTATTTATTTAAGGCTGTGTTGGGTCTTCGTTTCTGTGCAAGGGTTTTCTCTAGTTGTGGCAAGCGGGGGCCACTCTTCATCGCAGTGCGCGGGCCTCTCACTATTGCAGCCTCTCTTGTTGCAGAGCACAGGCTCCAGACGCGCAGGCTCAGTAGTTGTGGCTCACGGGCCTAGTTGCTCCGCGGCATGTGGGATCTTCCCAGACCAGGGCTCAAACCCATGTCCCCTGCATTAGCAGGCAGACTCTCAACCACTGCGCCACCAGGGAAGCCCTGGGGTATCGTTTTGCAGAAGGCAGCATATGTACTTCTGGCCCTTGTGTTAGGTGTGCTTGGAACCGTCTAGCCCTTGCACCGGTGCTGGCGCTCACCTGGATGGCAGGTGCCTGGGAATTCTGGGCCTCCTTTCAGGTTCAGACTCTATTTCCCGCTGCTGTGTTTTTTTGTTTTTTTTAAAAATAAATTTATTTATTCATTTGTTTATTCTTGGCTGCATTGGGTCTTCTTTGCTGTGCGTGTGCTTTCTCTAGTTGCGGCGAGTGGGGGCTACTCTTTGTTGTGGTGCGCAGGCTTCTCATTGCGGTGGCTTCTCTTGTTGTGGAGCACGGGCTCTAGGCATGCGGTCTTCAGTAGTTGGAGCACGCGGGCTCAGGAGTTGTGGCGCACAGGCTCAGGAGTTGTGGTGCGAGGGCTCTAGAGTGCAGGCTCAGTCCTGTGGTGCGCGGGCTTGGTTGCTCCACAGCATGTGGGATCTTCCTGGACCAGGACTCGAACCCGTATCCCCTGCATCGGCAGGCGGGTTACTAACCACGGTGCCACCGGGGAAGCCCCCACTGCTGTGTGTTGGCTGTGTTCTCAGCTCTGGCAGGAGGCAGCCCCCAGATGGAGGGCAGTGCTTAGTCCTGGGGTGTCAGCACCCATGGTTAATGAATGAGAAAGAAAAGGGGCTTGTTGGTGTTTGCAGCCTTGGGCCTGGGGAGTCTGGTGCCCTCTGGGCTGCAGGCAGGGGAAGATGCTTTGTAACCCCCGGACAAGAAGTAGAGCTCCTCAATCCAAAGTGGACCTGTTTCAGACCTTGCTGCAGGGCTTTTCTGTCTTGCCAGCCACTCCTGGCCTGGAGAGAAAAGAGTTGACCCTGACTCCTTGCTGGTAGTCGAGGCTGACCATGAGTACCCCTGAGTGCAGTGCATTGTGGGCGAATCTGTGATGAACAAAGTAGGTGGTGGTGCAGCTAGGGGCGGGTGTCTGACGTCAGCCCAGTGGGGAGAAGGCTAAATAAAGCAGAGATAAATCTGAGCTCCAAGAGGGGCTATAGGTGTTATCGAATGAAAAGCCCCGTGGTTGAGATTGGAAGCTGGAGTAGCCACCGAGTGAAGGGTCTCGCCAGGGACACAGGAGGGAGGAATAGCCTCCATGTACCAGAATGTTTGGGAGGGACCTGCTGTGTTCCTGGGTGCGGTTATAGAACAATCTTGATTCACTTTATTGCTGGTGTCAGATTGGGGAAAGCTTCTGAGATGCTTCTTGGTGATCAGTTTCGAGTCCGTACCAGCTTTCCGTGGACCTGCCAGCAGCTCAGTGAGTCCACAGGTGGCTTTTCAAACCCGCCACCCCTGCCCCTCCTCTCCCCATCCAACCCTCTCAGGCTGCGTGGTGTTGCAAACCTCTCTCTGCACTGTCTAGGCCATCTGAGATTCATCTTCGTTGTAGAACACTCCTGAATATCATTCCACATATCAAGATCTTATGTGATGTTTGGATGGGGCAACCAGAAAAATCTGTTACCTTTTTTTAAATTAAAAAATAATTTGGGGTTCTGCAGAAGCAATAAGTATAGAGAGATAGAGAGAGAGATAAAATGATGAATCACTCAGAATACCTCTGCATCCATGCCTTAAAAAAAAAACAAAACTTAATGGGACCATAATGTGTACTTGACTTATAATCTGCTTCTTTCCCCTCCCCGCCCCCCACAAATAAGGTCTTTTATTTGTCACCATTAAAAGTCTGATTTTTTTTTTTTTTTGCGGTACGCTGGCCTCTCTCCCTTTGCGGAGCACAGGCTCTGGACGCGCAGGCTCAGCGGCCATAGCTCACGGGCCCAGCCGCTTTGCGGCACGTGGCATCTTCCCAGACCGGGGCACGAACCCGTGTCCCCTGCATCGGCAGGCGGACTCTCAACCACTGCGCCACCAGGGAAGCCCCAGAAGTCATTTTTGATGGAGCCAGGACTGTCATGATTAATTGCACAGGTGATAGTACTACTTACTTTGAGCACTTCAGCTTCCGGGGATCCGAGGAAAGCACTGGTTCTGAATAGCTGACCTTTCCAGGCAGCAGGGGGATTCAGGTACCAAACTGGGTTTCTTCCTCACAGAACATCGGGGGCCTTGCAGGTGAAGGGGTTACCCCTCTCTGTAGAGGAGAGGACAGATTCCGTGAGCTTGCAGTCTGATTGGCGCCATTCGGGAAGCTCCCTCCTGCCCCCTCCCCCTTCGTGGGAGCTGTCCTGTGCGCTCCAGCCGGTTCCCTGAGCTGGGCCGAGGAAGCCACTGCCTTGCCTTCTCCTGTCCCCTGCCTGCAGTGGGCCTGAGGCCCAGCACAGGGGCTCCCCGATGGGGACTGTCCTTGGACCACGCCTCCCTCTGGGCAAAACCGACTGTAGGTAACCATGAGTCGGTGGGAAGGTTTTTGAAGGGTGTAGAGACTTCACAAGGTCTGCAGTGTGGCTTTAGACCACGTTCTTGGTAGCTCAGCAGTGCCAGTCTGTCTTGTAAATGGTGCAGGCATGACTCATCCCCTCTGTGTGGAGTCCTGACCTTCAGCCACATTCAGGTGTGCAAGGGTCAGGGCGGTGACTGCAGAATGCTGGGTGGTGGTGGTGGCGGTGGCGGTGGTGGTGTTGTTGTTTTAATTTATTTTATTTTTATTTATCTTTGGCTGCATTGGGTCTTTGTTGCTGTGCACAGGCTTTCTCTAGTTGCGACGAGGTGGGGCTATTCATTGCGGTGTGCGGGCTTCTCATTGCAGTGGCTTCTCGTTGCGGAGCGTGGGCTGTAGGTGCATGGGCTTCAGTAATTGTGGCACGCGGGCTCAGTAGTTGTGGCTCGCGGGCTCTAGAGCTCAGGCTCGGTAGTTGTGGCACATGGGCTTAGTTGCTCCGCGGCATGTGGGATCTTCCCGGACCAGGGCTCGAACCCGTGTCCCCTGCATTGGCAGGCGGATTCTTAACCACTGCACCACCAGGGAAGCCCCTGTTGTTTGTTTTTATGGTCTCAGAGAGTAAGAATGAATTTAACCCCAAACTAAAGCTGTGTATGTTCCCTTCATTCACCAAAATGTTACCTTTTAAAAAAAAACTAGTTTTGATTTTAACATTCCTCAAATATATTTCGTACTTCCTCTTTTTAAAAACATTGACATTTTGTGTTTATGTAATTCACATAATCCCATATTGTTAGACAGTTGAGTTGTCTCCAGTTCTCCTTTTGCAGCACCGCATCCTTTTTTGCCTTAGGGTACACGGAGAGTCTGGAAACTGCTTTGATTTGATATCCCACGTAAGTACCATCAGAAGGGTTCATTACATCTCAGCAGTCTTTAGTGGCATCCCTTAATTCTACCCGTCTTTGAGGTCTATTCTTTTTCCTTTTTGTTTTGGCCGTGCCTTGAGGCTTGCGGGATCTTAGTTCCCCTAGCAGGGATTGAACTCGGGCCCACGGCCGTGAAAGTGCTGAGTCCTAACCACTGGACTGCCAGGGAATTCCTTGTTTTTGATTATATGTGTGTAATGTGAGGAATCTCTCTTTTCATTGTTTAAAAAGTACCATTTGGTTGTTACGAGTAGGCAGCTTGCCTGTCTCTTCCATATCGTGGATGACAGAACCTGCGTTTATTGGTACCTGGCCCTGCGCCTTAGATGAAGTAATGAGAAGTTTGGAGAAATACTTGTCTCTCCTGGAACTGTTGGAAGTGGCTTCCCACTTGGCATTTTAGGTGGACCCTGGAGCTCAGTTTTCCTAGGCTTAGCTGGGGTTCCAGGAGCCGCCCAGTTGAAAAGCATGCTGCTGTTTCCATGGTAGCCAAAGCTTCACTCTGACCCCAGCGGCTTAAACTAGCAAATTGATGCTAGAAGCATTCAGAAGAAGGGGAAGAAAGAAAAACCTCTGGCAGCTTTTTAATTAGAAAACAAAAACCCTCCTACTCACCTGATTGTGCAAATGAAGGAAAACCATGTAAAGGTCAGAGGTGAAAAGTTAGGTGAGCGGGTCTTTCTGTATTTTTCTAAGAAGGTAACCGTTGCAGAGAATGTCTCCTTTGGGGACAAAGCAGTGCGTCCTTGTCTCAGTGTAATTTCCTCCCACATGAGCTTTCTGGGTGTTGGATGCTAGGCCTCACTTTCCTTCGCGTGTCGGGAACAGTTTGCTTTAGTAGAAGGTGAAGATGGATATTCTGTTCGGGAGCGTGCTTGAGTTCCGTCCTAATGCCATGCCCTCTCAATTTTAGGAAGTAGGATAGATAGTATGTGCTTTGATAGGGTCCAATGTTAAACACGTCTTCTGTCATGTAAGCTGTCACTAGAGTTCGCCGAGTTTGCTTCCACGTGCCTTTCTGCTTATTTTTACCTGATACTGTGCTTTTAGATGGTCCAGAGCGGCAGCTGCCCTGTCCCCGGGGCAGAAGGGCAGGGGCAGCACGGAGTCCTGTATGGTGCTCTCTGTGCTGGCGGGGGGCGGGCAGGGGGCTCCCACACACCTGGCATCGGAGCTGACCGGGGCTCCCCCGAGGTTGTCCGGTGGAGGAGAGCCGAGCCTTCCTTGCTCCTTCTGGACTGGAGTCAGGAAGGGGGGCGCTGGCTCCCTGGTGCTTGTCATGAGCTCCACGCCACTCACCCCCTCGTCCTGCTTGTAGGTTCCTTTCCTAAGAGATGATGCAGTCCTCCATGTCTGGGCAGGGCTGCAACCATGCAGGACCTGCAGCTGTGCCCTGTCCCTGGAGGTCCTAGGAATTCTTGGTAGGAGTTCGTGGCTCTGTTGGCAATTCTGATGTTCCCTTTTTGGATGAGAAAGGGGCTTCTGGAGTTGGGTGTGCTGTCAGAGAAAACCCAAGGCCCTGGGAGTGGAGAGAGTCAACTGCCTGGCATCCTTTCTGTCAGCGCCCTGCCCTTGGCCGGTTGCTTCGCAACTGGAGGGTCATTGTTCTCGGGAGCCTCTTGGTACCCTTCCAGGAGGGCTCTGCCCCTGATGCGCTTCACCACTCTGGGTGCGCAGCTAGCCCAGGTTCACCCAGCGTGCTGGGCGCACACGGATGGGCTCAGGCGTGCCTGCCAGACCCTCTGCAGGGAGCACCGTGGGCCGAGGCTCTTCCCCTCTGGTTTAGATGTGACCTCACTTGTCCTTTAGGTCTATCTGAGCCCGTGCCTCCCATCCTGCTCTCTGCCCGCCCTCGGGGTCCCAGATGTTGGCCGGGGTGGGGGAATCAGAGGTGGTCCTCCTGCTGCCCTGGGGACCAGGAAGCCCAGGGCTGGCGGAAGCCCTTTTGATGCCTACAGATTACCTCTGAGGAGGCAGGGCCAGCGCAGCCCTCCCAGCTGCTCGGGCACGAGTCTGCTTAGACGTGTTAGATGTGTTGGCTCTACACAGGGCACCGGGAACCCCGACAGGCAGGACGGCGAGGGTTTGGGGTGCGCCACATGTAAACCCCAACGGTGAGAGCCACTGCTCTTGTGTCCTGTCTCATTGAAGACAGTGATTCCTGAAGAATCCCACATAGGCGTGACATTGTGAGATGCTGTGATCTATCTGGGGGTGGGGTGGGGGGGTGACTTTTAACAAATAGTCCTGAAGTAGAGTGTGTATTTTGAAAGTTTACTTAAATTGCAGTGTGCCAGTTTAAAGGCGCATAAAGAACGATCTCTACTATTCATTGGCATTGACACGTTGGCTTCTGCTTCCTATTCAGAAGAGCAATGGATTTTCCTCGAGCTCTGCGATTATCCTGCTCTCCTCTCTAAAGGGGGAGGGATTTCTAAAAGTTGGTTTTTCTTTTTTGAAGGGAGTAGTCATGCTTAGCCTGGTCCTCTGCCTTCCGTGCTTGCGAATTCATGATTATAAAGCCATCCGGGTGCCTGTGCCCACCCAGAGTGACCTGAGCTGCTCCTTGCTTGGCCCGTGGATGGGCGGCCCAGGCCCACTTACCTCCTGCAGGGAGCTCCTTCTCCCTTCCCCGGGGTGCCAGGGTGGGAGAAAGGTTGGGATGCTGGTGTTGGGTGCCCCCCCGGGTCTGATGGCACCTGAAGGCAAAGAGAGGGCCCAGGCCACCTCCAAGGATGCCACGCTGCCAGGACCTTGACAGCCGGGACTGTCTGTCCTGCAGACACACAAGAGGGGCTGAGTCCATGGCTCTGAGAGCTCACAGTGGGTGTGGCGTGTGCCGAGAGCTGCCTTGCAGGGTGCCCTCTGGTTGAAGAGACCGGACCCTGTCCGGGGAGGGACCAGGGTGCAGGGCTGGGCTGTGTAGTCAACAGAAGAGAAGCCCAGGAGAAGCGCGCTGGATGCCTGCAGTGCCCAGGTCTGGGCTGTCTCTGCTCATTGCAGGCTACTCGTGACTTGAGAGGTGCTTTAATTAGACTGACTTGTTACACTGTAGCAATAGTTTCATCCCCTGGCGCCCTGGGGCCCCTTTCCAGATTTCCTTCCATTCAGTCTCTTAATACTGCGAATATTTGACAGACACACATAGGCACGCACAAGAACACACACAGTCACATCCCTCCTCGTCCCCCCGGCCCCAACTTCACAGCAGACTGATGGAAAGGAGCACAAATCAAAAGGGGTGTCAGGTCTGGCGTGCGTCACGTTCGGTTTCTGAAGTGTCCTTGACTAGGTCTTGTGACACAGAACGCTCAAAGCCTGGGTTATGAAGAGTTAAGTCGTAGATCAGCTTTTGGTCATTTCTATCTAGAGGGGCAGTGCGCTGGCCAGCCGGGACCCTTGAGAGTGAAGGGGGCACGGCCGGCGACGTGCCTGCAGCCAGTGGCTCACACTTGGAGCGAGTTGGCCTACAGGTTCTTGGGCCCTTCCCCAGAGTTCTGTTTCGGTGGGGCCCGGTGGAACCCAGGAATCTACTTGTTTCAGACAGATTCAGTGTCTCAGTCCATTTGGCTGCCATAACAGAATACCATAGACGGGGGAAGTCTGTCTTAGGGGGCCTGCTTCCTGGTTCATAGATGTCTCTGGGGTCTCATAAGAGCACTGATCTCATTCACAGGGCTCTGCCCTCATAACCTGGTCACCTCCTGGAGGCCCCGCCTCCTAATCCATCACCTTGGAGGGTAGGGTTTCAACGTGTGTATCTGAGGGGGACACAGACGTTCAGGCCAGAGCACACACTAATCCACATGGATGTTGAGCTGTGTGTTAAACATGTCTAGTTTAAGTCTATGTTAATTTTATAATTCTTTAGCCCAAATACGCTAGACTAGAGGCACATTTGAGTGAGTGATCACAGGAAACCAACCTGCGTTTCTGCAAGTGACACACATAATACCTGAGGCAGGTCAATTCGCAACTGGATAATTTCAGGTGTGAGAAAGGGTCCCCAAGTCATGGCACGACCACCTCTTAATGCCTTTCTGGCCAGATGTTTTTGACTGTGTCTTCTGTTTTTCTAATGTAAGGACACAACATTTAAAAAAAATAAACTTTATTTTTTAGAACAGTTTTAGGTCCACAGCAAAATTTAGCATAAAGCACAGAGTTCCTCCTGTAAACCCCCATCCTCAGACACACAGAGCCTCCCCCATTACCAGCTTCCCCTGCCAGCGTGCTGTGTTTGGTAAATGGTCGATCCTCCATCCACACGTCCTCATCCTCGAGAGCCCAGAGTTGACGTTGAGGTCGCTCTTGGTGGTACGTTCCTGGGTTTGGGCACACGTGCAGTGCCGTGTATCTGCCATTAGATAGTGGTGGCTTCACTGCCCTAAACATCTATGCTCTGCTCATTCTTTCCACCCTCATGCCACACACACGGCGGGTGGCAACCACTGATCCTTTTACTGTTTCCGTAGTTTTGCCTTTTCCAGAATGTCATGTAGTCGGAATCCTGTAGCGTGTGGCTTTCTCAGACGGGCTTCTTTCACTTAGTAATGTGCATTTAAGGCTTCTCCGTGGCTTTTCATGGTTTGATGGCTCATTTCTTTTTAGTGCTGGATACTGTTTCATTGATGTATTTATTGATTCACCTACTGCAGGACATCTTGGTTGTTTCCAAGTTTGGGGCATTATGAATAAAGCTGCTCTAAACATCCATGTGCAGGTTTTTGTGTGGACCTAAGTTTTCAGCTCCTTTGGGCGAATACCAAGGAGCCAGGATGGCTGGATCGCATGGTAAGAGTGTGTTTAGTTTTGGAAGAAGCTACCAAACTGCCTTCCGAAGTGGCTGCACCTTGTTGCGTTCCCACCAGCAGTGAACGAGGGTTCCTGTTGCTCCACAGCCTCACCAGCGTTCGGTGGTGTCAGTGCTCTGGACTTGGGCCATTCTAATAGGCATAGAGTAGTGGTATCTCGTTGTTTTAATTTGCATTTCCCTGATGTCAGATGATATGCAGCATCTTTTCAGGTGCTTATCTGCCATCTCCGTGTCCCCTTTGGTGAGGTATCTGTTCAGGTCTTTGGCCCATCTTTTTTTGTTTGTTTAAAATGTAAATTTATATATTTATTTATTTTTGGCTGCGTTGTTGCTGCGTGTGGGCTTTCTCTAGTTGCGGCAAGCGGGGGCTTCTCATCATGGTGGCTTCTTGTTGCGGAGCACAGGCTCTAGGCATGCGGGTTTCAGTAGTTGTAGCACGTGGGCTCAGTAGTTGTGGCTCGTGGGCTCTAGAGCGCAGGCTCAGTAGTTGTGGCGCACGGGCTTAGTTGTCCCGCGGCATGTGGGATCTTAGTTCCCTGACCGGGGATCGAACCCACGTCCCCTGCCTTGGTAGGCAGATTCTTAACCACCGGACCACCAGGGAAGTCCCGAGAGGAAATAACTTTATAAACAAATTTACCAGAATGTTTTTTCTTTCTTGTCAAGGGTACTTCGACCTTGCTTGATTTGATTTTACACCTTTTTAACTCTTGGTCCAAAAGCTGCTCTTCTGTGTGGGGTGCAGCTGTTGGCCCGGCCTCCCCGGCTTCGGTGTCGTCCTAGATTAGTGCTGTGTGCTGCGGAAAGTTAGGGAAGTCAGACGGGCTCCGCTGAGGCTAATAGCTGGCGATGTCTTATGAAGATACCAGCAGTTGTAGTGGATTTTCCGAGGGTAGAGATGCCTGTTTTAAATGGTGCGTGCACAAAACCACCAGGCACCGCGCAGCATGCGCCGCATGTCTCCCGTGACTGGAAGGCTGCACGCACGCCTGCACGTGGGGGCCCGTGAAGGGAACAAACGTGCGTTAACCCCTCTTTGTCCATTTTCCAGCACGTGTGGGTCACTGACCTTCGTTACCGCATTCACATGGAGTATTGTGATTGTCACGTAGCCTCTTCACTGTAACTGAAGCTGGGGTTGCCTGTCAAAAATTATTCTGGGGGCTTCCCTGGTGGCGCAGTGGTTGAGAGTCCGCCTGCCGATGCAGGGGACACGGGTTCGTGCCCCGGTCCGGGAGGATCCCACATGCCGTGGAGCGGCTGGGCCCGTGAGCCATGGCCGCTGAGCCTGCGCGTCCGGAGCCTGTGCTCCGCAACGGGAGAGGCCACAGCAGTGAGAGGCCCACGTACGGCAAAAAAAAAAAAAAAAGAAATGATTCTGCAGTTAACTTTCTGATGACGTGACACAGCCACATTTCCACACAGCAAATTGTAGGAAGTCACGTGTTTTGGCATCAGTTACCCTTAAATTAGAAACAGGACAGTAGGGGAAGTTGTTGATTGGAACAGTTGTAGTTTCACTTGTTTCAGCGCACCTGCGAATCATAACCAAATCGTTTTCAGTGACAGCCCGGCAGGCCCTGCGGCAGGCTCCAGGGTGAAACCTGTCTTCGGAGGTCGTCTGGTTTCTTTGAAGAGCAGACACCGGAACAGGTCATAACGCAAACTTCTCCACACTTTTCAGCAGCTCAAGAGGAGGCCCTTAGGAACACACAGCTGCCAGTGCTTTCGGGAAGTAGCAGCTAATCCTCCTCACATTGCTTCAGTCTGTTGTCATTTAGCTTGGGCATGTTTTTTTACATTAGGTGCTTCAGAAGAGAGCATTTTCATGGCTTTAGATATTATATAGTTAACAACACCGGCCTTTGTATGAAATAGCTTCCTTAAAGAAAACAGTTTGCCTGCTGTAAGATTGCTTCACGGCACCATGTCATGAGCAGCGAATCTGGTTTTGTGTGTCCCTTCGGTCCTCTGGGCGTGGTGACACCCTGAGCGCAGGCGTCCTTACTCCACTCACGCCTTCCTTTTCTTCTTCTCAAAGCTGCCCTCCTTCCCTTTTCTGGCAGAGCAGAGCACTGATGGGGAGGGGCCCTCAAGACAGAGTAAGGGTGGGAAGCTATAAAGGGGAGGCTTTCAGAGCCCAGGAAGGGTGCCCGCATTCCCCCTGGGTCCCTGTCCCCCGCCCCGAGCAGGTGCTGTGCTTAGTTCAGACTGGGCCGGGCGGGGGGGGGGGGGGCGAGTCCAATTCTCCATTCAGGTAAGCGGGGGACTAGATGCATCTTGGTAATGGTTAGATTTGCTGTTAATTTGGTTATAGTCTCCCTTTCCCCCATTTTCACTCAGTTAAAGAACTAGGTTATCAAATTAAAGTATAAAAATCGCTAGCATTCACTAGATGGGAAGGGACTCACGTGGACTTTCCAGGACATTGGAAATGTTCTGTGTCTCCACATAAATTAGTCAAAACTGATTGAATGGTACCTTTTCACCAAGTATAAATTATACCTGAGGAAATGAACAAGCACTCCTCCCCTTCACATATGCAAACCAACCAGTTGGAAAATACAAAGGAAGAGAGAATCCCATCTACAGTGGCCACAAAAAAGATAAAATAATTAGGAAGAAACTTAACAAGAAATGTGCAAAACTGTAGAAGGAATATTTTGACATCCTCCCGAAAGGCACTGGGGTGGACTTGGATACGTAGAGAGACTGCCCTAAGAATGGCAGTTCTCCCTCCGCTAGTTTATAAAATCAGTGGAATCTCACTGAAAATACCAACATCCCCTCCCCCCCCCCC
>NW_021703770.1:987026-998813 GCF_005190385.1 Monodon monoceros
CCCCCCCCCCCCCCCCCCCCCCCCCCCCCCGAGCTAGTCAAGCTCTTAAAGGTCACACACTCATAAAGCTCTTGCAAATAAAAAGGCAGGAGTGAAAAGGAGAGCTCTGGGAAGAGAAGCTACAGAGGGAAGTGGCTCCCCAGACCTCAGGACCTGCTGGCGCCTCTGTCCTTGCATAGTGCCTTGCTGGGTGCGGGCAGACGGGCTCGCGGGACGTAGAGAACAGGGAACGAACCGAGACATATAGACCCACTGCAGACGGAGTCAGTGTGAGATGATAAGGGAGAAATCTCCAAGTGCTGGGAGTGGACTTGTAAATAAATCATGTCGAGACAACCGCACGGCCATTGGGAAAACGGGACACAGCGAGGGTGGAGGGCCCTCCTGCCCTGCAGGCTGAGTTCTTCCCTCTGCCCCCCCCTCCCCCCGGCCCGAAACAGCGTCAGGGCAGGATCTGGATGTTGGACGCGCCCCCCAACAGGTCACAGCCCCGCCGCAGCCCTGGGCAGGCTCCCCTTTTGAGAAGACGGTGCTCGTGGCCGGGGTTAAAGTGGGACCCATGGGTATGTCTGGAAGTGCACAGTCCCCGGGCCACCAGACTGGCCAGCAGGATACCGAGTGTGAAGCAGACTCCGCTGACAGGTTAGGCAGCTGTACCCGCCCCTGCCTGGGAGGGACCCTGGAGAAGTCCTGCGAGTGGAGGCGTCCAGCCAGGGGCTCCCTCCCTCTCCCTCACGTTCTTTCCAGAGGCCACTGTTGGACCATTCTTAGAAATTTAGTGGGAACCCCAAACAGGAGGGACTCGGGTGTGGTGACTTGCTTTGCATTGTAGAGGGGACACGCTTGCACTGACCTGGTGGTCTGTTGGCGTGCGGCTTTCCTAAGGACGCAGGGCCCTTTGCTCCCCAAGGGTTCGGTCTCTACCTCCTTTGCTTTCCCAGTAAATTCAAGACTTCTTGCTTAGACATCTTTAGCCGATTCCGCAGGCCCTTCAGCAAGTGCAGCCGTAGGCCTGGGGTTGGAACCCAGAGTCTGAACATGATGGAGGCCAGGCGGCTGGCTGTGCTTCCTTTGCAGCCCCTCGCTGGCTCTTACCCACCTTCTCTTTGCAAATAAATACCAGGAAATGCCACCACCTGTGGCCTAGGTGATCGACTGGGAGGGAACAGGTTGCACCTCTTCCTGCTTATAAACCTGACCCTAGATGCCACCCGTCCTCCAGGAGCCAGTGCCTTGAGCTCACCTGCGCTTCCTGTTCTGCTTTGAGCAGAGGCTGGTTTAGGAAAACAAAGGGAAGTGAGTTCACTTCAACTCAAAGTGAAGTTGAGTTTGCAGCTTCTGGGCTAGCTGATTGATTCAGAGTGTGATAAGGGTTTCAGCGTTTTTAGGAGAGCCTTTTTCCTGTCTAATAATAACCTTAGGGAACAGCCATGCTCTGCTGTGGAGGCATCCTGGCTGCTGCAGGGCGCTGAGCCCATCCCTGACCTCCGCTCTGAGCCTCAGTAGCAACCCCTCCCCCTAGTCGTGACGACCAAAAACATCTCCAGCCATCACCCAGGGTGGGGTCCCCAAGGGTGCCGGTTGGCCCCGGGTGAGACCCACGGCCTTAAAACAATTTGAGTGCGCTATTACACAGCTTTATTGCCTACCTTTTAGCCGTTGCTGAAACGACTCCTAGCGGAGTTTGCTGTATTTCGGGCCTGAGTCTCAGGACAGACACACAGCGGCACAAGGGGTGAGGGGACAGAACTGAAGGGTTTGATGATTATAACTGAGTCTTCAGCATTTCTGAGAAAACTAGTTGCAGTCGCTGGGCTGGTCAGTCAGTGTAGGTTTTCAAGACACGTCTGGATGTTCTGTCTTCACATGAAAATGACCCCTTACCTAGTGGAAAAAGGCATTTAAAATCACTGACCCTGTTTTGGTGTAAGAGTGACAGGTTGACTCAAGGGAAGGTCCTGAGATTTTTGTCTCAGGATGGGAATCACTCGAAGGGCAGGGGTGGAATGAGAACCGTAGGGTGTTGGCAGGTGTTCATGCTGGGTGTTTTGTTTTCATACTGTTTTGTTTACATTGTATATGTGAGAGAGCTTCATGGTTATGTTTTGTAAAAAGATTGTAGCAGGGTGCCAGTTTGGAAATACTTTTTTTCCCCTCAAATTCATTCATTCATTCATTCATTCATTCATTTATTTTTGGCTGTTTTGGGTCTTTGTTGCTGCGCACTGGCTTTTCTCCAGTTGCGGTGAGCGGGGGCTACCCTTCATTGCGGTGCGTGGGCTTCTCATTGTTGTGGCTTCTCTTGTTGCAGATCACGGGCTCTAGGCACGCGGGCTTCAGTAGTTGTGGCACGTGGGCTCAGTAGTTGTGCCTCACGGGCTCTAGAGCGCAGGCTCAGTGGTTGTGGTGCACGGGCTTGCTTGCTCCGCGGCATGTGGGATCTTCCCGGACCAGGGCTCGAACCCGTGTCCCCTGCATCGGCAGGTGGATTCTTAACCACTGCGCCACTCGGGAAGCCCGGAAATGCTGTTTTAATCCAGATACTGATTATACAGTAGAGAGGACATTTGTAAACGTGAGAGAAATCTCAGGTGTGAAGGCTGCAGTTTGGAATTGTCATTAAACTTGGGGCCTAAGAAGCAAAAATGTAGGTAGGATCACTTGGACCTGTGATTCCCTGGGAAGTTTGGGCTGAAGGAAAGAGAGCATGAGGAGACCCCAGCGTGGTGGAGTAGTGAAGCTGGGGTTCCGGAGCCCCAGGGTAGCAGCTCAGCGGTGCCAGCAGTCAGGCTGGGGACCCGCCATCACTTCCAGGGCTCCCTGAGGAGGGCACTCGGCGAAGGCCACCCCTTGATTTCTGGTCCTTTCTGGGGAGAAGGGGAGAAGGAATTAAGGTCATCTTGGGTTAAGTGAATATTAACCAGAAATATTTTTATTTAAAACGATGGTTGAAAATTTTCGGTAAGACCTCAGCTACCGATCTACCTTAATGTAAAATCACATTTTCTGTGATTTCACCTCGGGTTGAACGGAAGCCATGTCGGAAGGCCATGTGCAGAAGAGCAAGGGTGTTACTGCATCCGTGCTCTGGCCTTGCACAGGGCAGATGGTTGCTTTCCTAAAACCTTTCTAAGGGGACATTTCTAGTTAGGTTCTCGGCAATCCACACTTGGTAGTGGTGTGTTCATCCAGGTAGAGACAGCGTCACAAAGCTGGGTCATAGGCACCGGGATGGTGGAAACATAGGATTGAGGGACGGGTTCCAGGGCCCCGTGGAATGTCCTGTGCGGGTGGGGGTCCTCAGGCCCCTCAACGTGGTGTTCAGTGTTCGGCACACGTTGCGTGTATGTTTTTTCCCGGAGAGGCACTCTTTCATTTCATTAGCAAAAGGCTTCATAACAAACAGGTCAAGGACCACGGCTGTAGACGGCCCACAACAGGAATCCAGCACCTCAGGGTGGACTCTGAGCCTCCCATGTGCCCCTTCCCTGGGCGGGGTCCCCGCACCCAGCGGGCTGTCACTGCCGAGGAGCTCTCTTTCTGTTTCCCTTTCTCCCTTTGTTGTCCCATCTCTATCCTCCCTCCATGATTGAGTCCATGCAGGAAAATGTTGTTCTTCTAAAAACTGGGTTTTGTTTTCTCTGCAGATGACCTAGGGTAAGGACCAGTGAACGGAGGCCCATGGTCTCCGAGAGGCTGAGGACCAGCCCCTCGAGCAGGGCGCCCGGATCCCGGGTTGGGAGGCCCTGAGGCCCCGTCTGACCGGGCAGGGCTTTTCCTCTCTTGCAGATCAACCAGTCCCTCGATGGGGAGCGACGGCGGCCTACCTCTGTGTGTCACCTGCCCACCTCTCTGTAGCAAGGAAAGGAGCTTCAGCACTTCTTCAGTAATGATGATGAAACTGGTATTAACTGAATGGCATTTATGGATTTTTAACTCTAATTCACAGTAAACCAGCAAGCCATATGTTGAATCCAACCAAAAATCGTTCTATTCTGCTGCGTGTCTCATCCGATTGTGAGAAGTTTCGAGATACCTGTTTGTACAAAGAGGAATATAAGTATTATTACTTGCTGGAGGAACACACTGAAGCAGAAAGAGAAGACGTCTTAATTTATCCTTAAAGATATATGATAGAATTATTTATATAGATAGAGTAAATATATATATATATATTTTTTTGGTGGTAATGAAAATGGCTCCGCAGAATGCCGACTCAGAATCTCTGCAAGTTCAGGAGTTGCCGGTGCCCCTGCCGGACCTGCAGAAGCCGGGGAGCGCGGAGGCGGAGACGCACGACGAGACCGTCAGCGAGGGGTCCATAGACCGCATCCCCGTGCGCCTGTGGGTGATGCACGGGGCTGTGATGTTTGGCAGGGAGTTCTGTTACGCCATGGAGACGGCGCTGGTCACGCCGATCCTGCTGCAGATCGGTAAGTGCCGCCTGGGCTTCCACGGGGTCCTGGCCCCGGGCCTCACACGCCCGTGAGTGTCGGCACACGGAGCACCGCACGCTGGCTGACGGCTGTCCCCGGTCTCCTGTCCCTTCAGCCTCCTCCGATGGGCTTTCCCCGTGTCCCCTGGCGGGGGTGGGGTGGGGTGGGGGGGATGTCCTCGGATGCTCTCGTGGAGTCAGAGGTCCCAGCCAGCTGGTGGCTGGGCGTTCGGGAGTGTGTGGCGTTCCCAAGCTCTGGCCCAGCGCGTGCCCACCTCCCCTGAGGTGCCTCCAGACGCGGCCACCAGCTGGGTAAGCCCTTGAACCCTGCTGCCTCTCACTCGTTCGTAAAGTGAGGTCAGTCGCAGACCAGCCCGGGTTGTTGGGCAGGAGACATGCCCGCGCTCAGAATAGGGCCTGGCTGAAGAAGACACCAAAGAATGCTGTGTGTGTTTGTTTGTTTTGTTTTACTCTCATCATATTGTTGTTATTATCGACTTAAATCTGAGTTTACTGTGGACTTTAGGTGGCTGAGTGATGGATATTTCCAGAAATACTCGGATTCTCAGAGTTTGCACTCAGGTTAGCATTACTAAGCCTGGTATATGAAAACGCTGACATCCCTTCCAAATTACCACCGGGGGTGCCTTAGGCCCTAAAAATGTGGCCAGGTATTTAATTTTCCCCGTTGTCTAAGAAAGTTTTAAAATCTGTAATTTTCCAACTGGATAAGGGGCCAAACTATTTAGAAGCATGTTTCATTCTAGAATTCCACATGTGTCTAGTAAAATATTTAAACAATCTATTTATTTTGGCTGTTACAGGAAAGTTTCTCTGAACATGGTAAAATGTTTCTTGTTCAGAGAGCACAAGCTAAGGCCCAGCGTGGTGCAGATCAGTTAGAGAAGCATGCGGCCCCTTCAGTTATGAACAGGCCCCCTGGCGTCAGGGTGCTCTGCAGGCAGATGCGCTTGGGCATTTCACAGCACAGCAGGTGCCGTACCTGTCTTGTCAGGCACGTTAATAAAGGAGCAGGCTCGTCACTCTTAGTGTTTAGGTTGCTGTGTTTCACCATGTTTTCCCTTTGGCATCCCCGGTGTTTTATTTTTCATCTTTAAAAATAAGAGGCCTGGGCTTCCCTGGTGGCGCAGTGGTTGGGAGTCCGCCTGCCGATGCAGGGGGCACGGGTTCGTTACCCGGTCCGGGAGGATCCCACATGCCTCGGAGCGGCTGGGCTCGTGGGCCATGGCTGCTGGGCTGGCACGTCCGGAGCCTGTGCTCCGCAGTGGGAGAGGCCACAGCAGTGAGAGGCCCGCGTACCGCAAAAAAAAAAAAAAAAAAAAAAAATAGGCCTGAGAAAGTGGCCCGGATGAGTTAAGAACCTTTTCTGGAGAGTTGGGGGTGGTGGAGTGTGCACCATGTGGGCCACTCTTTGTTCTTTCATCCGTGTGTCGATCACCTCTCATTTACCCTGCTCACCTTCCTCGGGTGCCCACATGTGCCAGGCCACTGGGGGTGGATAGGGCGCCATGTCTGTCCCCGTGCAGCTTAGTCCTCGTGCTGGAGGTGGGGGAGTGACCCGCCTTTGCTGAGAAGAGAAGAGCTGGGGTGAGATGCCGGCCCCCAGAGGTTGCGGCACCCCCTCCCGGGCGGGCTGGGGAGGCCTCTCAGGGTGGGCGGCTCCAGAGTGGCAGTGAGGCGAGAGGCTTGGAGACCACCTTTGTGGCCAGACCTCAGGATGGGGTACATCCGGTGGTAGTTAATCTTACCAAGCATTTATTTTGTCCCTTTGATGTGCAGCAATGTGGGTTCGTGGGTTGAGGCCTTAACGAAAGCAGTGTGGCTAAGCTCATGTGGTCAGAGTCAGGCACCATTATTTAACTTCTAGATCATCTCACCATGGTTATGGTGACAAATACAGAATTCAGAACCTCTGATTACTGAGAAATAAGTTGGTACAATTGGTAGAGATTTGGGAGCTCTTATTTCCACATTTCCTTGGTGATAAGTTATGTGTATTATGGCTCAAAACCCTGGAACCAGCACAGCTCCTTGGAACTTTCACACTTTACAGGTTGTGAGTCTCAATTTCCACACAACTTAATTTCATTGTTTGGTTTTGAGCATTTCATGTATTACATGAGACTTGTATCTATTTTAGGTATTCCAGGGTAATACGTATTATGTATTTTACTATATGATACGTAGGCTAGACATTAAATGTAGCTTTTGAAAGTCGCAGGTACGTCTGTTCCATATAAACATCCAGAAATGGTGATGGAAAGAGCGAGGATTGTCATCACAGGTGGCCGTGACAAACTGACCCAAAGGGGATGAAGGTGACCCTTGTCATTGACCCTAAACACTGCATAGGTCATGGTCATGGGCAGAGCAGGACTGTGGACAGAGGCTGTTTGCACAGGTTAAAGGAATGCTGCTTAATGAGAGTTGTTCCTAGATGGGCTTAGATTGCAAACAGACAACAGATGGCCAGTGTATTTCTCAGGGTTGTACTTTCGTTATACTCTTAGGGGCAACATAGTATTCAGAATTTTCTGATCTGAGTCAGAGCTTCTTAAAGTTGTCTGTCACACCCAGAGGTGTGGTGTTTATTACTGGATTTTGTATGTTAATAATTATTAAAGCAGAAACAGTATTCTCCCACTCCGCGTGGACAGTTTGATCCCCTTGATAGACAGTTGTCTGCAGTTGGAACCAACACCACAGTTAAGACCAGGGATATTTTCGTTGTCCCAGGAGGCTCCCTAGTGGCCCCTCACGTCAGTCCACCTTGACCCCCAGTCACCACCCGCCCGCCTCTGTCATACATAGTTCTGCCCTTTGTGCAGTTCATGTAAACAGCATCACACAGTCCGTGGCCTGGTTTCTGCGGTGCGTTCACTACTAGCCCACTGAGCGGACCCCCACCTTGCTCTATTCATTCACCAGCTGAGGGGCAGGTGGATTGCTTCCATTTGGGAGCTGTTTCAAACAAAGCTGCTCTGAGCATTACCTGCAAGGCTGTGTGTGGACCTGTGTTTCATCTCTCATGAGTAGAGACCTCGGAGTGGGCGGCTGGCCGTACGGTAAGTGCCAGGGTTACTTTCTAAGAGAAGACCGTTCCTTCCAGCCTCCACCTCCTTCACGGCATTTGTGTTTCCCTAATGGATGCTGACTCTCAGCAGCTTTCCGTGTGCTTCGTGGGCATTCGTGTATCTTAGATGAAGTGCGTGTTCACGTTTTTTGCTGATATTTCAGTCAGGTTGTTTGTCGTCTTAATGAGTTGTGAGAGTTCTTTATTAAAGAGTCCTTTATCAGATACGACGCCCTTGGGCGTCTAGTTCTGTCCGAGGGATGATCCTGTCTTGCACGTCGCTTCTGCGGTGAGTGGCGGTTTAGATGTGATGACGCGCAGCCCGTCCCCGGGCCAGGCTCTTGTGGTCAGTGTGTGCGTGTCCTCTGCCCCCGGGGAGGCTCTGAGCAGCGCCCGCAGCGCCGTCGTCCCGTCACTGTTCCTGCAGGTCCCCACCCTGCCCTGCCCCCTTTAAGGGCAGATTCAGATGGGCTCACCTAGTGGCCCGTGCCCAGGGGAGGCTCACTGTGTGTGTGTGTGGAAGGAAAGAACGAGTGACGTGCCTTAGATGCCAGACGTGTCCACGTGGCCTCGTCAAAGCCCGGACTCCTGGTTTCCTCGGTCCCGGACGGCCTGCCCCGACCCAGGCGCATGAGGCCTCTGGACCTGCTGGTGTGTAGGACACAGAAGGCCTGTGGGGAACTAGGGAACACTAGGGTCAGTGCCCACCCCAAACGGAGCTAATATGCATTGCCTCTCGTTCCAATTGCGTGTGTTTGCCCTTTAAGCGGATGTGGCCAGCCTCCGTTAGAGATGCGCAACCACTCAGATGAGGACACACATAAATACTATGGAGACAGCGTTAGTCACCATCCCACGTGAGGAAGCAGAGGCTGGGAGGGCTGGTCCACCTGCCTCGGGGGAGCCCACCAGGGGAAAGTCGGGTGTGTTTAAACCTTGAAGTGTCTGGCCCGTGTTTCAGCTTCAGCATCCTGGCAGTGGAAGCTGTAGGTTTCACTGTGTGTTACAGAGCTTTCTGGTTTGTGGTCTCACGGCCATCCGCGAATAGAGCAGGTGGGCTGCGCGGTGAGCAGAGCTGAGGGAAGTCAGTGGTTTCAGCTTAAATCCCCAGCCCTCGGCCTGGCCCCTCCCTCCGTCTGCATTTCAAGTCCGCTGTGTTGAGGACCAGGGGAGTCACAGGCTGGGAGATGGTCCACCCCACAGCGGCCCGGCGGGAGGATGGATAGGGGCGGGGAGCGGTCGCTGCAAGGTGGTGCTCGGAGGATACACGGAGTGTGCAGGCCCCGGGAATCATGACTGGTTCCCATGTGCTTCTGTTGTCCCCAGCGGGCACTGAGGTGGGGAGCTCATCCCCTCCCTGCTGGCTCCACTTCACGGGGGAGACACTGAATTCTGAGTCCTCCTCCGGGAGGTGAAGCACACACCCTAATCGGGAGGGAACAGAGCCCCACGTGGTCTTGGTTCTGAGACCATGGAGATCCTGACAGCTTTGGGTCCTGGGCCCCATCAGGGGGGCGCCAGGGTGCGCCTCACCCGCCAGCAGGTTCCCTTCCCCTGCTTCTGGGAAGGTCCTGCCACATCCCCCCTGCGTGGTTCTTCCCAGTGGCGGGCGTCCCAGCCCGTGGCTGCCCATCTCAAGTCGTCTGGGATTCACTTGGTAATTTTGTGGCATACCTGAAGGGTAGTGGCTTTGTTAGAATCTGTATTTTCTATTTGGTTGGAATAATTCTTTTCATAATTGAGTGTGTCGCTGGAATCGAAACGGCTCCTTCTGAAGGTCGGCGGCCTTGCCCGGGCGTGTGTGGGTGCTTCAGGAGCCCGTCTCATGGCGGCCGCTTTGAAACCCCACCATCTCTTCCCAGGTTTCCATCGCCTGGCTTTGAGGATGACAGCTGGAATCCGTATTTAGGTTAGAGTTAACTTCCGTGGTCCGTCTGTGAGCTCAGACCGTGGTGGTGGGGTAGGTACCGGGGAGCCAGCCTCAGCCACACGCCTGGGCTCTGCACACGCCCTTGGAGGAGGCCAGGCCATTCCTCTTTCCAGCGGTTCCGGGGGGCCAGGGCAGGAGCAACCCCACTGATGACAGGTCAGAAAACCTAAACTGGGCCGAGCAGCTTGTTACCTGGGGCACCCACCACCCAGGGAGCTCCACAGGTGACAAACCAGGTAACTTCATTCTCATGAGATGGTTCTTTTGCCAAACCAATATCAATTCCTGGTTCCTGACACGGTGCAGCGTGGTGGCTCCTCTTGTGGCGGAGCACGGGCTCTAGGTGTGCAGGCTTCAGTAGTTGTGGCACGTGGGCCCAGTAGTTGTGGCATGCGGGCTCTAGAGTGCAGGCTCAGTGGTTGTGGCTCATGGGCTTAGTTGCTCCACGGCATGTGGGAGCTTCCCGGACCAGGGCTCGAACCCGTGTCCCCTGCATTGGCAGGCGGATTCTAACCACTGTGCCACCAGGGAGGCCCGTAAGTGCAGTTTAAATTGGAACACTGTAAACCGTTTGTGTTTGCTGGCCCCTGGCGTGAAGTGTGTGCCCCGCCACCAAGGACACCGCAGCACTCTTGGCCTCGTCCACACCAAGGCTTTTGTCCGGCCAGTTTGGGGCCTGAATTGAGGGCCCCTGATTCCAAGTGAGCACCTCTTGTGCCGGAGCCTCTGGACCGGCAGCAGTGCTACCCCTCAGTGCTAGAAGGCGATGCTGCGTTGCTGGGCTGTGGAGGACAGAAAGGCCCATGTGACAGCAGAGGAGGAGGTGAGTGTGACGCCAGGACAGCCCTCCCTCCCTGGTCCTATTGGCCGAGACCTCTGGTTGGCCACAGCATGGGAGGAACGCCCACCTCTCGTGGGAGACACTGCAGGCCAGCAGTCCCATGACTGCTGTCCCGTGAGCTCGGGAAGAAAACGGAGCAGGCCCAGTGCAGCCACCGTGGTTCTACATCGTCCCTCGCAGGGGAGGGTGCCTTTAAAAACGTCAGTTCTGGGCTTCCCTGGTGGCGCAGTGGTTGAGAGTCCGCCTGCCGATGCAGGGGACACGGGTTCGTGCCCCGGTCTGGGAAGATCCCGCATGCCGCGGAGCGGCTGGGCCTGTGAGCCATGGCCGCTGAGCCTGCTCGTCCGGAGCCTGTGCTCTGCAACGGGAGAGGCCACAACAGTGAGAGGCCCGCGTACCGCAAGAAAACCCCCAAAAAACAAAAAAAACAACTTCAGTTCTGCTTTCTTGAATATACAGCATTTTCACCAAGTTCAGCGGTCATGGTAGTGAGACTGCCGCCCCTCCTGCCCTGCAGCACCTGGTGCTGCCCCTGCAGGCAGCCGGTTTCGTGCGCCTTCATCAGGAGGTTCCCACACGTGTGACACACGTGACAAGCCCCCAGCAGCAGCAGAGCATCCAGGGCAGGTAGAGAGCCCAGGTCCAGGTCAGAGCAGAAAGCCCGTGGCTTTCTCTTCAGGCCGAAGCTGTGTGGCAGCCCCCGGGGCGGGGAAGGGGGGGGCGCCTTGGCTCCGCCCTCGCAGGAGGCTTCCCGCTGACCTCGGGGCTGACCTTGGGGCTGGCCACAGGTGCCTTCAGCATCACCCTCATCTCTCCCGCTTCCTGACAGGCCACGTCTGTTAACACACTGGATTCCCACCATTCGTCAAACACTGCAGCTTTAGGAGGGGCCTGTAAAAATATGTTATGTTCTTAGGCTTCAGGCTCAAAGCATCAGATAAAGGAGGTCAGAGGGGCACCTATAAAAACTGCTGTTTTGTTAGTGTCGAGGGGGTTCTGGTAAGACCCACAAACCTGAGGCGAGGAAGAGGGTGAAGGTGTGGCATGCTGGGGGCTGGGGGCCCAGAGGCCCCAGCAGGCATAGCAGCATCCGTGCCTGCTTCCTGCAGGGCCTGTGGTCTGAGGGCAAGGGAGGGGCTTCCCAGGAGCTCCTGCAGACCAGCTCCTGCTGCATGCCTGGCAGTGGAGGTAGGTGCCCGTCATTTGCATGCCGTGTGTGTGCATGTGTATAATGTGTGCGCGCGTGTGCACATATTAATGTGTGTGCGCGTGTGCATGGGTATAATGTGTGCGCGCGTGTGCATGGGTATAATGTGTGCGCATGGGTATAATGTGTGCGCGTGTGCATGGGTACAATGTGTGCGCGCGTGCGCATGGGTATAATGTGTGCGCGTGTGCATGGGTATAATGTGCGCGCGCGTGCGCATGGGTATAATGTGTGCGCGTGCGCATGGGTATAATGTGTGCGTGTGCATGGGTATAATGTG
>NW_021703770.1:998823-999049 GCF_005190385.1 Monodon monoceros
GCGCGTGCGCATGGGTATAATGTGTGCGTGTGCATGGGTATAATGTGCGCGCGCGTGTGCATGGGTATAATGTGTGCGTGTGCATGGGTATAATGTGTGCGCGCGTGTGCATGGATATAATGTGTGCGTGTGCATGGGTATAATGTGCGCGCGCGTGTGCATGGGTATAATGTGTGCGTGTGCATGGGTATAATGTGTGCGCGTGCGCATGGGTATAATGTGTGCG
>NW_021703770.1:999059-1017379 GCF_005190385.1 Monodon monoceros
GTGCATGGGTATAATGTGTGCGCGTGCGCATGGGTATAATGTGTGCGCGCGTGTGCACATATTAATGTGTGTGTGCCCTCAGGTGCAGCTGATGGATCTGGCCTCAGAGTTGGGATCAAGTGGGAGCGTGGGGTCCCCTCTGAGAGTCTGGGAACAGCCTGCCCAGAGCCCTGAGCAGACCTCGCTGAGGGGCAGGCGCCCTCCTGGGCTGACCCAGTCTGTTCCCAGACAGCCTTTTCCCTTGGGAAGCAGACCCCCGCCCGTTGTTTCCTTCTTGGTTCAGGAAGTGTCCTGGAGGGAAAAGGAGAGTCATAGAGGAATGTCCTGTGGTCTCTCAGTTGACAGCGTCGGGGGTGCCGTGTGGCCTGGGAGTGACCGAGTGGTTTGTAGGGTTATTTGTGCGGAAGGCTAGGTTTAGTCTTGTCTGCCTCATTCAGGAGGAGTGAAACTTTGTTCATTCCGTATATGTCTATTTTTCTTCATAAAACACTTTTCCACTTTGTGTCCTAGCTTAATGTGAATCAAGATTCCTACCCAACTTGAACCTCACCTCCTCTTCCTGTGGGAAAAACCTACCCTTTAAAAGCGCGCCTTAAAGAAAACATTCGAAGTTTAAGTGCCTTAAGTGCTGTAGTCATTTTCCTCCACTCCCTGGATTGCTGAGGGAAACTGACAGCGAGGCCCGCGCTGCTGCAGCAGGGTGGGAACGTGACCCGGGGGCAGCCCCGCTGAATCACCGCGCATCAACACCCTTCTGTAATCCAGGCCCCTGCCCCCTCACGCCACCCTGAGTTGGAGGTTACAGCCCAGCCCGCCCAGTGCCTTCTTGTGCTGTTGACTCAGGCTGGCATTCAAAATCCACAGGGCAGCGCCCGGGAACACAAGTCTGTGGTGAGAATTGAGCGATGCAGGTTCATATGCTGTATCCCAAGTGAAAACGCATGTCCCCTGCGGCCTCCTTGAGTGAGCACGATGTTGCCCACAGGTGACCTGTTGCGAGTTAACCTTTTGCATGACACATCTAACGTGGACCTTCCAACAGGTGTGCTTTATACTCTGCAGCACTTCTGCAGCTCAGATGTGCCCGCCGCCTTCCTAGGAATCCCCTCAGTGTCTAATGACGCCCCAGGGCCTTCTGCAGGTGGCACTCTTGGTTGGTCTTTCTGTTTTGTAAAAGGAGATCTAGCACCTCACTGCCCTCAGTTTCCTTTGTGCCACAAGAATTCCTAAGGCATACCTTTCTGGTTCACCTGGCACTCCTGTTTTTTTTTATTTTTTTACATCTTTATTGGAGTATAATTGCTTTACAATGGTGTGTTAGTTTCTGCTTTATAACCAAGTGAATCAGCTATATATATACACACCTGGCACTCCTTGATTTCACGAAGCTGCATCACTTACGGGCTATTTTCAGAGAATCGGGCCACCATGTCGCCTGAAAGAGGGACAACTCAAGGAGTCTGGAGGCCTCGTACCAGAAGGCCCGGGAAATGGGCAAATGGTCCAGGCGCGAGTGGTGGTTCTGGGGACCAGAACCCAGGGGAAGGACACAGCGCCCAGCTTGTAACTGTGTTTGCTTTCGTTGCCCAAGCCGAGGCGATGCCCACAGGCCTCCAGAGGCTTTCAGGCTGCCGGCCCATGCCTGGGACATGTGAGGACCCTCGCTGTCACAGCGGGCAGGGGGTCCTGAGGCGTCTGGTTCTGGGCCCGTCCTCCGTGCCACCGCTGTTCAGTGCGTGGGAACCTCCCCTGTGTGGGGGTTCGGTCCTGGGCTGAGAACAGCTCAGAGTCTTTGAGTTTGCATTCTGCGTTGATGCTTCCAGTTTTCATTTTCAGCGAAAACCGGACCAGGCTTGGCCATCCTCCTTCAGGTGGTGGAGGGTTTCTTTGTTGTGCTTCTTATCCAACAGTTCTTCTCGCATCGCTGGAAACTGATGCTGTCCAGTCCTGGAGAATGTTATCAGAAGGCCCTCTGGGGATGGGTTCCCCCGGACCTGCCCGCCCTGCGTGGCGCTTGGCTCACCCTGAGGCTTATACTGGGTTGCCCATCTGCAGGCCCGAGGGTAGGGGCAGGTCTGCTCTGCTCCCCAGGGTCCCCTGCTGTTGGGAGACGGTGCTCAGGCTACTCCCGTTGGGACTTGGGGGACGATTGTCCAGCAGTCGGTCCTTCCCTGTGGAGAGAGCGCTGGGCTCAGTCCTCGTCGTCCCCCTGCCCCCCGAGTGCCATCTAGCGAGGGGGCAGGTGCCGCCCACAGGGCTGGAGGATGGGCCTTGAAAGGCTTTCAGTCTAAGTGAAACAGTACAGACACAAAAGGACAAAGGCTGTGTGATCCCACTCCCATGAGGCCCCGCGTGTAGAATGTGGGCCCTGGGGGAGGGGCACGGGGAGTGAGTGAACAGGGGCAGAGTTTCAGTCCTGGGGGGACGGTGGGGATGTCCCTATCACTGAACCCAGCGCCCACACCTGGTGAGAGTGGTAACTTTTACGTGATGTATATTTTACCCCCATTTTTTAAATGTGAAAGAAACTTGGATGGGCCTTACAGAATATCTGACTGAAAACTGGATTTCCTGCTGACGAGAGACTAAGGAAGCCTGAAGGGTGACACATGGCCCAGGCTGGGAGGTGGCAGACTGCCCGCTCTCTCAGTGGACGAGAGTTCCAGACACACGTGTGTGTCCGTGCCTGGGAGCCCTGACGTGACCGCCCACCCAGGCCGGGGGACCCTCGCAGTGCCCCCCAGAGCACAGGCAGCATGCCGGGGGGACCCATAAATAGGCAGGGGTTTGTCAAAGTCTCCTGAATTTTGACTGAGGTGATTGAAAACCTGTTGTGCAGGGCTGTTTTGTTTGCGTTGGGAAGTCTGGATTTCCTTGTGTTTCAGATCATTGTATTTTAGAAACAATGAAATGTCAGCTGCAGTCGTTTTTCCCAAGGAGCTCTGTGCCTGTTGTTCTTCCATCAAACGCTTACTGAGCACCTACCTGCCAGGTGCCGGGCGTGGTGCCAGGTGCCGGGGGGGGGGGGGGGGGGGGGGGGGGGCGGGGGCGGCCTGGGGGTTCTGCTTCAGGTGGAGCCGCGTGCACGTAGGGGTCCGTGTGGGGTTGGGGTCCGTGTGGGGTTGCCGGCGCCCTCATGCCAGCGATCGAAGGGCCCCAGGTCAGGCAAGACCTGGAGGGAGGTCATCTAGGCTAGCTGGCGCCGAGGCTGTGCCTGGTGCTCACGGGGCCTGGGGTCAAGGTTGTGATTCATGGTCTGGAGAGGAAGAGTAGGAAGGGCAGTCAGAATACAGGTCACTGCCCGCTCTGTCAAAGGGGAGCATGCGGACAACAGGAACAGAACAGGAGGCAACTCCCGGGCACAGAAAGGGGGCGGGGGATGGGGAAGCTGTGTGGAGGACGTGGCCCTGGGCCTCCTGGTTGCGAAGAGTAATAAGTAGGGGGTCAGTGAGCGAAGGTGTGTTGGCACATTCCAGGCCGCGGCATGGCAGGGAGGGGCGTAGAGGGAAGTGCGGCGTGTTGGGGAAGCTGTGACTAAGTCTGCGTGGCACGAGCTTGGTGCAGAGTCGTTTGAGGGAGCTCTGGCCCCTGGTGGGCCAGATCCTAGGAGGCCTTCTGTGCCACTCCAAGGAGGCGATTTACAGAGAAACCCGAGCGGTTCTGCCCTTGGCCAGTATTGCACACACGAGCAGCGGCAAAGCAAGAATGGTTGTTAGAAGTCTTTTTTTTTAAAAAATTATTTATTTATGTTTTAGCTGCATTGGGTCTTTGTTGCTGTGCGCGGCTTTCTCTAGTTGCGGCGAGCAGGGTCTACTCTTCGTTGTGGTGCACGGGCTTCTCATTGCGGTGGCTTCTCGTTGCGGAGCACGGGCTCTAGGCGCACGGGGTTCAGTAGTTGTGGCTCGTGGGCTCTAGAGCACAGGCTCAGTAGTTGTGTACGGGCTCAGTTGATCCGCAGCAGGTGGGATCTTCCCGGACCAGGGCTTGAACCCATGTCCCCTGCATCGGCAGGCAGATTCTTAACCACTGCACCACCAGGTAGGTCCTACTCTTTGCTCTTAAAAGTAACCCGTATAGAATGTGTCCACCAGCAAAATATTTCCCAGATGATGGTAATTTTGTCATTAAAAAACCAGCTATTTAAATCTCACACGAAATACATACACATATATCAATAAATTATGTAAATCGTATATAGATGAATCATTTGTCTTGGGGTAAGTGTAGGTTGTTTGCCCCCCATTTAAGTGGAGAGAGGATGTGGGGTGTATCTTACAGCTTGTAAACTGATGGAAGCATCACAGAAAGAAATTGAAGGACTGCCACCCATCATGTTGAATTGGGAGTGATTGTTAGTACTTTATCTGCAAATCCGCGGCGGAGGTGTATGTAGCACGCAATGCAAAATGGGCAGAAACTGAAAGCGTTTAAGCCTCAGTTTGAGGCGGTCAGGGCTGGGCACCTGCGTGCTGTGCTGTTGAGTGCGGCTGGAAGAGCCCTGCCCCTGGGCCCGCACAAGGTCAGCACAGCCAAGGGCCAGGCCACAGGCTCCGCTCAGGAGGGGCGGGGGCAGCGAGCCTAGCGAGAGGGTGTGAGCCTTCATCAGTTTCAACCAAATTATTTATGTCCTTAAAGTCCCTCTAGACTTACACACCCTGCACTTTGCTGTCATTTCACAGCACGATTAGCGGGTGTCGCTGCCTGCTTTGATGGCAGGTCTCTGGGCCCAGCAGCAGCTCCGCAGGGCCACTCGCTCTTCCTCAGCCGGGAGCCTGACTCTGCCCCCCCTCGCTGCCGCCCTGCATTGCAGGCCTGGCCGAAGGCCTTTGGTCCCCGGGTCCTCCCCACAGTCTCCGGATTATGAATAAGTCCTCATTTTCTTCACCGTTTTCCGGGCTAGACTGTGACAGCAAAGCAGGGTTTGACCACAGCCAGACCGGAAATGCAGTCTGTGTAGACCCAGCCACCACCTGGGTTTGAAGCGCTTTTCCAGGCACCAGCCGCACCAGCCGGGCCCCCTGTAATCCGACACTCATGACTTATAAATGGGGCCTGTCGTGCCTCTCGTGAATTTTAGTCATCCCACCTAATTGAAGAGCAGGGTAGGTGTCTCGCGCTGTTGGTTTCGCGTGGGGTGGTCGCCAGTGGTGTGGCCTGGGGCAGGGTGGGCCAGGCCCAGCCCTTGCAGGTCGTCTGCGTCTCTTGGCCCGCGTGTTCCACCTTCCCTGGCGGTGAGGCCACACGTGTGGGGGCACTGCAGCCCCTGTCCTCGGGGAGGGCAGGCCAGCTTTAAGGGGAGGACACCCACTTTCACAGCAGGTTCCGAGGTTGCCACGTAGGACAGCACTGCAGGCCAGGGCACGGAAGCCCCGAGAGCCCGGCTGCCGGGAAGAAGGCTCAGAGCCGAGCCTGGACGGGGAGCCAGACTGCAACCGCTGGCTTTCCCACATCACCAGCTCTGGGGCCCTGCCGCGCTGCAGTATGGCAAGGCCGTGGCCGTGCAGAGGAGAAAGTTCTGGAGGCAAGCTGTCTAGGACCAGGGGAAGGGTGGAGCTGGCACACTCCCTGACCACCCCTGGAACCCTTTTCTGGTGGGCGGGGTGGAGGGATGCTCTAAGTGCTAACAGAAGGGCAATGTCGAAACGGGCTCGTGAATAAGGCTCCCACGCTGGCCCAGGGATGTGGCCTGTCATCCGTCAGTCCTCCCCAGGGTCCTGGACAAGGCCGTCTGTGCCGAGGGAGCTGGGGCTCAGGAAGGGAGGTGGCTTGCCCAGGGGTCCATGGCCAGAAAGTGTAGACTCAGAATTGGAGCCTCTCCTCTTCTTGAGGGCAGGCCAGGCCTGAGTCTGCAGCAAACGAGGAGAGGAGAGCGGGGCTAACGGTGTTGGTTCCTGCTTCCCGCTCTTAGAAGTGAGGTGTGGGGACCCCGTGGTGACGATGCCAGCAGCAGCTGTTCCAGCGACCTAATCCCTATACAAATCTGCAGATGACATCCTCTTACAGATTTTTGCAGGTGAGGAAGGAGGCGCCCACAGAGTCAGGTCAGTGGTGGAGCTGGGATTTGAACTCGGCTCTCAGCGCCCCTGCCCCTCAGGAGCTGCGCCTGCTGCGCTTGGCGGAGATGTGATAAAGGGAGATGGGGTTAGAGGTTTTTAAAAAATACTCCAGATCTTTGTTGACAAAGGTAATAGCAACGTTTAGTAAGAATTTAATTTTTTAAGTTTCCAGACACTTGTTAGTTTTCATGTAATAGCGTTTTCAGGAGGTAGGATATAATGACCAGACCCTGAAGGCCCCGCTGCTTGCAGCCCAGGGGCGTGCTGGAGCCAGCTCCTAAATTTCCAGGAATCCTCTGGGTCCGTCCTTGGCTGAGCACATCCATTATTTAAACATTAATTACACGCTTACAGATGAATTGCGTTGACAAGGAAGGTAGCACACTCACGTGCCTACCTGCCTCTCCGTCTACACTTCACTGTCCCCAGCCCTTGGAGGTGACCTTTGTGTGTCGTGTCTGCGTGTGGAGATGTCATGCAGAGGCTCTCTGAAACCCCGGTTCACTGACCTCACTTCGGTATCGTGAGGTCGGCCGGAGGGAGTACTGACTCACACCAGGGGAGTTGGCCGGCATCTGCAGGAGGGGTCCCCCCGCCCTAGCGCGTGCTTCATAACCTCGCTCCACCGGAGCTTTGGGGGTGTTGCTGCCCACTTGGTATTAAAACCAGAGCTGTGGATCGCAGCAGATAGGGTGGTGGCTGGGTTCTTTCCCCCCCCGACCCTAATTCGGGTCGCAGA
The DNA here is from genome assembly GCF_005190385.1 of Monodon monoceros. NCBI lineage: Eukaryota > Metazoa > Chordata > Mammalia > Artiodactyla > Monodontidae > Monodon > Monodon monoceros. The sequence continues at coordinate 1,005,855 of NW_021703770.1, forward strand.
CGCTCAGAGTTGGGAGAGACCTTGGCTGCCACTGTGTCCAGGCCTTGCACAGGGGCCAGCCTGGGCCGGGGTGCCGAGTGGCCGTCGCGGGGCTCGGGGCGGGCTCGTTCCCCCCACCCGTGCCCTGGGCACGCTTGCTTAGTGCATGCAGCATCTGTTTTGAAGAGTGTGGGATGGGTGGGTGGCGGGGAGGGGCTGGTGCTCCAGTCTGCAGTGGGCTGTGCTCCTGGGAGCTGCGGGAAGAAGGACCCCCGCAGCCAGGCCCCAGCAGAGCAGGAGGGGCGCCCACGGGTTTCCCAGAGCCTCAGTGCCTGCGTGCACCTGGCCGAGGGCATCCTGCTGGGCCCTGGAGGCTCCTCCTCGTTCCAGCATAGGACCAGTGCTCCCACCGAGGTGCTGGGCAGCCCCCGGGTGGGGCTGGCGGTCTACTCCCTAGAAACTAAGCCCAGCCTCAGGGCCAACATGAGGGGCTGGAGCATGTTTATTTTACCAGAAGAAAGGCCGTTCGGAACCTTCCGGAATTTGACTAATGGTGCCTTTGGTAAGTGCGAATCGTGCTATTTCCAGACTACTGCCTCTCCATCCGAAATAGCTCATTCGGCACCAGAGTCCACCCGCAGGGAGCACCTAATGCATACACCGAACGAACTCTGCGTCACATGGCTCTCCCCGCGGCACTGATGTCGCTGCTGTCCCCGACGTCACTGGGGCTGGCCCCCGCGTGGCCCAGGTTCTGGGGTCTGCACCTTCAGGCACCCATCCCTGCTCTTTAATGCTGTGATGAGGGACATCTGTGTTCAGTTCTGGGCTCCCAGGTCCAGCCCGGGGCGAGTGCCTGGACTCTGGGAAGGGGCTTGGGCCGCACAGGAGCCCCCGCGGACAGCCACAGGGTCCGGCCAGTTGCACTCGGAACACCAGGGGTTGCTGTTCCAAGGGGGAGGCCCAAGAACAGGCATCTGAGCTTCTTTTTCTTAATCCTTCTTCCTACCTTCCTGGGATTCTGGAAGGCTCCTTCAGCTCTGTGGCCCTCCCTCCAGCTGGACGAGGCGTTGCCCCGCTGCCCAGTGCAGACCCTCTCTGCTTGGGGGGGGGAGGGGGCTTTCCTCGGGACCATGCCTGTGTCTGGGCCCCGGGGCCTCGGCCGGGCCCGTGCTTTTTCACGGCTGTGGCCCTCAAGGGGGCTGCTTAGTGCCATGTTCCCCGCTGGGTTGGTTACGTTCATCCCGGGTTACTGCGGGCTGCCAAGCGTTCCCACAGAGAGCGGGTTCTCATGGCTTTAATGTTATCATGAAGGTTTTGTCTGAGAATACAAGCATATCTTGATGGGGAAGGCTTTGTCTATTGAGAGAAAGAATGTAGTTCCTATTCCCATTTCAGATCTTTTGTTAAAGATTTATAGGCAGCTTTCCCAGTCCCCTGGCCCCCTCCCCCCAGAAGGACCAGTTTATCAAAAAAGCCGCTGGCTGTGCTGAATGGGAGGCCTCGCGTGACTGAGCGTGGCCGCTGTCGCCCGTGACCTCACACAGCCCTCGGCGAGCGGTGACACCCTCGGCGTTTCCTGTGAACAGGGAGCCTTTCTGGTCCCACCATTGTTGTTCATTTTTGCCGGGAAGAAAACAAAAATTATTTACTACGCACCGGTGCTGCGTGTGTTTAGAGCCTTGCTGGGAAATGCCGTGTCCGGGGCATCCCAGCGGCAGCCACGCCAGGGACGGACGGGGTCGGGGCTGTGTTCTCAGGGCTCACTCGCTCCTCCGGGGCTGCTCTGGGGACGTGATGGGAAGTGTTTGTCTTCCTTGCCCAGCGCGGGGTGACCCCGGCTGTCCCCACACCCCAAGCACTCAGCTCCTGGTGGGTTCGCACTCCCTCTGCAGCCCAGGGGGACGTTTAGGAGAGCTGGGGACAAGGCAAAGGAGAACAGAGGCCGCTGTCGGTCCAGTCGGGTCTCCTGGACGCTCCTGCCCCCTTGGCCTGACCAGCTGCTCCTGGTCCTGCAGCCTCTGCCCGGTTGCCCCTCCACGGAGGCCTTCCCTGAGTGTGGGGTGTCCCGTGCTGAGCAGGAAGGAGGACGGGGTGCGAGTGGAAGGGCCCGGCAGCATCTCACGCAGGAAGCACGTGGTTCTGGCGCCCATGCTCACCGGGCTCTGTGCCAGGAGCTGGCATTTGTGCCAACGCCCTCTACCCTCCTGGGGCCTCCGGCCAAGTCTAATAAACAAGGCCAAGGTGGGTTGGCAGGTAGGTGGCCTGGTGACCTCCGAGGGCAGTTTCGGGGTGGGGGCGGGGGCTCTGGGGGAAACCAGGCTGCAGTAGGTGGAGGGAACGGGAGATGAGGAAGGAGTCGTTTGAACAGGGTCGGGTGGGGGGCGACGATGGCACCCTAACCAGAGGAAGGTGCAGCCCAGCCGCCTCGGCGACTGTCGGAAGGACAGGCTGGAGCTGGTGGGGGCGGAGGGCAAAGCTGAAGGGGCAGGTGGGTTGAGGGTCTGACTCCCTGCCAGCCCCGAGCCATGTCCCTCGGTCTCTCAGTGTCGGTGCGCTGGTGAAGGTGGCCGAGGCTCCGGGGAGCCTCCAAAGCAGGTAATCCATACGTACCTGCAGCCCCTCCAGCTCCCTCTTGAGGCGGCCAGTGCTCTGGGTGGTGAGAAGCCTGGTGATGGTGGTGTTTCTGGGCGAGCAGGACACAGGTTTGGGGTGAATTGCTAACCAGCACCCAGCTTGACAACTTTCCTAATGAGTTCCTAAGAGTCACTTTAAATTGCGTGCCCGTTTTAATCTCAGTTATGCGCGTGTTTTCAGAGAAGGTTGACGGAAATTACCAGTTTACATCTGTGAAGCTCGTACCTCACCCTCGTACTGTCACACGGGTCAGAGGTCACCTCTGCGTCTAAGGGGATGTGGCCACAGAGCACAGGCTCCCCCGACAGCCCTGCCCCGAAAGGCCACCTTCATCAAACTTAGCACAGGGCACAGCTCGGTGCAAAGGAGCCTTTTGGGGGGAGCGGGCGGGCACTCCAGCCCGAGCAGAGTCATATGGAATGGAGTCTGACTCTGGTGACGCGCACTTGAACTTCAGAAACTCTGCGTGCGGGGTGAGCCGCGCTCTTAACCCGGGCAGGGCAGTGTCCTCAGCGCAGCAGCTCCTTGAGCAAAGTACACACACGACGGCCAGCAGGCACAGGGGCCCCGGGAATGTAAATGCCGCTGCCCGAGGGGAACTGGCAGTGGGTCAGCCTGTCGGGTGCTGAAGCGTGAGCTGCCACGTGAGGGCCCCTTTGGGCTCCTGTCGCGGTCCCAGGGCAGTGCAGACTGCTCACGCCGTGCTCCCTCCCAGGGAGGGGCGAGAAGCCCGGGTTTCCAGGGGGTGCCTTCCGTGAAGATGGCTTTCTCTGTCACCTTGCATGGCCAGCCTCTCCACGCGTGTCCATGTCGTAGCATGTACTTGGGAAGAGCACAGGCTTTCCATCGGCCAGACCCTGTGTGTCCCACATTTGCCAGCCCGGTCAGTCAGGGGTGGGCGGTGGGCACTTAGCAGCCAAGGGCGAGCCGGGGCCGGGGCATGTCTCCCAGGCACTCCCTGTGTCCTCTGTGGTCAGTCTTCAGTTGCTCCTGTCTGACGCAGAGCCTTGCAGCTCACAGACGTTCACAGAATGTTTGTGTAGGCCAGAGAGAGAGAGTGTGGACAAGCAGTTCTCTTGTGACCAGGCCCTGTAGCCCCTCTCAGCACATGGTCACCACTGTGGTAATGAGCTCATGGCCAGCAGCAGGCACTTGGCCACTGTCTGTGTCCCTCCAGCTAAGAGGCCGAATCTTCAAGGAACAGTTTTATCCGTGCAGTTTCCCCTCTAGTGCCTGTCAGCACTAGAGAGCATCCAGAGTAGGAGAAGGCCGGGCACCCGGTGAGCTTCTCGTGTTTTATGGCTTTTTCCCTGAAGATTGGCCTCACATGATGCCGCCCAGAGGGGCTAAAACACAGCTGGGTACCCGAACCCAAGGGCAGAGTGAGAGCTGGGGAACCCCTAATCCCATTTGTCATCTCTGCTCGTATCTCTTGGCAATTCCTGAAATGGGACAGATTTTAGCTAAAGCTAAAAAAGCAGGGAGACAGTTTTGAGTTCGAGTCCAGCCAAGTTAATTGTTTGTTAAAACAAAAGTATCAACGGTGGTAAAACCCGAGAGGGACTGGGTAGGATGAGTGCGTCTCCTAAAGTTGGCTTCTCTACTTCTTGTTACGTATTAGTGTTGATCTCATTTAAAACAGACACTCTTATGTGCTGGATTTGTGAACAGTACGAATGTATCTCATCCCACCAATGTCGGGACAAAATTACTTTTTTATACTCACTTCTTTTTCAAAACAGAGATCCTGAGTATAAGAATAACAGTCCAGCATTTTGTCAGTGTTTTTCAAAATTGATCGATTTTAAGATCACGCTGTCCCTGAGTAATGTTCGAAGAGCGATGGGCAATCTGGGTAGAGACACTTTTTTCTTGTATTTTCTCCTAGGAAAACTTTTAAAAGGCAAAAGCTTAACCAATAAGAGTATCAAATCAAATGTCAAGAAAGCATTTCCAGTGTCAGGACAATAAACGCATGTGCCTCAAGTTAAACTGCAAACATTTGTTATTAATTCCTTGGGTTTTTAAGCTCTGAAATACATATCAAGTTAAACTTAGTCATGGCTGTTCTAAGACGTACACTTAAGGAGAGAAGGAATCCTTATGTTCACTTTTTATATGTGTTTTATACCTGCGTATCTGTGCAGAAACGCTTTTACCAGAGTTACTCATCCAAGTCCAGTTATTGACCTTTGTGTGGGGGGGAAATACATCATTGTTCATCAGAGGAGTGTAACAGAATACAGTCTCTGCCACACATCGTTTCACAATGTCTACGCTACAACTCAATACTATTAGGCATCTGGGGAGAAAAGAAAACGGAAAACATGACCTTCACTCCAGAGAAAAGGCCACAAGGCACCTGACCCCAATATGATGACTTGTGTTGGACTCTGCTCAGGGACATAAAGGAAAACAGGCTCCACGTGGAGAGTAGAAGATCTCAACAGAGAAATAGAAGCTATTTAAAAAAAGAACCAAATGGAAATTCTGGAATTGAAAAATGCAGTATCTGAAATAAAAATTAACCTTAGGGATGAGAGAAGATTTCAGTGCACTAAGAAATTGGTCTGTAGAAATGACTTAACATGAAAAACAGAGAGAACAAAGGTCGAAGAAAGAAATGAGCAGAGCTTCAGGAAGCAGTGGGACAGTGTCTGACATACGTGTAATTGGAGCCCCGGAAGAGAGGAAAGAGAATGGGGCATCAAAATGTGAAGTGAGAAGTAACTGAAAACCTCCTCAAGTTTGGTGGAAGCTTAAATCTACAGCTTCATGAAGCAGGATGAATGTGAGAGAGCCTCACTTAGGCTCACCATAGTCAAACGGCCGAAAAGCAGCAACAGAGGGGAAATCTCGAGGGCACCAGAGGAAGAAAAGACGTGTATGTAGTCATGTGGGCTGTCACAGCCTCCTCAGAAGACAGTGGAACCGTGTCTTCAAGTTCTGGCGGGGAGAGGAGTTGACCCAGAGTTCTGTATCCAGCAAAAATATCCATTAGGAACAAAAAGTGAGATAAAGAGAATTTAGGTAAATTCTAAGAGCATTTGTCATCAGCAGACTGTAGGAAATGCTGAAGAAGCCAAAAACAGCTCTTCAGGCTGAAGAGAAGTGATAGCACACGAACACTGGGACCTCGAGGAGGAAGAAGGAAGGGTACGGAAATGGTAAGACGGGTGGTAAAGAGAAAAGACCAGCTTCCTATTACTTCTTCTAAAATGAACGACTGTTTCAGGTAAAACTCACAGCACAGCGCGGGGTTTATCGTGTCTGCACGTGAAACGTATGTTCCAGCTTCAACATAAAGGGGCTTGGGGTAAACGGGCACAGACAGTCACTAATTTCTTATGTGATGTGAACGATATCCACTAATAGACTGAAAGTTGACATGTAAGGCAGTCTCTAGAGCAGCCACTACAAAATAATGCTAAAAAGCCAATGTGTAACTTAAAATGGAAGGTGGAGAAATAGGTAACCAAAAGAAGGCAGGAACAAGAGGAACAGAGACCCCAGGAGGGGGCAGACAGGAAGCAAGTAGCAAAACGGCAGCCCTGACATCACCCACGCGAGCAGTTACTCGAAACGTAAGTGACGAAACACGCCAGCGAGGAGACACACCAGAGTGGATGGAACAGCAAGACCCGCCCATCTTCTTGTAAAACACCGTGACTGACGCAGAGGGGTTGAGGTGAAAAGGTGGGAACAGGGCAGCCTGAGTCGGCTGGGGGGAGTATTAACCCCAGATAAAGGGGGCTTCAGATACAGACGAAGCACTGCCGGGGGTACAGAGAGCAGCTCACAGGACGGAAGGGTGGGCTCAGGAGTGAGGTGCCTGTGCTCCTGAGGAACAGAGCCTGAGACACGGGTGAGGCAAGGACAGGCAGAATCCAACAGTCATTCGTGGTCATTGTTGGGAAATTTCACACCCCTCTTTCCGCAGTAATAGGGCCGACTGAGCACACCTCAGGAGACGGACAAACCCTGGACAACACACAACCGCGCTGCATCTAGAGCAGGGGTTGGCAGGCGGTTCCTGTTGGGGCCAGAGTGAATGTTCCTGGCGCTCTGGCCGCGTGTCTGTAGCAGCTCCAAGCTCTGCCGTGGAGCTCAAAGCAGCCGTTCATCAGTGGGCAAGTGTGGCCTCATTCCAATAAAACTTTATTTACAGACACTTCTTACATGTCAGGAAATGTGCTTACTTTGATCTTTTTCGACCATTAAAAAACGTAGCAACCTTCTTAACAGAAAGGGGCCACAGAGTTGCTCAGTCGTGTTCCAGAGCATTGACCTTGAGAAGGAGACGGGTTGGAACGAACACCTTTCCTCTGAGCAGCGTTGGGATGACAGTGGGGCCCTGCTGGCCGCCCTGCCCAGCAGCCTCCCTCCGGCCACGCCGAGCTGAGGTGCCAGGAGGGATCCAGTGCTGACTCCTCCCCTGTCCCCGACATCCAGGCAGGTGCGAGGGATGATGCTGCGGGTCCCGCACCTCCCGTCCCTTGTCCCCTGTGAGAGGCCCGGCCGGGGTCGCAGGGCCTTCTGCTCTGTAAAGAGCTCCACCTGCCATGGCCAGAGAGACACCCACCCCCTCTGCCCCCGGTGCCCGGCACCCCATCCGCTTCTCTCCCTCAGACTCAAGGGTGCTGCCCTCCCGACCCCTCAGTCCCTGAAGCGCCATGGGTCACCCTGAGATGCTTGTCGCCTGGTGAGTTTGCTAATGCCCGTCTCCCTGGGACTGGAAGCTGCCGAGGCCAGGAACCACCGCTGCCCCACTGCATAGCAAGCACAGCCGGTCCCAGGAGTGTTGTGTGCCTGGTCTCCCTGCTCCTGGACCAGTGTTGAGTGCGTTCAGCACCGGGAGCCAAGATGACTGATGCCAGGAGGCATGTGTGTGGTGGGCTGGCTGGGGATGGGGAAGGTGGCCTGGGGCAGATGGTAGGCCTGGCAGGTGAGGGCACCGGGGGATGGGGTGGCCAACCACAGCTGAAGATCAGACCCGGGTTGGGGGCTGGCCAGCAGCAGTGCGCAGGGTCAGAGGTCGGTGGTTGGGGTCTTCAGGCTGACCCGGCTGCAGGTGCACCTCGGGTTTGGTTCAGTTCAACTGTTGTTGGTACCTCTGTGGGTCTCCGCCCTCAGAGATGCCCGTCTCTTGGGATCGCATACAGGTGGTTCAGCAGCTGTGGAATTACAGTAGTGGCGGTGAGCCCTGGTGAGTGGGAGCCTCCTGGGTGGGTGACCCCCTCAGAGTTCTAAGAGGTACCAGGTAGGGAGGTGAGAGTCAGCAGGTGCAGAAGTCCAGAACACTTCCTTGTGCCTGAAGCAGGAGGGCCAGGCCCTCAGGGGAGACAGCAGGCACGGCAGGGAGTCGACGTGTGTGTACACACGTGCCTGCATGTGCATGCGTGCTGCAGCTCTGCACGGAGCCCCGTCACCAAGCTAGTCACCGTTCATTAGTAAGGTTGTGACATTTGAAAAGCCCAACAATAGTTAAGAGTCTGTCCATTGGGGTAAAAATGCTTTCCTTTCTCTCTGAAACCGACTACACCGCACCCGCTAAATGGTTTTGTGAGGGAGCTGTTTTTGAGAAGCCTGATGCTTCGACACTGTGCGTTCTTGAGCATAGGAAGCGTCGCCGCGGCCGATGTGGCCGGTACCGCTGTCGTTTCCCCAGTGCCTGACTTTGACAGTGAACGCCGAGGACCCGGGCCTACCATGTAAACCACCGCTTGTGAGCGGAGCACACTCGGCAAGCTTCTCACTTCCTGAAACACCAGTGCGTTCTGCTGACTTGAATCAGGAACAGAATTCGCCCTTCCTAAGGTTCTGTGTGGTGTAAAGGTCGAGGCTGACACCTTGAATTCTAGGCTGAATGCATAAATATTTTAATGGGCACGTTAGCAACGATTTTGAAAGGTGCTTCCCTCCTCCTTTGAAAACGATTTCCTCCTCCTACACAGTTTATTTTTCTTGGTAGTTCAGCACAGTATTCCGTTTCTCAGGGCCTTTGGTGGCGTAAGACATTAGCTAACAATCGTGGGGTGCCAAGGCACGCTTTCATTTTTTTTATGTAAACTCTTCATTGAAGTATGACATACAGAGAAGGTGCATGATCCAAGTCTCCAGCTGGGTGAGTTGTCACCAGGGACCCCCATCCAGATCAAGATCAGAACATACCAGCCCGAAGCCCCTGCCCCTCCCACGGGCGACCAACACCCTGGCTTCTGCCAGCAGACACTCCTTTGGCCCCATTGGGACATCATGTAAATGGAACCCACAGCGTGTGCCCTTGTGCACCCAGCATGTGCGGGATTCTGCCGTGATGTCCTGCGTATGAATGAGACAGACTCAGTTTCTCATTGTTCCAGTGGCGATGGGCGTTGGGTTTGTGTCATAGGGAGGAAGCATGTAGAGTGGGGTGGGGGGTACATAGACTTCGAAATCAGGCAGCCCTGGGTTTAAGTCCTAGGCTCCTACTTTTTCACTCTGTGACCCAGGGCAGATTGCCTACCTAAACCTCTCTGATCTTCAGATTTCCCATCTGTGAAATGGATACAGTAATCCCTGCCTCCCTGGGCAGTTAGGAGGATTAAGCACCAGACACAACCCCCTGGTTCCAGCTGGACACACACTGAGGCCTCCCCTCTTGCCGCCCCTCAGTAGCCGCTCAGAAGCCCACTGCTGGGGTCATTTAGTGCGTCAGTGGCTGCAAGAACCCTCTGCAAGACCCTTGTGATTTAGATTTCAGCTGTGAGGCCCAGGATCCCGGAAGCAGAGCGTCAGTCCCCCGCCCGCCTTGTGGGCTGACGGGCTCAGTGCCTGGTCCCCGAGGGTGGCGTTGAGCAGCCCCTGAGACCCCAGGCCCTGGTCAGTGCCAGAGGAATGAGAGGGTCTTGCCCTCGTGCCGCTGCCCCTGCAGGTGCCTCTCCACGTGTGCATGGCGGCCCGCCTGCCGAGTGCGCCCTGGGCGGGTTCCAGGACACGGGCTCTTCGGCCCATGTCTGGCCTCGGGCCACCTGATGCTTCACCGTCAGGCTTTGGCTGATTTCAGACACCGGGCCTGGCAGGTGGGGACGTCTGCCTGGGGGCTCTCTAGCTTGCAGGGGTGTGTGCGCGCGGCCCGAGCTGCCTGGGGCAGGCGGTCTGCAGCGCGCCCGCCCGCGTGTGTAACGGCCCGCGTGTCTTTTGCAGGCCTTCCGGAGCAGTACTACAGCCTCACCTGGTTCCTGAGCCCCATCCTTGGCCTCGTCTTCACCCCCCTCATCGGCTCCGCGAGTGACCGGTGCTCCCTAAGCTGGGGCCGCCGGCGGCCTTTCATCCTCGTGCTCTGCGTGGGCGTGCTCTTCGGAGTGGCACTTTTCCTTAACGGCTCTGCCATCGGTGAGTGTCCTGCAGAGCCCTGCCTGGGACTCGATAAGATGCGCAGGTTTAAAGAATTTAGACCGGCTGGTCCTGGACCGGGCAGCTGTGCAGAGCCCTGGGTGCCCGGGCGGTGGCCAGGCCACGGGCCCCACGTGGGAACGCCGTGGGAACCTGTTCTCAGGGAGCGTTTCCTGTTGTGATCCGTTTGTTTTTAATGCGTATCTGACACCACGTCCTGTTTCCAGCATTATTTCAGAAATTATCTTTTCTCTTTTTTTTTTCCTCCTTTTCTTAGGCTTGGTGTTAAAAGTGTCCAGACCTAGGCGACACTTTCTCGTTTGTGTCTTTCGTGGTTGGCTTTGCTTCTTTTTGTTGTTGTTTTGTTTTCAATTAAAACAACCACATGTGGGAAAATAGCTTTTGCTTGAGAGCAACCGCCCGCACTGGTGAAAAACAAAACCCTGTTTTCTGGCAACGACTTTGTAAGTCGAAGGCTTAATCTGTGTCCTGACATAGGCGAGCCTGCCCCGAGTCTGCATCACTTCAGGCGGGGGCCACTGATGCCAGGAGGCTCAGGAATGGGGGAGGGCGGCGCAGAAAGAAAACTTTGCTCAGCTGCTCAGAGGCTGCGTGAGGCCGCCTGGGGCGAGCTCAGTGCCAGCTTGGTGGGGGCGGCAGAGGAAGGCCTCCCTGAGCTGAGCGCCCACCCACCTCCCCTCCATCCAGATGCCCCCAGATCAGGAGTCCGGGGGTGCCACCCTCCTGGCACCTGCGGGCACAGTTTAGAGGGCATGTTGCGGCTTTCTCGAGGACCTGTGTGTGCAGGTGGACCCGGCCCACTGTGGCCCAAACGCAGCGGCTCGGAGCTCCAGCCCAGTGCCCTCTGTCTTGCTGCACCTGTGTTGCTCCCGGGCATTGCCGGGTCCAGGTAGCCAGCAGGTCCCCTGCCCTCAAGCAGGGAGGGTGTGTCTGAGACCCGCCTCACCTGCAGAGCTCAGGGGCTGGTCCTGGGTTCCAGACCATGAGCCCAGTGCCCCCTCATCACTTTTGTGCACAGAGTGCCCCTCGGTCCCGCGGCGGTGAATCCAGTAAGACCAGCTTTAGCTCAGCTGTCAGGGGAGCAGGTTGGTCTCTGGGTTCAGGGCCAGACTCACCTGAGGCAGGTGCGTGATTACGGCTCACAGCCTCCTTCCCAGAGCCAGGAAAGACAAAACTCTCCTTCCGTAAGGTGAGGCTGTGCCGAGGAGCACGTGCCCTTCGGGCTGGGGCGGGAGGCCGCTGTTTCTCCCGGAGGTCACTGCCTGCCACTGGGCTGAGATCGGCTGCTCCTTTGTGCCCTGTCAGGTCTGTCCCTCGGCGATGTCCCCACCCGGCAGCCCATTGGCATCGTCCTCACGGTGCTGGGGGTGGTGGTCCTGGATTTCAGCGCTGACGCCACCGAGGGGCCCATCCGCGCCTACCTGCTGGACGTGGCGGACAGTGACGAGCAAGACATGGCCCTCAACATCCATGCCTTCTCTGCTGGTGAGCGCGCCCTGCCCCGCCCGTCCCCA
>NW_021703770.1:1017389-1034477 GCF_005190385.1 Monodon monoceros
CTGCTGGTGAGCGCGCCCTGCCCCGCCCGTCCCCAGGCCCCGGCCCCCCGTTCGCCGCGCCCCGGTCCTTACCCGGCTCGTCTGAGGTCGGCAGGGCAGGCAGAGGCTGCTCCCATGGCCTCCGCGTGAGGATTTTTTGTCTCAGACACCGGTGGGCGAGGCAGTGAGCTGGGATCCTGGCAGGGCCAAGTGACTGTGGTCTGGGGCGGGGGACATGCTAGCCAGGCGGCCCCCGTCCAGGGCCCTGTGCTGGCGGCCCCCTGCAGTCGGGCAGCTTTCCCATCCGATGGGAATGTGGGAATGTGAGCTCAGGGGATGGCAGGGAGCACGGAGAGCATTCCCCGGGCGGGCAGCCGCCTGTTTCTGTCCCAATTCATGAAGCAGGAACGTGTCAGGTCAGGATTCCGAACCCGGGCTCAGGTGTCGTTCCTCATGTCCTCGTTCCTCCCGTTTTCTCTGAGTGGCGGCCCTGGACTCCAGTGTGTGTGCGTGTGTGTGTGTGTGTGTGTGTGTGTGTGTGTGTGTGTGTGTGCGCGTGCGCGCGCGCGCACACGTGTGTGTCTGTGTGCGTGTGTGTGTCTCTGTGTGTGTGTTGGGGGTGTTGAACTCCCGTCTGGGTTCCCCCCGGCTCGGCTCGCCGCTCACTGCTGCCCCTCCCCATCCCTCAGGCCTTGGCGGGGCCATCGGCTACGTGCTGGGGGGGCTGGACTGGACCCAGACCTTCTTGGGCTCCTGGTTCCGGACACAGAACGAGGTGCTCTTCTTCTTCGCGGCCATTGTGTTCTCGGTGTCGGTGGCCCTGCACCTGTTCAGCATCGACGAGGAGCACTACGGCCCCCAGCAGGAGCGCAGCGTGGACGCGGCCGAGGCCCCGGCCCCCGGCCCCCGTGCCGGCGCCCTGTTCCCGGACGAGGTGCAGTCGGCACACGAGCTGGCCTTGGACTACCTGGACGCGGGCATCGTGCGCAGCAAGAGCGACTCGGTGCTGCACGTGCCGGACGCTGCGCTGGGCCTGGAGCCCGAGCTGCTCTTCTTGCATGACATCGAACCCTCCATCTTCCACGACGCCTCCTACCCTGGCACTCCCTGCAGCACCAGCCAGGAGCTCGCCCGGGCCCGGCCGCCCCGCCTGCCCCCGCTGCTCTGTGAACCCGCCGGGGAGGACGAGACCCTGCTGGAGAACCACCTGAGCACGACTGGGCTCCCCAACGGAGGCAGCGCCCCACCCCACGGCGGCCTCGGCGGCTGCAGCCGGGTGGACATGAAGCCCACGGCCACGGCGGGCTCCGGGCGTCGGCGTCGGCACATGTTCCGCCGGCAGGCCTCCAGCACCTTCTCCTACTACGGCAAGACCGGGTCCCACCGCTACCGCTACCGGCGCGCCAACGCCGTGGTCCTGATCAAGCCCTCGCGCAGCATGAGCGACCTGTACGACCTGCAGAAGCGGCAGCGGCAGCGCTGCCGCCGCCGCAACCAGAGCGGGGCCACCACGTCCAGCGGGGACACAGAGAGCGAGGAGGGCGAGGGCGAGACCACTGTCCGGCTGCTCTGGCTGTCCATGCTGAAGATGCCCCAGGAGCTGGTGCGGCTCTGCCTCTGCCACCTGCTCACCTGGTTCTCCGTCATTGCTGAGGCTGTGTTCTACACCGACTTCATGGGCCAGGTCATCTTTGAGGGGGACCCCAAGGTGAGCGCCCGGGCACTTGGGAGGGGGGCGGAGCCTGGCTGTGGTGACTGCCTGGTTCCCTGGCGCCCAGCAGGCCGCCCCCAAAGCTGCAGGGGTGCATGGTGGGCTGCCAGCCAGCGTGCGGCCCTGCTGACACGGTCGGGAGTCGTCACGTGCGCCCGAGAGGGCATTCACACTGGGGTCCGCGGCGAGCAAACGGCAGGCTTCGGCAAGTGCCGGAGCGCCAAGGAGCCAGAGGCAGGAAGGCCTGCTCCCGCCGCGTACAGACGCCGTGCACAGAGGGTTAAAGCAGCGATGTGTTGGCTTGTGGCCGGGCCAGCTGGGCCTGGGTCCTAGTCCCCGTGGCGTCAGCTGACTCGCACCTGTGCCCGTGTCGCCCAGAGTCGGGCTGGGAGGTCTGAGATGGTCCCAGCTCAGGCTCAGGCCTTCCCGCCCCACGTGGTCCTTACCATCCTGTACTGTCTGAGCTGCTTCACGTGGCCTCTGGGCTCCAAGAGGGCAGAGGCAGGAGCTGCAAGTCGCATCTGCCAGACACGGGGCAGGAACGAGGCTGGGAGTGGGGTGCAGACGATCTGCCACAGGTCCCGGCCTAGGCCGCGGCTGCTCCTTCCTCCGTGCGGTGCTACCACAGTGCTACACGGCTTGCCTGCAGTCGAGATGTAAATTTCCACGTAAATGACCTCCTTTGCCCAGAGGTACAGCACGCTGTCCCCACCCCCTGAACCCTAGTCTCGTTTCTGGAACAGGCTCCATCCAACTCGACTGCATGGCAGGCCTACAACGCGGGTGTGAAGATGGGCTGCTGGGGCTTGGTCATCTACGCGGCCACCGGTGCGACTTGCTCGGGTAAGCGGCCCCCAGTCAGGTGAGCCGTTTGTCTGGACGTGCTTCATGACTGGAAAGACCGACGGGCGTCCTGCTCTGTGGATGGCGGGCCCTGACCAGACAGGGCCACCCCTCAGGGACAGCAGCGTAGAAATCCACTCATCCTCACCTTGGGAATAAGCCACCTTAGCCTGATACTGGGAACCGGTGTCCTGAGACCCGCCGTGGGCTGTCCTCTGGGCAGGCGCCTGCCCAGGCTCCTCGGGGAGGGGTCTGACCACGGCTCAGGGGGTGGCGGCACTGCAGGAGCTGTGCCCTCAGGCAGGGGGAGGTGAGGCAGGCATCCTGGGCCCTGCCTGAGCGCATACGGTATGTTTGGGCCCTGCCGGAGGTCAGGGTGGCTGGAGGAGACAAGCAGCCTTTCCCTCGGGTCAGCTGTGTCCTGGAGGATAGGGGGTGGGAGTGACAGGCTTCAGTCCCGGGAGCGACATGCTGGCACAGCTTCTGGAAACGAGGCAGAGCTGCAGTTAGGGGTCTCCTGGCTGAGCCTGGGCCGGGCCCCCTGCCTGTGCTCTTACCTGAGGATGACCAAGATAACAGCCAGGGGCAGCGGGCAGCCTTCATGACGGTCATAGTGCTGTTGATGCTTTAATAGAGGACTTCTCGGGAGAGCTGGGTCAGGAAGGGTGAGCAGGAGTCTGTCCTTCCAGACCCAGAGGGGGTGGGTGCTCGTGAGGAAAACCAGCAACAGCTCGGTCTTCGAGGCAGGACCAGGCACAGGGCCCAAGAGGGTGCCGAGTGGGCCTGGACTGGTGGAAGGATCAGGAAGGCCTGACCTTGCAGGGTAGGGAGGCCCCAGGGAGCTGCAGGACAGCACCAGGTCATGGGGTCTGGGACCAAGAGCTCCGCCTTCCTTCTGTGGTGCGGAGCCCCCGGCAGCCGAGTGGGGCACGGTGAGCTGTGGCCCGTTAGGGAGCACCATGTGGTGGCCTGGCGGGCAAAGAAGAGGGGCGGCCACCTGTTCCTGGGCCGGGCTGAGCGCAGCGGTAGAGGGAGGGTAGCGAGTGGGCGGTGCCTGTCAGTCACCGTGGTGGCCTGTCTCTCTGCAGCCCTGCTACAGAAGTACTTGGACAACTACGACCTGAGCATCAGGATCATCTACGTGCTGGGGACGCTGGGCTTCTCCATCGGCACAGCCGTGATGGCCATGTTCGCCAACGTCTACGTGGCCATGATCATGATCAGCACCATGGGCGTCGTCTCCATGAGCATCTCCTACTGCCCCTACGCCCTGCTCGGGCAGTACCACGACATTAAGGAGGTGCGTGGCTGGCAGGGGCGTGGGTAGCTGGTGGGTGAGGTCCTGGGGCAGGGTCAGCAGCTGTGGGCGGCTCTGGGGTTCTCACCAGCCCTGCTGCATGGGACATTCCTGCTCACGTCTTCCCTCGCACTCGCACCCCCGGCCTGTGGCCTACCTGGGGTGGACTTCGTGTGTGTGGTCTAAGGTAGATCAGAACTTTTTGGCTTCCTCGCAAAGGATGGGGATGGCCTTGTGACCCAGTGTCCCCACCCGCACTGCCATGCCGTGATCGTCATAAGTCAGGGGTCGGTCTGGGGGGAATCTCTGTATTCTCTTCCGTGGGTCTGTCTGTCCTTAGACAGGTGATGCTTCAGTGTCTTACGTAGTTTTATAATCTGACCTGAAACCTCGTAGTATAAGTTCTTCAGCTTGGTTCTTCAAGACTGTCTTGGGTATTCTTGACCATTGAAATGTTAGAATAAGCTTCCGGGATTTTTTTTTTTATTGGAAACACATTG
This sequence comes from Monodon monoceros, assembly GCF_005190385.1. Taxonomy (NCBI): domain Eukaryota; kingdom Metazoa; phylum Chordata; class Mammalia; order Artiodactyla; family Monodontidae; genus Monodon; species Monodon monoceros. The sequence continues at coordinate 1,021,720 of NW_021703770.1, forward strand.
ATTACATATATCAATTTAGAGAGAGTTCGAAGTTTATAGTATTGAGCCTTTATGATATTCCCTAAGCATGGTGTATTCTATTAATTGTTGTAGTATATTTATAGATTCTTCTGGGCTTTCTGCATACACAATCACATCATCCATGGATAATGAGCTTTATTTCTTGCTTTCCAATTCTTCTTAAAGACAGTACTTATGTTTCTCATTTGTATTTCTTTTTAAATGAATTTATTTATTTTGGGCTGCGTTGGGTCTTCAGAGCTGCACGCAGGCCTTCTCTAGCTGCGGCGAGAGGGGGTTACTCTTTGTTGCAGTCCTTGGGCTTCTCATTGCTGTGGCTTCTCGTCATGGAGCACGGGCTTTGGCGCGCAGGCTTCAGTAGTTGCGGCACGCAGGCTCAGTAGTTGCGGCTCGTGGGCTCTAGAGCGCAGGCTCAGTAGTTGTGGCACACGGGCTTAGTTGCACCACGGCATGTGGGATCTTCCCGGACCAGGGCTCGAACCCGTGTCCTCTGCATTGGCGGGCGGATTCTTAACCACTGTGCCACCAGGGAAGCCCCTCCAGTTCTTTTTTTTCAAACATCTTTATTGGAGTATAATTGCTTTACAATGGTGTGTTAGTTTCTGCTGTATAACAAAGTGAGTCAGCTATACGTAGACTCCAGTTCTTAATAGGTTTAATTTATTTTCCTTACCTTATCGTAATGGCCAGCACCTCCAATACTATATGTTCGCTAGAATTCGGGTGAGGACGGGGACAGGCAGGCTGAGGGGAAGGCAGGTTTTGTGTCCAGGCTTCTGAGCTAGTGTTCAAACCCTGGGAAGGATGATCGACGGCTTGACCCCCCCGGCCCTCACGCCTGTGTCCTCCTCTCTTGCAGTACGTTCACCACAGCCCCGGGAACTCCAAGCGTGGCTTTGGCATAGACTGTGCCATCCTCTCCTGCCAGGTCTATATCTCCCAGATCCTGGTGGCCTCCGCCCTGGGCAGCGTGGTCGATGCGGTCGGGACTGTGCGCGTCATTCCTATGGTGGCCTCTGTGGGCTCTTTCCTGGGCTTCCTGACGGCCACCTTCCTGGTCATCTACCCAGAGGGGTCTGAAGAGGCCAAGGAAGAGCAGAAGGGCCTGTCTTCCCAGGCTCTGGGCGAAGGCGGGAGCAGCGGCATCGAGAAGCCCACGGTCCTGAAGCTGTCCCGGAAGGAGGGCCCGCAGCGGCTCGTGGAGACCGAGTCGATGGTCTGAGCCGCGCCCCATGCACACACATTCCAGGGTGGGCAGGGAGGCGGGGAGGGGCGGGGGACACCGCCCCTGCAGGCTGGCTGCTGTGGCCTTAGCGGCAGCGCAAACCAGAGTGGAGGCTCGGTAGTTGTAGGGTAGCTTTGCGCCACTAGGCAAAAATACCACGTTAATTACTTTTCCCACAATTAAAAAGAATCATTTGAAATCTTTTTTTTTTAATTGAAAAGGATCTTTTAATTTCAACTTTGTCTTTTACTCTGCAGGTATATTATTCTGCATGGTTTAAAAGTATAAACCAGATTTACAACATAGACCATAAGTGATTTAGAAAAAAATAAGAATTTTGCATTTCTAAAGTTATAATTGAAAACAAAAAATATCTGATGTATTTTGCTATATCTTATCTGAATTCTTCAGATAGCAGTCATGTAGTCAGTGACTAAAACATCTTTATCGAATTTTTTTCCCTGTGGATGCCTGCAGGTGTTTGGACGTTCAGTCAGATCTCATCACATTTTGTTGGTGCTACAGCTATTGGAGAGTATTTTTCTCTATGATTACTTTAGGAAAAAAAATTTTTTTTTCTTCTTTTTTTTTTTTTCCCCGAAACTGTGGTTTTCTTGGAAGAACAGCATCTATCTCCTGTTTTCCTCAGAGTCTGCCGCATTGTGCCCGGGCAGCGCTGTTCGTGGGCGGCGGGCAGCAGTAGTAGTGACACCAAAGCCAGGAGGAGGCAAGGCCCCCGGGTTCTCGTGGGGTGACCAGGGCAATTCACAAGGGCCAATTCCAGACACCCCGCCCAGCGGGCTGGGATGGGCTGCCAGCGCCGGGGTAGCCCTTGAACTAGCAGACCTGCCCCTGCCTGCGGGCCTACCTGTGTGTGGCTGCCCGTGCTCAGCCCTCCTGCCCGTCGTCCTGTCCGAAGCTCCCTGGAGAGGCTGTGATTCTTGTGTTGCACTTTGATTTGTCTGTAAACCATTTGTGCGGGAAATCCCGAGGGCAGAGCTCCCGGTGTGGCTCTGCCTCTGGCGCCCCACCACCAGGCCCACACGCCGGACACTCTGCACCCTTCTGACCTCTGCGCCTGCTCACCCCGCTGGCCACTGGAATCGGAGCCACCTCACGGTGAAGAAGTGGGTCTTGGGACAGAAGGAAGGTCCAGTCCACGGGTCAACTCGGCGCGGTGTTTCTGGTTTCGGTGGAGAACCAAACTCGGGCCCCGGGGGAGCTCGGTCGTCACATGCTGCAGCTGTTTGGAAATGCTTTTCAAACCACACTCTCTTTATAACTAAGCAGTTCCTGCTTTTCTTCTTTGGAACGGTCAGTCTAGGTTTACTGATCTCAGGAGAAAGAAGGGAGGCCTCCCGCCCATTACCCGGATAAAGTGAGAGAGGATTGTAATACTTCGCTGCCTCAAGTTGATGTTTTTTTAAATAAAGTACTTTAAAATGCATGAGAATCATGCTGCAATATGATCATTCTAAAGCAAACATATATTTCAAGATGAAATTAAGCAGTTTTTAAATAAACTACTTGAATTTTCTGTGTGTTGAAAGGAATAGCGGTATTTAATGTATTTGACCAGCCTCTGGTCTTGCCCCATCTCTCCGTTGCTGGTGGCACTTTGTAGGTTGTGGTTTGTGCCCAAGGAGCAGCGGTGCCTGTCCATGTCGGACGTGTCCACAGGCCACGTGTCCTCCCTCAGAAGCCCAGGATCACAGAGAACCGACCAGAAGATGGGAGTGTTTTCGATGGCATCATAGCTGGAGCATGACCTTGGGAATCTCGTGCTTGGATGGGAAAGTCCTTCCCACCACTGGAGGCCCTCTCGGTGTTCCTGAGGCCCCCACTGACCCACTGGCCATCCGGTGTGTGCTTTTCAACACCCTCCCCCTCGCCTCCCGCTCCCCGCAACCAAGCGGGTGCCCCCAGCAGGTCACTTACATGCAATTCAGTGACCTTCATAGCTTTCGGATGGTAGGTCCTCCTGCTGTGATTCGATCGCAGCCTGCGTTTAGCTGCTCCTCGAGGGTTCTCCTGGCAGCTAGAAAACAGGGAGGCCGGAGAGCATAGACTATATGGGGATGGTGGCGGGGATGGTGGGGAGAGGGCCACCCCTCGTGGGCCCGCCCCTATCCACAGCCAGCGCTCCCTTCCAGACCCAGGGCCCTCAGGGCCCGGCTGGGGTTTGATTTATAGGAGCAAGAGGGGCTTGTGGCGAGACCACCACCTGGAAAGCGTGTTGACCCTGGAGATCCCAGCCTTAAACTTGATCGTGATCTGCACCAGCGAAGACATCAAAGGACATTTGTTGAAGTCACTGTTAGGACAAGAACCACGCTGGAAAGTGCTTGTGATAAAGGCCCGCAGGGAAGGGCGTGGCCGCTGCTGGCGGCTCCGGGCAGAAGCGAGTGTCCTTCCATCGAGCTTTACAGATTTCAAAGCCTCTGGCTGTTTGGGACCAAAGTGTGTCTTACTGTGTTGGTCTGGGAGGGCAGGTGCCTTGCCGTCTGGATCGGGGGCAGCCATGGAGCCGGCCCGCAGCACTGCCCTCCCGGCCCCTCACCTGGGAGCGAGCAGGCACCATCCTTGCAGTGAGGTTATTCCCAGGTCGCACTGACTTGAAGCTCTGTCGTCACCTTGTGTCTTAAGAGAAGCCGAGAGGCAGGGCGGGCGGGCTGCCTGCACGCGGTGGTTGCCGCCCATGGCTCAGGGCTGTGTGCTTCCTATCGCTGTACCTCAGGGCAACGTGGGGCGACTGCCCCAGAGCGGTCCTCTGTGGCCTGCTAACTCGAAAGGTACTCTGTCTGGTGTTCCGGCCAAGGGGACTGGTCAGGCTGTGACCAGTGGGCTGTGACAACCCCTGGGTAGGCTGGCCGGGTGGCTGATGCTGGAGATGACCCTGGAGTTGGCCTTGTGGGCCCCGGGGGTCTGCGGGCACCCGCTCAGGGCCCGGTGTCCCTGAGCAGAGGGCTTGGCAGGGATTTGGTTGGTCGCCGTGTCATATAAATGGACTTACTACCAAAACAGGGTAACATAGGTCTGGTTTGCACCCCTGGTTCCCTATAAAAGTCCGCTGAGTGGAGAATCAAATCGATGCCCCAGACACGCGGCGGGGTCTGCCCGTGCGGGAGCGCCCCCCCGTGGGGAGGCTCGAGGGGCCATCGAGGTCGGCCAGGTGGGACCTGGTCCCTGTTCTGTCGGCAGGGTCAGCACTACGATGTTCCCCGGGTGGCTGGAGGGCCCCTGAGGTGGGGGGACCAGCAGTGTCCCCCAGAGGGAGGCAGGACGGCTGGGTCGTTGGCTCCAAATAGTCCTCGGGTGTGTTTTCTTAAAGGCTCGAGTGTGTGGAGACGTAGATCTCTGGCCCCCCAGAACCCCAAGGTGGAGCCTCTGAGAGGCTGCAGGGGCAGGAGTGGCTGGTAGAGCTTGTGGGGAAGGGCCGTCCTCTCTGTCCAGCCTTCGCCTTCCGGGCACCACAGGCCCCTGTAGCCTGAGCTGAAAAAACGCTCCGGGAGGTGCCAGCCGATCGATCCCTTGTGCAGCTGAGGGCGTGCAGCAGCCGGTGACAGGGACAGCTGCGCAGAGCAAGGCTGTCAGACACCAGATTCTCTGGACATGAGCCACCTTCGAGCTGTTGGGCTTCCACCCGGGCTTCTGTCCACCTTTGGCTGCCCCGGCTGTGAGCACAGGCACCCCTGTGAGGGGCCTCCTGGGAAGGCTGCTGCCAGAAACGGACGTGCCCGACTCTCCGTGTTCCATCCACAGGCGGCTGCTTCTAGGACACACCATCCATCTCCTACCCGCTTCCGGGCCTGGGGCCTCAGGCCTGCCTGACAGGGCTAACGCGAGGGTCCACCCCCGAGCGTTCCTGGGGCTCAGCTGTCAGCGGACTGGTGTCGATTCATCGCGGCTCTTGGGCACCCGGTATGTTTGGGGGCTGTTGTCATTACCTCCTCGTGGGGAGCCGCCCACCGCCGTCCTGGCCCCTTGGCCAGCCCATCCTCGGGAGTGGCCGCCTCCACTGGGCCTCCACCGAGCTGAGTGCCCACCTTGCCCTCTTGCCCTACCCCGGGCTGCCAGGGGCACAGCTCCACGTGCTGTGGACCGAGACTGTCTCTCGGTGGCGGAATGACCCAATTGGAAATGCCTCCTGCTGCCAGAGAAACTCCCCAGGCATCTCGGAACAAAACTTACTTAGTTCCATTGTGAACTGGCCACAGGACAACTTTTTTTTTATCAACTTAATTAAGTTGGAGCGCTATAATAGCTCTTGCTGATTTTAGCAGTGATATAAGTGTGTGTTAAACACATAACGTTTTATGAGGAAAAGGGATTATAAAGAAAAGTAATATCGCACATCACTTAATTTTTTTATTAGGTGGGCACAAGCGGCCTGGTGTTTATGTGTCTTGATGCAGAGCCCTAGGTCTCGGGGCTTCTTTCCGGTAGATGTGGCTGCATGGCACTCTCTGCCCCATCCCTGTGCATAAGGTCCTGTCTGTGTGACACGCTCACTTTCCGATGTAGACCAAGCTCTCCCTATGTCTGTTTCGCTCTGTCACTCTGTGGTTGAAACTTAATAAACCTTTCCCTGCCAGGTGACAGCGTGGGTGTGTCTGTGTCACTTCTCCAGAACCCCTCCCTCTGCCTTCCTGTGGCTGGGCTGTGGACCCAGGCCCGCCCCCTGCCCTCCTGGAACCTGGGTGGGTCCATTGTGGAGAGGACAGAGATGCCCCGCTCTGACCAAGGGCTGCCAGTGGGTGTGGACTAGGTAAGGGCTCCTGAAGTGTCCCCAGAGGCTCTCCCAGCCCCAAACCTGGGGGCCCGTGTCAGAACTCCCAGGCCCTCCAGGGCACCTGCCAGAGGTGAGGGGGTTGGGTGGGTGGGTGGGGGTCTCAGCTCGGCCCACCTCACCTGGCTCAGGTGGGCTTCAGGCTGAGCCAGCTGGGGGTGATAACCACCCAGCATGCTGGTGACCTGACAACAGCCCTTTCAGGCCAGACCCCGAGCTTGGGGCCCCAGGCCAGGTGTGGGCAAATGTCTGGCAGCCCTTCCTTGCCAAGGCCTGTCCTGGTGGGTGGGTAATGGGGTCCTGACGGCTGGTAAGAGAGCCTTCCAGGGAAGGGTGTAAAACTCAGGAACGGCCCTGGTTACCACCAGCCAGCCAGGGAGCGGCTGAGCTGCCATCAGGCATGGGGTGTGTGCCACACGGACTGGGTGGGACCCTGGGCAGCTGCAAGCCACCCTGCACTTGGCAACAGGAGAAAGGAAGGGGGAGGGGCCCGCTCAAGGTCACGCAGCCGGTGAGAGATGAACGCAGGATGGGTTGATTTGTCCCGAGGCTGCTGACCTGCAGTGGGCCGCAGGCTGACTCTGAGTTGGGGCACTGGGGAGGCTGCCTGGGGATGTCGGAGGGGCGAAGGGGCCGGCTCGGACCCTCGGCGGGGAGGGGTTGGGGGCGAGATCACCACGGGGTCCCGGGGTTGCGCCTGGGCATCAGGAGGATGGAAACTGGGAGGCCCTGGCCCTGCGCTTGTGCCCCGAGCGCCCCCGCGGGCAGAACCTGGCCACACCTCCCTGCCGTGGGGACCAAGGGGGTCGTGCCTCCCTGTCGTGGGGACTGAAGGGTCCGCGCGTTGCCCCTCCTGCCGCTGTGCAGGCAGCGAGAGGCGGGCCCTCCCCGTGGGGAGGAGCTTGGAGCCAGGGGCCCCGCCCTCATCCTCTTCCCGGCTAAGCGAGCGCGCAGCGGCCCCTGGTGTCCGTCCAGCCCCTGCCCAGGATGCGCAAAGCCCGCGACACCTGGCGCGGGGCGGAGGTGCGGGGCCGCCACGCCTCACCTGGCGCAGGTGCAGTCACCCGCCAGGGGAGGCCACTCCAGACCGCTGGCTGGAGGACGCACACACACGGGCGGTAGATAACGGAAAAGCAGTGCCCCAGACCCCGTCCAACTCGCACGCCTCCACATCTGTCCCACATGTGCTAAAGCAGAAACAATCTTTTTAACAAAAATTGGACCACACTATGTAGAGTTTGCAATGTACGTTTTTTTGTTTCGCAAAATAGTTGATCATCTTTCCTTATTAGCACATATTGGTCTACTACATTGTTTTAACAGTATGAACAGAGGTTTTTGTTTGGAGTGTTTGTTTCATTTTTATCGGAAAATCAGAAAAAAAGTTGTATTTATGTCTATTTACCTTATCTATTTTCTGTCTAACCTGTCTGTCTATACCTCATCTATCATTCTAAAAACTCACTAATTTGTGTTTCTGGGACGTATGCTTTAGGATTTTCCTGGGAGTGGGAGAAGAAAAATTTATTATTGAAGAGTTGAATTCTTAGAAATCTCCCATTTGGCTTCAAACTCAGTCTAGAGGACACATTGGCTTTAATTATAAAGCTTTTATATGCTTCCCATTTGCACAGTTCTTTTACATCATTCTGTTATGTGCTTGATTCTGCCAACAAAATGGAGTGACTTATAATTTTTAGATCAGGAAACTGAGCTCTGAGATACCAGAAGGTGGACACACAGTGTCTTTTCCAGGCCCTTAGAAATGATAGAAAACACACATACGCACTCTCAAAGACAAGAGTAGGACTCTTCCCAGGGTCCTGGAAGGGTGGAGAGCAGCAGGACGCTGAAGAAGGAGACCCAGCCTGAAGGACCACAGAGGACTTTTGCCAAGTGGGGTGGCGGCAACTAGCATATCCACCACACGCCCTCCTGGCGGTAGGTGACAGATCCAGAGTGACACCGTTCCCGGCACAGCTGCTGCAATGCACATAGGAGACTTCGGACTCGGCTGGGTCTGCATGGCACAAAGTGAGTAGACCTTTGGCGTCATCTCGTTAATCTGAGCACTGAGCATCAGGAAAGTGTATAATTCAGGATTAATCATGATTTGCCTCCTTTTTCTCTTTGATTTCAACTTTTCTTTTTTCTTTACAAATTAGCTTTCTTGAGGTATAATTTACAGGCAATAAAATTGACCAATTTTTAAAAAATTTATTTATTTTACTTATTTATTTTTGACTGTGTTGGGTCTTCATTGCTGTGTGTGGACTTTCTCTGGTTGCGGCGAGCGGGGGTTACTCTTTGTTGCGGTGTGCGGGCTCCTCACTGCGGTGGCTTCTCCTGTTGCGGAGCACGGGCTCTAGGCGCGCGGGCTTCAGTAGTCGTGGCTCGTGGGCTCTAGAGCGCAGGCTCAGTAGTTGTGGCGCACGGGCTCAGTTGCTCCGCGGCATGTGGGGTCTTCCCAGACCAGGGTTCGAACCCGTGCCCCATGCATTGGCAGGCGGATTCTTAACCACTGCGCCTGCAGGGAAGCCCCAAAATTGACCAATTTTAAGTGTGCCGTATGATAAGTTCTGATAAACGTGTAGAGGGTGTAACCAGCACTGCAAGCATGATATAGTGCTTCAAAAAGTCGAACACACGTCGGGTTAAGATGCAGCCCGACAATTCCACTCCTAGGGCTATACCCAGGCGAAAGAAGACACGTGTTCACGTAAAAACTTCTGTACACATGTTCACGGCAGCATATTTTGTCCCCCCAAGAAGTTCCCTTGTGCTCCTCTGTAGGCGTTCCCTTCTCCCACCTCCTATGCATGACAGTCACTCGTTTGCTTTTGGTCATTGTAGTTTTTGCCTTTTCTTGAGTCTCTTATAAATGGAATATAGTAGTATGCAATATTTTGTGATTGGTTTCCCTTATTTAGCATAATTTTTTTTTTGACTTTATTTTTGGCTGCGTTGGGTCTTCATTGCTGTGCGCGGGCTTTCTCTAGTTGCGGCGAGCGGGGGCTACTCTTCGTTGCAGTGCGGGAGCTTCTCATCGTGGTGGCTTTTCTTCTTGTGGAGCACGGGCTCTAGGTGCGTGGGCTTCAGTAGTTGCGGCACTCGGGCTCAGTAGTTGTGGCGCACAGGCTTAGTTGCTCTGCGGCATGTGGGATCTTCCCGGACCAGGGCTCGAACCCGTGTCCCCTGCATTGGCAGGCAGATTCTTAACCATTGTGCCACCAGGGAAGTCCCTAGCGTAAATAGTTGAGATGCATCCATATTATTGCAGGCACCACGAGCTTGTTCCCTCTTATTGCTGAGTAGTATTCCATGAAATGAATGTACTGCAATTTGTTTATCCATTCAACAGTTGATGGACGTTTGGATTGTTTCTAGTTTTGGGTTATTATGAATAAAACTGCTGGGGGGCTTCCCTGGTGGCGCACTGGTTGAGAGTCCGCCTGACGATGCAGGGGACCCGGGTTCGTGCCCCGGTCTGGGAGGATCCCACATGCCGCGGAGCGGCTGGGCCCGTGAGCCATGGCCGCTGAGCCTGCGCGTCCGGAGCCTGTGCTCCGCAACGGGAGAGGCCACAGCAGCGAGAGGCCCGCGTACCGCAAAACAAAAACAAAAACAAAACTGCTGGGAACATTTGAGTAGGAGACTTGTGTGTATAGTAATGAAATGTACATTTTCATTTCTCTTCGATAAATACCTGAGAGGGATTGGTGAGTCAAACGACCAGCTGGTGAGTATGTATATTTTTAACTTTATAAAAACTGCCAAACTCTTTTCTGATGAGTTTGAGAATGGGCTGTACCATTTTGCGTTCCCACGGTCAAACGAACGAGGGCTCTGGTCTCTGCACATCCTTGTCAGCATCCTAGTCAGCGTAGTTTAAAAAATTTTAGCCGTTCTATGGGTGGTGGAATGGTGTCCCATTGTGGTTTTAATCTGCATTTCCTTAGATGTTAAGCATCTTTTCCTGTGTTTGCAATTTGTATATCTTTCGTGAAATGTCTAACCTAGTTTTTTTGCCCTGTTTTTTAGTTGGTTTGTTTTCCTTGTTGAGTTTTACGGATACAAGTCTTTTATCAGATATATTTTGTAAATATTTTCTCCCAATCTGTGAGAGAAAGCAGTCTGCCTTGTTCCTGATTGCACAGTGAGAACATTCGGTCTTCACCAGTAAGTACAGCGTTTGCTGTGGGGTTTTGGTAGCCGCTCTTTACCCAGTAAGTACAGCGTTTGCTGTGGGTTTTTGGTAGCCGCTCTTTACCCAGTAAGTACAGCGTTTGCTGCGGGTTTTGGTAGCCGCTCTTCACCCAGTTGAAGAAGTTTCTTTCTATTCCTAGTTTCCTGAGAATTCTTAACATGAATGGATGTTGAATTATGTCAAATACTCTTTCTGAATCTGTTGAGATGAACTTGTGTTTTCTCTTTTTGCATTTGTTAAGATGGTGAATGACATCAATTGGTCTTGAATATTAAACCAACTTTGCATTCCTGCGATGAATTCCACTTGATCATAAGGTAATGTCCTCTTTATGTATTGCTAGATTTGGTTTTCTGAACTGTTTGTAAAGATTTTAATGTTTATGAGGGAAATTAGTCTGTATTTTTTTTCTTTGTAATGTCTTGTCTGGTTTTGGTAGCAAGGTAATGTTAGTCTCATAAATGAGATAGGAAGCATTCAACTCCTCTTCTGTTTTTATGAAAAATATTATCGTAGAATTTGTGTTATTTATTCCTTATATATTTGGAAGAATTCATCGGTGAGTTCTTTATGTCATTTTCTTCCTGTGAAGGTTTTAAATTATGGGTTAAATAACTTTATTGTAACTAAGCCTACTCAGTTATCTATTTCTTCTTAAATGAGCTTTGGTTGTTTATATCTTTCACAAAAATTTTCCATTCCGTCTAAGTTGTCAAATTTATTGGTATCAAATTCAAAATATTCCCTAATTCTTTTTTAACAGCCGTAAAATCTGTAGTCTTGTTTTTTAAGTGAGGTAAATTTACAGACAGTGACACGCACAGATGCAAGTGTGCAATTCCATGAGCGTTTTGACAAATACCTACACCTGAGTAACTAACACTCGATCTGCATGGAATAATTCCTTCATTCCAGAGAGTTCTCTCTTGATGCCTTCCAGCTCAATCCCCCACACACCCCGTACCACAGGCAACCACTGATTATGAATTCGGTCACCGTGGACGGCTTTTGTCCATTTTGAACTTCTGTAAATGGAAACGGTTCGTAGCCTTTGTGTCTGCTTTTGCTCAGCGTGTCTTTGAGAGTCATACACGTTGCTGTTTAGTTCCTTTTTACTGCTGTATAGAATTCCATTGCGAGGATATATCACATCCATTTTCCAGTTGATGGGTGTTTCCATTTTAGGGCTGTTACAGATAAAGATGCTATGGACATTCTCATAAGAGTGTCTCTGTAGACATATGTTTTCATTTCTCTTGGGTTAAAAAAACTAAGTGTGGTATTGTGGAGTTGCAGGGTAGGTATGTGTCTAAAGGAAACTGACAAACAGCTCTCCCAAAGTGGTTATGCTGTTTTTATCCAGCAGCGTATGAGAGTTCCATTTATTTGCTCAATAGCCTCATCTTTATTTGCTATTGTGAATGTTTAATATTAGCCATTCTAACGAGCACCAAGTGGTATTTCAGTGTGGTTTCATATGTATTCCCCTGATGACTAATGACTTCAAGCATCTTTTCAACCTGGCCAACCATATAGCTTCATTAGTGAAGTATCTTCTGCCTATTTTTTAGTTGTCTTCTTATTGATTTGTAGGAGCTCTTTATATATTCTGGATACAAGTCTTTGTCAGATGTAGCACTGTCAATATTTTCTCCCAATCTGTGGTTTCTCTTTTCACCACATTAATGGTGTATTTTGATGAATCCAATATATTAATTTTTTCTTTTGTATTTAGCACTTTTTGTATCATTTCTAAGAAATCTTTGTCTACACCAAGGTTCCAGAGATATTCTCCTATGCTTGCTTCTAGAGCTTTATAGCTTTACATTTAGGTGAACCACCTTGAATTAAATTTTGTGTAGTGAGATAAGGGTTGTACAGTGAGATAAGGGTTGAGTTTTTTCCTCTTTTCCACTAATTGCAGCACTGTTTTTTTTTTTTTTAAAAGACTTTCCTTAGTGAATTGTCTTGAAATTTTTGTTGAATATCACCTATCTGTACACTTATGTGTCTAGGCCCTACATTTTGTTCCATTGATGTGTTTATCCTGAGTCTTAATTACTGTATCTTACAGTAAAGCTTTAAATCACATAGTGTGAGTCCTCTGGCTTTGATCTTCTTTTTAAGGGTTATCGTGACTATTCTACTTTGCATTTCCAAATATATCCATATATCTATATCGATATTGTACAAGATGTTAGTTCTCTCCAAGTTGACCCAGTAGATTCCATTTAATCCCAATCCCAAGTCCCAACACAACTTTAATAAATATATATTGACAACTATATCTATTTTAAAGTTGTGTTGGGATTTGGATTGGGATTAAATGGAATCTGTTGGGTCGACTTGGAGAGAACTGACATCTTTACAATATTTAACCGTCCAGTCCATTAACATGGTGTATCTTTTCATTTATTTAGGTCTTTTAAAATTTCTCTCAGCAATGTTTTTTTTTTTTTTTTTTTTTTGCGGTACGCGGGCCTCTCACTGTTGTGGCCTCTCCCGTTGCGGAGCAT
>NW_021703770.1:1034877-1071556 GCF_005190385.1 Monodon monoceros
TTTTTTTTTTTTTTTTTTTTTTGCGGTACGCGGGCCTCTCATTGTTGTGGCCTCTCCCGTTGCGGAGCACAGGCTCCGGACGCGCAGGCCCAGCGGCCATGGCTCACGGACCCAGCCGCTCTGCAGCATGTGGGATCTTCCCGGACCGGGGCACGAACCTGTGTCCCCTGCATCGGCAGGCGGACTCTCAACCACTGCGCCACCAGGGAAGCCCTCAGCAATGTTTTTGAATTTTCAGTGCACAGGTCTGACACATCTTAAATTTATTGCTATTTGATGTGTCCTTAATGCTATCGTAAGTAGTATTTCCCAATTGTTTGCTGTTAGAATTTGTTTTATATTGATCTTGAGCTGTGACCTTGCTAAATTTGCTTACTTTCCTAATTTAAAAAAATAGATTCTTTTCAGGATTTATGTAAACAATCATAATTGCCTGTGAATAAATGTACTTTTCCCCTTCTTTTATTTTTCTTGCCTTACTGCCATGACTGGAACCTCCAGGACCATGCTGAATAGGAGGGATGAAAGTGAACATCCTTGCCTTGTTTCCAATCTTGGAGGAAAGCAATTAGACTTTCACTATTAAGGATGTTTTCTGCTGTAGGTTTCTTGTAGATGCCCTTTATCAGTTTGAGGAAGTTCCCTTCTATTCTTAGTTTGCCAAGGTATTTTATCATGAATGTTTTCTCAGTTTTTTTCCTGCATCTATTGAGATGATCATTATGGCTTTTGTCCTTTATTTTTATTTTTTTTGTTGTTGTCCTTTATTTTGCTAATATGTTGAATTATATAGATTGGTTTTCAAATGTTAGATTAACCTTGTATTCCTGGAACAAACACCACTTGGTCATGCTCTATTATCCTTTTAAAATATTACTGGATTCAATTTGCTAATATTTTGTTCAGGAATTTTGTATCTGTGTTCATGAAGAGAACTGATCTCTACTTTTATTTTCTTGTAAGATCACTGTCAGATTTTAGAACAGGGTCATGGTGGTCTCCTGAACTGAGTTGGAAAGTGTCCTCCCCTCCTCTATTCTTCTGAAAGTTTCTATGGAATTTTAGTATTCCATCCTTAAGAGTTTGTTAGGATTCACTAATGAAATCAACTGGGCCTAGGATTTTCTTTGTGAGAAGGTTTTTCACTAAAGTCAACTTCTTAATAGATATAGGAATATTCAGATTTTCAACTACTTCTTGCATTGGTTTCATAAAGTTGTTTTTTAAGAAATTTATACATTTCATCTAAGCTGTCAAGTATATTGCCATAAAGTTTTTCACGCTATCCTTTTGATGGCTGTAAGATTTCATCCTCTGTCTCATTCGTGGTATTGGTAACTTGTGTTTGCTTTTTTTTTTTTTTCTTGATCAGTCTTGCTAGAGCGTACCTATTATTTTTAAGAACCAATTTTTGGCTTTGTTGACTCTGTTTTCCATTTCATTGATATTTGGTCTTATCTTTATTATTTCCTCCTTTCCTTGTTTTGGATTAAATGTTTTTATTTTTCTGTATTCTTATAATGGAAATTCAGATTGTTGACTTTAAACCTTCTAGTAGAGGCATTTAAAGCCATAATTTTTCTTCTGAGCACTGCTTTAGCCGCATCCCATAAATTTTGAGATATTGTGTTTTCACTGTCATTCAGCTGAAAATATTTTATAATTTCCCTTGTGATTTTTTTTTTAGACCCATGGGTTTTTTGCAAGATAATTTTAATATGGAGACTTTTGTGTAATTATTGCTGTTGATTTTTTAACAATTAATTAGAGGTTTTTAAAAAATATAATTTATTTATTTATTTAGGCTGCGCCTGGTCTTAGTTGCAGCATGCAGGATCTTTACTTGCAGCATGCACATTCCTTAGATGCGGCATGCAGACTTCTTAGATGCGGCATGTGAACTCTTAGTTGCGGCACGCATGCGGGATCTAGTTCCCCAACCAGGGATCGAACCCGGGCCCTCTGCTTTGGGAGCGCAGTCTTACCCAGTGGACCACCAGGGAAGTCCCTGAGTTCTAATTTAATTTTGGCATGGTCTGAGAACATTTCCTGTGATTTAAATCTTTTCCAACTTGTGGTCCAGCACACGGTCTAGCTTGATGAACACCCCACGTGCACCTGAAAAGAACGGATATTCTGCTGTTGTTGGGCGTAGTGTTCTGTAATGTCAGGTCACATTGGTTGATAGTGTCGCATCTTCTATAGCCTTGCTAATTTTTTTGTTTGCTTGTTCCATCAGTTCCTGAGAGCAGTGTGTTACATCTCCAACGAGAGTGGATCTGTCTGTTTTCTCCTCCAGTTGTATCATGTTTGCATCACATATCTTGAATCTCTATTACTAAATGCGTATACACATAGGATCATTATGTGTCATCTTGATGTACTGACCGTCTCATCCTCGTGCACACCCGTTTGTTTCTTGTAAATATCCCTTCAGTTGAAGTCTGTCTTGCCTATTAACAGCTCTACCAGCCTTATGCTTATCATTTGCAGGGTACACGTTTTTCATCCTTTTTCTCTTATTCCATTTGCATTTTTATATTTAAAGTGCAGCTCTTGCAGTCGACATGCAGTTGGCCTCTCCCCTGTGTTGGTCTCTTCTCTTATTCTAAGGATGCTTGTCTTTGGGTTCAGGACCATCTCATCATGAGATCTTAAACTTGGTTATATCTGCAAAGATCCTTTTGCCAAATAAGGTCACAATCACAGGTTCCAGGGGCTAGGACATGGACATATCTTTCTTTTTTTTTCTTTTATTTTATAAATTTATTTATTTTTGGCTGTGTTGGGTCTTCGTTGCTGCACACGGGCTTTTCTCCAGTTGCGGTGATTTTGTTGCGGTGTGCGGGCTTCTCATTGCGGTGGCTTCTCTTGTTGCGGAGCACAGTCTCTAGGCGCGCGGGCTTCGGTCGTTGTGGCACACAGGCTCAGCAGTTGTGGCTCGCGGGCTCTAGAGCGCAGGGTCGGTAGTTGTGGCGCACGGGCTTAGTTGCTCCGTAGCATGTGGGACCTTCCCGGACCAGGGCTCGAACCCGTGTCCCCTGCATTGGCAGGCGGATTCTTAACCACTGCGCCACCAGGGAAGTCCCTGCAAGAAATATGATACAAACATTTGCAGGCAGCAGCAACAGCAGGGCAACTTTGCCAGGTTTTCCAACTGTGCCCTCCCTAGTCATGTGGATAAAACACCTCTTCATCTTCCTAAGGAATCCCCTAGAAATGGATCAAAGTCATGCACTTGTAATTCAGATGTTACAATCACATCCAATACCAAGGTTGTCATTTGAGAGCAACCAGTGCATTTGCATCTTCCGAGAACAAATCATAAAAACGTTCCCCGTGACCAGGGAGTGGGTTGAGCTTTTGATTGTCATCGTGGCGCCGTGCCAGCCCCCAAACCAAGCTGTCTTGTCTGTTGTCTGAAATACGGCTGGAGAGCTGAAATTATATTAAAGTAAACGAGCTTCTAGTGCAAGATAAACACTTTTTTTGGTACCAGTTTAATTCCGGTTTCTAAAGCTGAGGTAGGGAAGGCATCATTGTCTGTTTAATAAATTCTGGCTCATTTTGGGCCTTCCCACGACAAATCATTCATCGTGGAATCTCTCCAAAGCACAGAGGAAACATGGAAGGCATAAAAGTGCCCTTTTCATTTCCAAACTCCACTGGCAAGATTCTTTTTACATAAATACAGAACCACACGCTTGCACCAGCCCATCTATTCCCCTTTTAACCCCCTTGTTCACCTCTTTTTCCTCTTTTATATAAAGGATCATTTCCTAAAAGCCTCTGATTTTTCTGTACTCATTTCAGTTGCAATCACTGTCAAATAAGATCTTGGAAATTATCACCAAGAATAAAGGCAATGAAGAGTCTGCATTAAAGTAACCTGACAGGTGCTTAGAATCAATATGAACAAATCCAAAATGATCCTGTATTAATTTTTTCCGGGGTTAATATTTTTCTTATTGAAGTATAGTTGATTTACAATGTTGTGTTAGTTACTGTTGTAGAGCAGCAAAGTGATTCAGTTATACACACATACACACTTTTTAAAAATATTCTTTTCCGTACGGTCTATCATAGGGTACTGAATACACTTCCCTGTGCTCTACCGTAGGACCCTGTACATCCATTCTATATGTAATAGTTGGTAACTGCTAATCCCAAACTCCCACTCCATCCCTCCCTCAACCCTCTGCCCCTTGGCAGCCACAAGTCTGTTCTCTGCATCCGTGAGTCTGTTTCTGTTTCGTAGATAGATTCATTTGTGTCGTATTTTAGATTCCATGTATAAATGATATCATATGGTATTTGTCTTTCTCTTTCTGACTTACTTCACTTAGTATAATAATCTCTAGTTGCATCCACGTGGCTGCAAATGGCATTATTTCATTCTTTTATGGCTGAGTGATATTCCATTGTGTGTGTACGTGTGTATATATATACACACGCCACATCGTCTTTATTCATTCATCTGTCGATGGACGTTTAGGCTGTTTCCATGTCTTGGCTATTGTGAATAGTGCTGCTGTGAACATTGGGGCGCCTGTGTCTTTCTGAATTAGAGTTTTGTCTGGATATATGCCCAGGAGCGGGATTGCTGGGTCATACGGTGCGTCTAGTGTTAGTTTCGTAAGGAACCTCCATACTGTTCTCCATAGTGGCTACACAAACTTACATTCCCACCAACAGTGTGGGGGTGGGGGTGGGGGGCTCCCTTTCCTCCACACCCTCTCCAGCATTTGTCATCTGTCGACTTTTGAACGTTGGCCATTGTGACTGGCGTGAGGTGCTACCTCGTTGTTTGGATGTGCATCTCTAATAATTAGTGATGTTGAGCAGTCCTGTATTATTAAAGCGCCACCACCAGTTAACGTTGGATAAAGTAAGGAAACCGCACAGCAGTGTTTTAGTAAAAAAGAGAATCTATTACCAACGAGGTAAAAATACCTGGTTACATGTGGGTTGGAATTCACAATAATTTACGTGGATTTCTGCCAGGCTTTTACTCGAATTTTTCATGTGTTTACAGAGGCAGAATTCCACCTTCTGCCAGTTGCTGCTGGCCTAGTCTTCCTTCTAGAAGTCAGTCAGGGGAACACACCCTCCCCTGGAGGACAGACTCGGGGTGGCGGGGGAGGGGAGGGGAGGGGCGGATTAGGCCCTCCGCACCACAGTCTCAGAACATTCCAAAATGTCAGTCAGTGATCAGACCCTCCAGAATGCTTGGGTTCTGCAGGCACAGCCGGAGGCGTAGCCAAAGCTCTCACCTGGGAGGCACTGCAGATGTCTCTGAAGCCTGGCTGTGTGCTGGGGGCCTGACAGAGACCCTCACGGACCTCTCAGGGTGAGCGAGGTCCAGCGTGATGTCTATCCAAGCCCCCAGAGCCCAGGGGGAGGGTCCGGCAGCCAGCCAGCCCCCTGCGGCAGAGCGCATCGTGGGCCCATAGGGGACAGGCCTCGGGCCTCCACGCAGTGCAGCCGTGCCAAAACCTCCCTTGCTCACAATTGGGGGACGATAGCTCAAGGGTAATGGTAAAAATGTACAAAAGGGCCCTTCTGCAAATATTTCTAGCTAGTAAGATAAGAGCATAGCTAGTATTATCCTCAGTTAAATAATAAGGCGCCGTCTACATATACACACACGCTGTGCGCCCAGGACGCAGACGCAGCGGGAACGGACACGAGCGTCTGCTAAGGGTTTGTTTGTGCTATTTTAGATGGAACGCCGACCTTTGGTTGAAAAAGTCTCTAGGTTTTTTCATTATAAAAAACGTTGCATTAATTAAAAGGAAAAAACCCAGCGCTTGCGTCAGCTGGCCCAGCCCTGTCCCGACAGCCTCAACCCAGTGTTGTCCCCCTCCCTGGGCAGGCGCTGGTCACCTGCTCTGTCGGGGGACAGCAAGGGCAGGTGCAAACCTGTTCAACCACAACGTGGTCATTTAAAACACCCCCCTTCTCGTGAGCTTTGCTGCGAACAAGAGGTCAGTGTCTGGCTGTGGGGCTCCGGTGAATCTGGCGCTTAGTATTTGGCGAGTGAGTGAAGTGGAGGAAAAGCAAGACCCAAGGTCTGCAGGTCCCGGGTGCTCCGGCTCAACTGCTCCCGGATGGCCTGGTGCTGGCCCAGGTCGTGGATTCTGGAGCCGTCCAGACAGCACCGGGTGACTTCTCAGCAGAGGCTGCCTGACAGGCACCCCAGCCCGAAACGGTCCAGTTTAATCAGCTAAGTCCAGGAGAGAAAGTGCGATACTATCAGTCTCGTAACTGAGGCCAGAGCCACACAGGCCCCCGCAGCGGAGCCCGCCCAGTGCCCCCGCCCCAGGCTCAGACCCGCCTTCTCTGGGGAGGCGCCAGGAGCTGGCAGAAGGCGCGTCCCGTGCTCACAGGGCACACGCGCCCTTGGTTACTCGACCTTCCAGATGGCGATCTTGCCCTCGTCGCGGCCGGACCCGCTCAGCACGTATCTGTCCTCCGCGGAGCACAGGGTCTTCACCGTGTCCGTGTGGGCCACCAGCTCCTTCTCCACCGTCTTCCTCTCGGCGTCGATCACGTAGATTTTCCCCTTGGATCTCCCCTGCGACAGCCCTGTGCCGCCCACCCAGATCTGCTGAGGAGAAACGGGCACCACACAAGCAGCCCACTCAGAGGTGTGCGGTGCTCTCTCGGGCACCCCCAGACCCACGTCCTTCCCGGCCAGGCCTTGATCAGCAGCCCCGGGGCCGCCTTACCTGCTTCTTCACCTGGATCATGCAGTTGATCTTGGAGCAGTCCTGCAGGTGGATCCTCTGCGGGGGCTGGGTGAGGTCCTGCAGGCTCCAAACGTAGATGTCCTCGTACCCGGCACAGGCCGCCCAGAGCTGCTCCTGCTAAAGTGGAACAGTCACGACGTGGGCAGTGGCAGCCCAGTGGCACGGGGGCACTGGCCCAACCTGACGCACGGGGTTACCTCGGGCATGAGCTGGAAACCCAGGAAGGAGGTGCTTATCTCTTTAAAGTTCTCGCCAATCTTCAGTTCTTGATGAAGAAATCCAGCCGTGGTCACGACCATGATACTGTTACCGGTACCTGCGGGGCAGAAGAGCCAGCATGAGGGGCAGGCAGAGCGAGCTCGGAGCACAGGGGTGAAAGCGCCGGGAGAGCTGCAGTGTGACCTGCGGTGTGACCGGTGGGGCCACGGCTCCTGCACCACATCTGACCATGGTGTCGGCATCTCTAACTGTAGCTGCCCCGTGGCGCCTTCGCATTTTCTCGCAGGGACACTCAGACCATTAGCCCCATTTTTACCGACGAGGAAACGGCTGGAGTCCAGCACCCTCTTCTGAGGCTTTCGGAACCCTTCCTGCCACGGTTACTTGGCATTTCCTATCAATCACTTGAGGCCACAGCATCTCCCACCCCCCGGCGGTGAGGACTAGAGCTCTAGGCGATGGTGCCCCGCCATGGGACACGTCTCTCTCTGTCTCTTTCTGTTACTCACTCCAGCAAACCAAGAGTTTGCACATCACGAGAGCTACAGGTCATCAAAATTAGTACCGCAGGTAGGAGGTCAGATCAAGGGTGCAGGGGAGACGGAGTCAGGTTCGAGGGAAGGTGAAGAGCTGCAGGGCTGTCCTCTCTTGGCTTTTACTGCCTGCGTCCTCCACCTCCCGCCCTGTGCTGAGGCCACCAGGACAGGAGGACACAGCCCTGCCCTCAGGCAGTGCCATCTGGCTCCAGAGGGAGGGGGCACGAGTCCCCAAGGTGGGCTCCGGCTTCCTGTCATGGTGGGTGGACTCCAGGTCCACAGAGAAATGACCCCTCTGTCCTTGGCTGCCCTCAGGACTCGGAAGCTCAGCTGGGTTCTCAGTCACAGGTGGCGAGAGCCCGCCCATACCTCTCTTTCCTGCCTGAGACCTAATAAGCAAACCCCAGCATCCCTCCTTTTATCCCGAGATGCCATTATCCACTTGGACTAATTAACAGGCCCCTAGGATGCTGCTGCCTGTCAGCAAGACCTGGGTGGCAGGAAGTCCTGCCAAGAGGTGCTAGTGCCCCCGGGGGCATGCCAACCAGCACGCTCGCCGCCCGCCAAACTGCACAGGGCGGAGTTCACAGCGACCCTGCTTGTGCGAGCACGTAGGGGCCCTGCTGCACGCGGAGCGGGGGACGGGGGCAACAGATGTGGGTGAGACCCATCACTGTCCTCGAGGTGGGCCGGGTACCCAAAGGGAAGGTGCCCCTGCCGTGGGTGGTGGAAGGGAGGAGGACCTGGGGAGAGCTCTGTCCACGAGATCCAGGGAAGCGGTCCTCTGGGGTAACTGTCACCAACCCTCACACTCACGGACGCTCCAAGGCCCGCTTTCTGCCTCTCACATCTCCCAGCCGTCAACGTGCTCTCCTGTGGGAGGGATGGTATTTCCATCTCACTTTTCAGATGAAGGAACAGAGACTCCAAGAGTGCAGGGGACCAGCCCAAAGTGACCAGTCATCGGTGGCAGCGCCTGGATTTGAACTTGAATGCACACGGAGGCTGCAGCCTGAACCACAGGTGTGCCAGCAACATCACAGAGCAGACCTCCGGCCACAGGGAGCAGGGACGGGGTCCGCTCCCTCCCAGAAACGTCAGGCCCGGGAGAGGGGCAGTGCTGCAGTAAAGGCAGCTTCCATCCAGACACAGGGAAGGCATGCAGGGTCTGAAATACTGGGACAGAAGTAGAAAGGGAAGCCGGGGACCCTCAGGCTCACCTCGCCAAGGGCCTGGGGAGGAGTCAGAGGCGTCACCTGTCCCCCACCACACACACTCTCAGGCCACACCTCAGTGCCCACGGGCCACAGCTGATAAGTGACCAAGGCTTTAGCTGTTATCCTTGTTTAGATAAAGACTTGGAACAACACTTCACAGCAGACACTCGCTTTTACCCGAAGAAGCCCTGCTTTCCTCGTGTCCTTTTCTCATTGTTGTTAAATAGGAAAACTACTTACTGTATTCGTTAAGTTGAAAAATAAGAGGGATTCCATCCTGAAAACAAGGTTATCCATATCCTCATTCTAATCTGTCATGTCTCTCACTATATTTAACAGGCAACTTTTGGTCCAAAATGCATCCATGGATGGACACACGCACATCTGACAGTCACCGGAGGTCAACCAAAGCTGAGGGATGTGGTCTTTGAAAGAAAAGAAAGACACTCAGTGAGCTGCACAGTTACGTGGGTTTCCTCTGAGGGGACTTCCCGGCTCTTTGTGGGGCACTGAGGGATAAAAATTCTAGCAGTACGTAGCAGGCCATCTTGGGTTGAGGGTATAGTTTGGGGCTGCCGCTGCCAGTGTGGCTGGAAATAGAGGGGGGATATCGCCCAAATGAGGGATCCCCAAAATGCATGTATAAATTCTCCTCAAATCCTTGGCTGACTCCCAAACTGTGTATGAACAGCAGAACTGGAACATTCAAGACCTGAAGAGAGATTTCACAGGGATACAGAGATAAGAGTTCAAAGTTCTAGCTCATCCCTGTAGGAAAGGCTTGGTATATACCTTGGGCATTCCTCGAAACCCTAAAAGGGCCATGCTGCAAGAACAAAGACCACATACCAGGACTAAGGTCAAAACTGAAATATACTCACCCTAGAAAAGCCTAAGACCAAGCCTCCCCACAGGATCAAGATGATCTGCCAGTAACTTAATGACCTTCTAGAACAAGACTTAAGGATACAGTCCAGAGTCTCCTCAGCATGTCGTTAACAATATCCAGGATGCAGTGAAAATCACAACACATGTGAAGCTTGAAGATGCGACTAAAAACCAACAGGAAACACAGTAGACAGAAGCAGACCCACAGATGATCCAGTATCCAGCAGACAAGGACTTTAGACCAACAATTACAAATATGTTTTAAAACTGAGAGAAAGATATGGAGAGGATGAGTGAAGAATATAGGATTTAGGAGAGAAAATCAAAGTTCTTTATAAAATAAATGGAAGTTCTAGAACTAAAATGAAAGTTTGCTGGATAGGTTTAACTGCAGACAGGACACAGAAGAAGAGAGGTTCAGGTCTTAGCCAGACTAAAGCACACAAGAAAAAGAAGGAAAAAATTATAGCAGTGCCTGAGGCCTGTGGGACATTATCAGATGGTCTAACTAATAATATAATTATATATAGTTATAGTATATATTACTAATATATAATTAGAATCCCAGAAGACACGGAGAGAGAGAATGGGCAAGAGAAATAATGGAAGAGGCAATGGTTAAGTTTTCCCCAAATTCAAGAGAGTAAACTGCAAGCAAGATAAACACAAAGCCCTTCACACCCAAGCACACTGTAGTCCAGCTCATGCGAACCAGAGACGGAATCTTCAAGGCGGCTACAGAAACCACACCATATTCAGCAGAACGGCTGAGTGGCGGCGGGCCTCCCGTCAGGGACGGGCCGAGCTGCGAGACGACGGGGTGACATTTCTAGCGTGCCGGGGAAATCTGTGTACAACAGACTCGTATCAGAAGAACTACCACAGGAAATTCTTAAGGCTAAGGGGCAGTGATGCAAGATGGAAACCTGGATTTTAAGAAGGAGTGAAGCTCAACCCGAAATGGTAAATATATGGGCAAAAATAATTTTTTTCTTAATTTCTTTGAAAGACCATTGAGCACTTAGGCAAAATTTCTTTAAATAGGTTTATCACAATCATAGAAATAAAATACTGCATTTAACAACAATAGGAAAGGGGGAGAAAGAGGTAAATGGAATTAATTTTACTGCTGTGCTCTGTGCCCATTATACATGAAGTGGTGTGTGTAACAGTTATTTAAAGTAGAGTGAGAAGATAAGGTTGCACGTTGAAATCCTTAAAGCAACCACTAAAAAGTGGAACAAAAAACACAGAGTTAGGGACTTCCTGGGCAGTCCAGTGGTTAAAACTCCACACTTCCACTGCCGGGGGCGTGGGTTCGATCCCTGGCTGGGGAAGTAAGATCCCACATGCTGTGTGGCACGGCCCCCTCCCCCCCCCAAAAAAAAACCGAACATAGAGCTAAAAAGACAATAAAGAAGATTAACTTGAATTTAAGAGCAGTCTAAAAGGAGGCAGGAAAGGAGGAACAAAAGAAAAAAGTACAGATGTGAAAAATGGAAAAGAAAATAAGGGTACATTCAACCATATGGTCAATCGCCTTGAACGTGAGCAGACTGATTGGCGCAGGGTATGGACAGACATTCTCTGAAGAAGACACACAGGTGGCAAGCAGTCCACGAAAGGATGCTCCACGCCATAAGCCATCGGGGAAACGCAACCAGACCCGCAACGAGATGCCACTTCACGCCCACGGGGATGATTACGATAAAAAAAAAACAGATAATAACAAGTCCTGCTGAGGACGGGGAGGAACTGGAAGCCTCACATCCGCTGCCGGGGATATAAAACGGTGTGGAAAAGAGTGACAGGAGAGCCGATAACCAAGCTGTAGCATTCACACAATAAAAAGAATGAGCTACTGCTATTCAAACACTGAGGATGAATCCTAAAAACATCATGTTGCCGGAACTGAGCCAGATGAAAAGAACACATGCTGTAGAGCCCATTTATAGAAAGTTCAGGAACAAGCACAACAAACCCATAACAGAATTCAGGAGTTGTTTCCCTCGAGTGGGGGCCACCTGGAAAGGGGCACAGAGGGACCAGCAGCGGTGATGGAAATGTTCTGTGTCTTGACCGTGGGGTGGTTATGTGGTGTATACTTTCGTCAAGACACAACAAACTGAACAGTATGGTACCGGCACAAAAACAGAAATGTAGATCAATGGAACAGGATAGAGACGCCAGAGATAAACCCACGCACCTATGGTCACCTAATCTGTGACAGGGGAGGCAAGAATATACAATGGAGGAAAGCCAGTCGCTTCAATGAGTGGTGCTGGGAAAACTGGACAGCTACAGGTAAATCAATGAAATTAGAACATTTTCTAACACCATACACAAAAATTGAACTCAAAATGGATTAAGGACCTAAATGTAAGGCCAGACACTTTCTATAAAACTTTCTGAGGAAAACATAGGCAGAACACTCTTTGACATAAACCACAGCAAGATCCTTTTTGACCCACATCCTAGAGAAATGGAAATAAAACCAAAAATAAACAAATGGGATCTAATGAAACTTACAAGCTTTAGCACAGCAAAGGAAACCATAAACAAAAAAGCCAACCCTCAGAACGGGAGAGAATATTTGCACACGAAGCAACCGACAAGGGATTAATTTCCGAAATATACAAACAGCTCATGCAGCTCAATATCAAAAAAATAACCCAATCAAAAAGTGGGCAGAAGATCTAGACATTCCTCCAAAGAAGACACACAGATGGCCAAAAAAACCATGAAAGACCCTCAGCATCACTTATTATTAGAGAAATGCAAATCAAAACTACAATGAAGTATCACCTCACACCACTAAGAATGGACATCATCAAAAAATCTACAGGGACTTCCCTGGTGGCACAGTGGTTAAGAATCTGCCTGCCAATGCAGGGGACACGGGTTCAAGCCCTGGCCCGGGAAGATCCCACATGCCGCGGAGCAACTAAGCCCGTGCACCACAACTACTGAGCCTGCGCTCTAGAGCCCGTGAGCCACAACTACTGAAGCCCGCGCACCTAGGGCCCGTGCTCCGCAACGAGAAGCCACCACAATGAGAAGCAGCCCACGCACCACAACAAAGAGTAGCCCCCGCTCACCGCAACTAGAGAAAAGCCCGCGTGCGTCAACGAAGACCCAACGCAGCCAAAAATAAATAAGTAAATTAATTTTTTAAAAATCTACAAACAATAAATGCTGGAGAGGGTGTGGAGAAAAGGGAACCCTCCTATACTGTTGGTGGGGATGTAAATTGATACAACCACTATGGAGGGTCCTTAAAAAACTAAGAATAGAACTGCCATATGACCCAGCAGTACCACTCCTGAGCATATACCTGGAGAAAACCGTAATTTGAAACAAGATACATGCACCCAGTGTTCATTACAGCTCTATTTACAGTAGCCAGGACATGGAAGCAACCTAAGTGTCCATCAACAGAGGAATGGATAAAGAAGAGGTGGTACACATATACAATGGAGTATTACTCAGCCATAAAAAAAACAAAATAATGCCATTTGCAGCAACATGGATGGACCTAGAGGCTGTCATACTGAGTAAGTCAGAAAGAGAAAGACAAATCCCATGTGATATCACTTACATGTGGAATCTAAAAGAAAAGGTACAAATGAACCTATTTACAAAACAGAAGTAGAGTCACAGATGTAGAAAACAAACATGGTTACCAGGGGATGTGGGGGGGGAGGGATAAATTGGGAGATGGGATTGACATATACCCACTACTATATATAAAATAGATAACTAATAAGGACCTACTGTATAGCACGGGGAACTCTACTCAATACTCTGTAATGGCCTATATGGGAAAAGAATCCAAAAAAAATAAAAGTGGATATATATATATATATATATATATATATAACTGATTCACTTTGCTGTAACCTGAAATTAACACAACACTGTGAATCAACTATACTCCAAGAAAAATTTTTAAAAAACACAACAAACTGTACATACGTTTTGTGCAACTCATCATATGTAAAACATGCTTCAATTTTCAAAAAGTGTTCATGACCATCACCCATGTTACCTGGCATACACCAGGGAAAGACTTCAAAGTGCAGGCAACCTCCGTGCGGTGATGCTCAGAAAATGCAGAACACCCACGTCACTAGGCACAGCGTCTGTACCTCCCCGTCAACCCCGAAGTGCCCCCCTCAGACCCCCAGACGTCCCCGCCTGACGTCTCTGCTGGGAGGGGCAGAGGGGAGCACACAGCACGGTTGGGGAGACGTGACCCGCACGCAAACAACCAGGCCACAGAGGGCTGCCGGGAGGAGTGGCAACGGCCCCCTGGGGCACGGCGAGAGCAGAGACAGGAGCAGGCGGGGAGGCCGCGCAGGGAGTAGGGCCGCCAGGGGAGGCAGCAAACTCAGGAGGGGTGTGGGGAGCTGCGTGCATTAAGAAGGAACCAGGGTTTCACAGTCAAAGTTGGAAACGCGTGTGGCAGAGGAAAGGGGCCTTGGCTCCCCTGCCTTTAGCCAGGAGCCAAGGGCAGGGACCAGGCACTTACAGCACCAGAGGCGGCCGCCGTGCAGTCTGATGGCCGAGAACCCGTCGCCCGGCAGCTGGAACCTGCTGGTCACCCGCAGGGAGCTCGCGTTCCAGGCCAGGACTGTCCCGTCCGCGCTGCACGAGTACACAGTGCTGTGGGGTGAACACGCGTGCAGGCGCTTAACTGTGGCCCTGAGAACACCGTGTCCTTTTCAGGTTCCCACCAGGTAAGCGTCCACAGCACGGCCAGCGAGAGACGCCAGCGCCGTCAGGGGGGCTGGTTTCTGAGCGAACCCCGCCCACCCCGGCACCTCCACCTCGGCTGCTGCCTCCGCCAGGAATTGTGAACAGAGCCGTAAAGGGCTGTTAACTAAAATCCACCCCTCCCGCCAGGGGCCGGGAACGGCACACGCCCCCTCCAAGCTCAAGTCCAAGGATCAGCTGCGGGGAGGCGGGCTCAGCTAGTGCCGTGCACGGCCCTTCCACCACCTGATGGCGTGTCATCTTCACGTGAGGACCTAGGTCCACCCGACTGAGGACAGGCAGCACCCCTGAAACTCGGGGCACAAGGGGATGCGGGTGGCACAGAGGGAAGCGGCAGAAAAGCTTAGGAGCTGTGGCCACCTGCGCCCAGGGCTGGGGCTGCCCGTTCAGGGTGGGTGACCTCAGCATACCTCACACACCCACTGAGCCCCGCTTCCTCACAGAGGGAAACAGGGACCCCGCCTGGTTCTCACGTCTCCCCTGGGCACCTGCTGTGTCCAGGCCCTGTCCCAAGCACAGGACACGGCAGAGAGCAGGACAGACACAGGGCTGCCCTTGGGGGGCTGGCATTCTTAACCTGGTAAAGCCGGTGAAGGATGAAGTAAATACATCTTACAGGTTGAACTGTGTCCCCAAAAAAAGATATGTTGACATCCTAGCCCCACAACACCTCAAAATGCCACTTATTTGGCAGCAGGGCCTTTCCAGAAGCAGCTAAATGCCGCTAATACTGTGGACCCCCATCCAACATTGACCTGTGTCCTCATAAGAAGGGGACATTCGGACACAGGCACACAGGGGATTCCATGAGAAGACGTGGGGTTAGGGTGATGCGTCTACAGGCCCAGGATGGCAGGCAAACACCAGAGCCAAAGAACAGGCAAGGAAGGTGGGGTGCCAGCTGCTACAAGCACCACACGCATGCTGGACTCGGTCTCCAGCAGAGGCCGCTTCTCTGCACCCATCATGGCCACACCACACAGGAATGTCCCCGACTCACCTCCCAGACCCGCTTTGCTCCCCCTGCGCAGCCCGGGCCCTGCAGGCCACGGCCCATGGCCATGGGAACCCTTCCCTCTGGGACCCCTGACCCATGCAAGAGCCAGACGGCCCCTCCTCCCAGGGGAGCCTGGCCGGACCTGGGTGCCTGCGCTCCGTCCTGCACGACCAGACCCGTGACGCTGGAGCGGTGGTCCGTGAGCTGCTTGTTGCAGGACATGCTGTGGACGTTGATGATGTAGATGACCGAGTCCTCCGAGCCGACCCACACCTGGCTTTGCTCTGCCATCACCATGCAGTTCTGAGGGGGCCGAGGAGAGAGCAGAGCAGTCAGTTCCCCGTGTTCCCGACAGTCATTCTGTCCTGTGTGCTCACAGCCAGCGCTGAGCCGCCGCTCAGGGACCAACAGGCTTAGGGTCCTGCCGGCCTCTGGTCACGCTCTTGTCATTCGATCAACACATCATCTTGCCCTGTGTTCCTGTTTAAGGGTGCCTCTGACCCTTGAACGACACAGGTTTGAACTGCATGGGTCCACATTTTCTCTGTAAAGCACATTCCAGCCTCTGGCACCTCAGCTCTATACTACGGCACCATGTTAAACAGCAAAATCACGATAAAAAGCACAAAAATGCAAAGAACATGGCACTAAATAGGCCGTGAAAAGGACACCTGTCTACAGTTTGAGCTGAACCAAGAAGGCAGAGTCGCTTGGCTTGAGCTCGGCTGGGAACGCTCACACAGCTCCCATTTCTCCCTGCTCTGGAGACGTGCACGTCTGTGGAGAACCATGCAAGCGCCGTAAGTATTTGCTCTGGAGCTACAAATAAATTTTAGCGGGTAGGTAAGTTTGCAAATACGGAATCTGCAAATAATGAGGACAGCCTGTATATTAGCCGGTGCTCTTGCAGCTAAGAGAGTGGCGCTCTCAGGGATTCC
Source organism: Monodon monoceros (assembly GCF_005190385.1). NCBI lineage: Eukaryota > Metazoa > Chordata > Mammalia > Artiodactyla > Monodontidae > Monodon > Monodon monoceros. Next base: position 1,051,201 of record NW_021703770.1, read on the forward strand.
GGCTTAGCAAGGTCAATGCCAGTGATTCTCTTCAGACTTTCTGAAATTAGAAATTAAGAACTAAAACACTGAAGAGTTATAAAAGCCACATGTACATGTGAAACGCAAATGTGTCTGCCTGTACATCTCAACCAACCCGACTGCATCCCTAAAAAACCGTTCCCTAAACGTTTCCTGAGCGGTGTCCGACTCTATCCATGATATGGGCAACATTTTACTGGTAACCGAACGAGGGTCTCAGATTGTCAGATCCAAGCAGATTTCAAAGAGCAACAGTTACATCACTGTGGAGGGGCTGAGGCTAGATCTAATCTTGTATAATCAGTACCGATGGTGCTTACTGGTACTTATCTTTGTCAGAAGAAAGAGCTCATAAAAATTGATAGCTTTTGGGGCTTCCCTGGGGGCGCGGTGGTTGAGAGTCCGCCTCCCGATGCAGGGGACACGGGTTCGTGCCCCAGTCCGGGAAGATCCCACATGCCGCAGAGCGGCTGGGCCCGTGAGCCATGGCCGCTGGGCCTGCGCGTCCGGAGCCTGTGCTCCGCAACGGGAGAGGCCACAACAGTGAGAGGCCCGCGTACCGCAAAAAAAAAAAAAAAATTGATAGCTTTAATTTTACCAATAAACATTCTCATAAGTTAGAAAAAGATGTTACCTTGCTAATTTCAGAATTAATCATTTAAAAAAGCCCTTTCTTTGGAGGCATCTACCTGAGAATTGTTGTAACATTTTAGTAAAATGTCTTTCTTTAGTGGCCCAAAGATATCTTAGATAAACCACTTGGAACTTCACATTTCAGATGAGGCAGCATTTTCTAGAGATAATTGCCCCAGTTGCTGTCTTGTTGAAACAGTACAAGATATCCCTGTGAAACCAGTGGGAAGATATTTTCACATAACTGGATAACTTTTTGCTTTAATTAAATGTTACCTGGGCCTAACTGGGGAGCAGAAGAAATTGATACAAAATGCAGCCATATGATTTTATTTTCACAAGGATTTTAAGTTATTCTGTTATTAAACAGTCTTTGAAATGCTTGTAACTAAGAATCAACAGGAAAGAAGTTAAATTTTAGAATAAGAGTGAAGTCCTTAACTTCTCCTCCTTGTTTTTCATTTCATCTAAAGCGTTATTAGACTTTTGTACACGTTTTACTTTAACGTGCCTTGGATTCCGTTCCTTTATCATCTGAGGCTCATTGTTTGAACGCGGGGAAAATGGTTTAGCAACTTCTTTAGAATGATCCCGCACCCTCTTGGCAACGTATATTTGAATTCACAATTTTTCTGTTTCACCCCAGTTTTGAAAGCATAGATTGTCACATTATCTTTAGATGGTGGAATGTGGCCATCAAAGTCGATGATACGAAGTAATGAGGAACACTTAGGTACGTAAACTTCACTACACCATGCTTTTTACATTAAATGTGAAAAAAGAAGTTTTGTGTTAAAGGAGTTGGCCTGAGGATTTTCCTAGCAAGAATCCCTTGGGACAGTGGCTTCCTTTGTGCCCTCAGAGGGTCTTGAACAGGATGAAGCCCACCAAGGAGTAGGTGTGACAGCATTTTGAACAGTAGGGTGGTGTCGCCAAAGATATCTGGAGTGCCGAGTTAAAAGGCAGCCCCACCGGAAAGAAACCACTGATCACCCCTCATCTGGAAACACGAATTCACACGACACGTTCCAGGCGTGGAGGCCCTGGGGCACATGGCTGACATCACGTAGTACAGAAATAAGACATGATTTTCAAAGGGCCGTGCAAGGCCTCAAGAAGTCTCCAAAAAGCAGGGGACTGATCCTGGTGGCACTGAGGGCTACAGACCTGAAACTTGACCTCGGGTTTGTGGGGGTGGGGTGAGGCTGTGTTTGCATGAATTTAACTTTTTTTTTTTTAATTTATTTATTTATTTTTGGCTGTGTTGGGTCTTTGTTGTGGTGCACGTGCTTCTCACTGTGGTGGTTTCTCTTGTTGCGGAGCACGGGCTCTAGAGCGCAGGCTCAGTAGTTGTGGCACACGAGCTTAGTTGCTCCGCGGCAATATCTTCCCGGACCAGGGCTCGAACCTGTGTCCCCTGCACTGGCAGGCGGATTCTTAACCACTGCGCCACCAGGGAAGTCCCTTAACTTTCTTTTAATTAAAGTTGACTAGGCTATCAGTCTAAAAGCTCAAAGAACTGAGGTTTCTCAACCATGAGATAACTATAATATGCAGATTTGACTTAAATGGTTCTTAGTTTTCGAACCCAAATGTGTTAAAATGATTCTAGTGTCTGCTTTTGGTGACTGACAATGTAAACGTGAGACTACCACACTGCCCTTTCCATGACTGAAATCCTGTTTTAGATTTCAGAGCGGGGATGGTTAAAGCCATTATCTGCTCACTTAAAGAAGAATATTTAAGTGAAGGATGGAACAAGCTTACATTTTAAAACTCGAGATAAAAATCAAAGACTTGCAGGATTCAGCGACGCCGTGGGATTCGTGAATCCCGCTACCTATACAGGTGGACGTGTTCAATTTCCAAAATCACAAGTTAACCTGGAAGCTGACTGAGTACTGTGCGCGTTTGTTTACTCACCAGTTTAGAAGTGCCCACTTTAAAGCAGTGCTGGTGAATTGTCCAAGAGGAAGCATCAAATACGACCACCTTGCCTTCGTTCAGAGCGCACCATAATTTGGGGTGAGCATCCTCAACTTTTTCTGCTGGGTCAAGATGCCCTAAAGAGGAAAGCAACCCGAAACGGTGAAGCCCTCTGCTGCATCAGCCTGTGGTTCATACATGACTCAGGTCCTGCCCGGCCAGGTGCCACCCTGGGTGCCCAGGATCCAAAGGTGAGCACGGCCCGAGCTTCCGTGCCCCTCGGAGCTTCGAGTCTCGGGGACAAGCTGGCTCCAGCTAGAGAAACACGCAGACAGACCGAGCCCGGGGGTGGCTTCCCTGAGCCAGGATCTGGGGGAGGCCTGAGGATTCACTCGTGGGCAGCGTTTCAGGCAGAGGGAAGTGGGCGCAGGGACAGAGGAAGGAGGGAGCCTGTGGCCACGTCCCCGAGGGCAGCTGGGCTCCCGCTGCCTCACGTCACCGCCAACACGAGGCCTGGTCGGCGCTCTCCGTCTTGGCCGTCCTAACGGCGTGAAGACTTTGGTTTTTCATTTGTGGTTTCTTTGCGTTTCCCAATGCTGATGAGGCTTGCTGGCTTTAGCTGGCCGTCTGGATCTCCCCCGTGCTGAAGCCTTTATGTCTCCTGCCCATGTCTTTTTTTTTTTTTTTTTTTGCGGTACGCGGGCCTCTCACTGCTGTGGCCCCTCCCACTGCGGAGCACAGGCTCCGGACGCGCAGGCTCAGCGGCCATGGCTCACGGGCCCAGCCGCTCCGCGGCACGTGGGATCTTCCCGGACCGGGGCACAAACCCGCGTCCCCTGCACTGGCAGGCGGACTCTCAACTACCGCGCCACCTGCCCATTTCTGAATCGGGCTGTCTCATGCTCCTTGACTTGTAGCCGTTCTTTAAATATCCCCAACTCGAGCCCCTTGTCGGTTCTCGCGTCTTGTGAATATCCCTTTCCCAGTCTGCAACCACCACGTTCACTCGTTTGGAAGTTTCTCTTAAAAATCCTTAACTCACCAGTCTGTTCCTTTATGGCTAGTATTTTTTATATGCTATTTGTGAATTTTTTCCTTACCGTAAGGTCATGAATATCTTCTTCTATGTTATCGTCTCCAAGTTTCATTTGTTTATGTTTTTGCCTTTCACGTTTAGACTGTGAAGTGATGGCCACGTGTGATCTGAGGTGTGGTCGAGCTTCGTCTTCTCCACACGGATGCACAACATCCCAACACCTTCTGTGATGGAGACCGTCTTTCCCCTCCCCTGCTCTGTAGCACCACCTCCGTCACAAGTGCAAGAAGTGTGAATCTGCCAGTCTTTCTGGGGTGTTCATGCCATTGGTCTCCTGGCCCCCTTGGGGGAGATCCTGCCCACTGAGACACAGTCTTCAACCCCCCAGAGACTGGGAGGCTCTGAAGCCGGGCTCGGTGCCTGGGGCCTGGCTCCCTTGACTCTCAGAATTCTTGGAGGGGTTGCCCGCTTCTTGACAGGTGCGTCCTGACCCCAGGCTCGTCCCCCTGACCCCACATGGCTGGCCAAAGCTCTCTCGGCCACTGTTTCCAGTACCAGCAGCTCCGTTCTCCTTTGTTTTCTTATACGTTGTCCGGCCCTTCTAGATGTTCTCAGCGGGACGGGAACTAGCCCTTGATGACAGGAAACCCAGAGTCTAGTCAGGCTTAATTTAAGGGAAACTAGCGTAGATCTAAGGACAGCTCGTCTATTCAGATGCCGTAATGAAAAGTGTCTTGGTCTGTGCTGTCACAGCTGAGTGACGTCAACAGAGAGCCTCGACTGGATAAATGACGTCTCCAGAGGGATGGGCTCGGCCGCTCTCGACTCTCTTTCATCTGAGATCTGTTGCTTTACTGGGTCTTCTGGACGTTCAGGGAAGAGAGAAACTCTCCTGCCGGGAGGCTGCTTTGCCACAGAAACTCAATTTGCCCATCAGAAACCGTGTGGAATGTAAGCTCCTGGCTGTGGATCGCTGGACTGCCCCGCGAGGTCACGAACCTCGGAGGGTGAAGGATGGGGGTGCACGGATGCCGCCGCCGCCGCCAACTCCTGATGCGGACAGGCCGAACACGGGGCGACCAGACTCAAAGGCTCTCTTCTGCCCGGAACTGAGCTCCTTTGCTCCCAACACTACAACCCTGGAGCAGCACCCTGCTGCAGCTCTCTGCAAGTCAGAATGAAGTAAAAGAATTTGGACAGTTGAACGCCTGTGACACAGGGCCGTCTTTGTTTACCCCCAGGCCTGGGCAGCGACCCTGTCTTCTTGCTGTCATCAGTCTGACGCAGCTCATAGGGGCCTTGAAAGTCTGTGGGACTGTCCGACCACTCCAAGCAGGAAGAGCCGTGTTGTCAGATGTGCACATCAGCATAGGAGGTGCAGCCATCCCATCCCAGTGACAATGGGCTTGATCCGACCAAAGACAGAAGCGCAGGGCCTTTATCCACCGACGTGAGGACGGCGAGGCCGGACGGGGACTCGGCCACTCACGGCCCTGCTCCAGCCTCTGAGTCCACAGAGAGGCCGCACCTCATTGCTCAGGGTTCTGCCCTCCAACAGTAGAAAACCACCTGGTCCCCGTCCATCCTCTTCCTGCCGTCGCCCTTCCACTTCAGCGCTGACCCTGACCACAAGTCTTAAGCTCTCAGATTGTTCCAAACACAGCAGCGACATAAACAACCAGGTCCTACTGTACAGCACAGGGAGCTATATTCAATGTCCCGTGATAAACCATAATGGAAAAGAACATGAAAAAGCACGTATATATGTGTATAACTGAATCACTTTGCTGTACAGCAGAAATTAACACAACACTGTAAATCAACTATACGTCAATAAAATTTTAAAAACAAACAAACAGCAGTGACAAAGCAGGGAATGGCCTTCACCTGGGGTGTAGAGCAGGACATCGATGGCGCGTGGGAAGGTCTCTTCTGCGGAAGGGTTGATCTTGTGCTTCAGGGTCTCTGAGGTCGTCTTCGGAACTGCCATGGGCACTGAAATGCAGACACGGGGGATTAGTTCCCCAGACTGGAGGAGACCCAGGTTATCCAAGAGCCTTGCACATTCTGCTTTCCTTAGGGTATTAGCTCTGGGGTAAAACTTAATAATTTGTGAAGACGACGCTCTCTTTAAACTGGACATTAAAGTAAAGCCAAGCGTATCCGGCCAGAGGGCGAGCATTTGCCAACGTCTCACATTGCTTTTTGTTTAAACACAGCTCTCAAGCTAAATGATCTGACCTCTGTCCACACTCAACCGTTACTAGACCGTATGGTCTAGCCAAGGGAAGACTTTACACGTTTCTGCATAAATCTAACCCACGAGTGGTTTCTCACCCTTGTCACATAATGTGGCTGCCGTGGGTGTGTCCTGTGTGCTATAGGACATTTAGCAGCATCCCTGGCCTCATCCAGTCAATGCCAGTAGCAACCTCCCCACTGCCACACACACACACACACACCCCACAAATATCTCCAGTCATTGCCAAATGCCCCACCCCAGGGATGGGGTGCAGATTTCAGAAAGTTTCATTTTTAGACCTTCCATCACGAATGGACCATAAGCTATTAACTTAAGCCCAGGATCATGTATGGTTGCCTCATTACGCTTTACACAAGGGAAAACAGTTCTTGATTGGGAACAAGGAATCAGGGACACTGAGCTTGGACCATCCCCCCTTTGCCGAATGGAATTAAGAGTGTCATTTGTTGGGTGCTGCCATGGTAACTGTGTGTGTTATTTCCAGAGGAGTGAGAAGGCTTTTCTGTAAACTCTTGACAAAGATCAGGCATGAGCTTGGAGTGGTCTATAAGCAGCTGAAGTGTAGAGTGTGTGTATTTGATTTTGTTCCTGATTAAGGGGGGGAAACCCAGCAATTGATGTCTGGTTCTAGGACTGTTGACAAGAGCACCTCCAAGTCACTCCAGCAACTGGAGCATCCTGTCTGCTCCCAGAGGTGGGGGGGGGGGGGTCCTCGGACCAGGAAGCTCCAGGGATCACACAGTTAGTGACAGACACAGCAAAGAGGAAAATGCACCAAGGGGAATCAACACATAACTGAGGCTTGTTTTCCCTAATTCTGGGATGACAGTTTAAACAACAGTGTCTTCCTGGCTGTATATACCCAAGAGGAATGAAACACACGTCCAAACAAAAAACTTGTATGTGAATGTTCAGAGCGGCACTATTCACGACAGCTGGGAAGTAGAAAAACTCAAATGGTCAATGGAGGGTTGGATAAACTGTGCCACATCCACAGAGCAGAATACACGCAGCCCAAGAGGAATGAAGCAGTGACACCTGCCACTCGGGTGAACCCTGGAGCGTGATGCCACATGAAGGAAGCTAGACACACAGGACACATACCAGATGAGTTCACTTAGAGGAAGTGCGCAGACTAGGCCAAAGTGTGGCAAATCCAGAGAGACAGAGAGGAGGTTAGTGATTGCTTAAGCAGGTGAGGGGTGGCTGCTAAATGCATGGGGCTTATTACTGGGGTGATGAAAATGTTCTAAAACCCATCATGCTGATGACCGTACAACTCTGAATACACTCAAACCAGTAAGGCGTGCACTGTAAAAAGGAATGGTATGTGAACTGTATCTCAATAAAACTTATTTTTTAAAAAGTGCATACAGATAGAACTAGATGTCATCTTAAAAACATCCTACAACTTGTTCGTCCGTGTTTCATGAATTAACTTCATGTTGTGGGTTTAGTCTAGCACACGTGACTTCCGGCACATAGTAATGTTAATAGCGGTAAGTAATCCTCTATTCCCTGCTTCTTCGTGCAAAGCACAGGCCAGTCGGTTTTAGGAGATCATTTAAAAGTTGAAACAAAACAGAAGTAGCTAAAATGATGCATAAAGCTATTCTTACCTACTTGCTATTTCCTAGACTTGAAAAATCTTCTACAAATAAAAAATTGAGCTTACCACCAACCTCCGTATGGCTTCCAGAATGTGAGAGCCAGATTTCAAGCTACAGGCAGAGATCAGAGAATTGCTATGGAGGGAAACTGACCAAATCAAGAGAAAAAAGAGAGATGGCCATCGGGGGCCTCCACGCGCTCGTGCGGCGAGGTCCAGCAGCCAGGGGCAGCCGGGCACAGAGGTCCCTGCAGCTCCGCAGTGGGCGTGTGTCCGACCGCAGAACTCCAGCGACCACGATGGCGATTCCGTGAGTCACGCAACAGCCTTCCACGAATTTCTGCTCTGCTTGAACCAGCCAGCAGCAATTCTGTTGCTGACAACTAAGATTCAGGAGCAATATCATCCGGGGTAAAGTGGACTCTAATAACCCAGACACTGAAACGATGAGGTGCCTCGATGTGTCCTTAGGAGCACAGAGCTCCACGGTATTATTAAGTGAGGAAAGGAAAGATGCAGAACAACGTGTGATATTCAAAAATGAAAAGTACAGAAGAAAAAAACTTGAGACATTTGGGATTGGTTCTAATGGACAAAAGTCATCCAGATAAAAATGACTTAAGACATAACTCAAGACACCGTGGCTGCATTGAACACATGCTGATCTTACTTTCGTTCTTCATCTTATCAAAGTAAGATAACTTGGAGGCCGCGTAGATGGCGCCGGGCGACTGCAGTGCACCGACGACGGCGTCCATCAGCAGGACGTGGGTCAGTGCCTGCTGGACGTACTGGGGGTCCTGTGGGAGGGACAGTCATCTCAGCACAGCTTCACTGAAATCATTTCACTCTAAGACTTTGTCACGTCACATAAAACAACCCTTTCAAAGATGTGTGTTTTTCAAAGCCACGTGAAGAGTTTAGATTTGGATTTGATGTCATGTGATCACGTCCTCTTAGTTGAGACATACACTGGCTGTTTATACCAGGGGTCAGCAAACTTCTGTAAAGGGCCAGATGCCGAACACTTTAGGGTCTGTGGGCCATGCAGTCTCTGGCATGACAACTCAGCTCTGCCGTCAAGGGCAAAGGCAGCCGCAGACGCTGTAAAGGAGAGGGCGGGATGTGAGTCCGTACGACTCTCCTTAGACGTCTGCCAGCCCACGGGCTTTGATGAGCCAGTGTGTGCTAAATAAACCAGTGGGTATAAAACCAAACAGTGAGCCGCCAAGTCACAGAGTACTGGAATCTCAGGACCTAGTCCCCGCTTCCTGCTCCAAACAGAAACGCTCCTTCTGTCTCCATGACTTTGGGCTTCTCCAGTGACAGAACGTCCATCAGAAACGGCAGCTCCCCCACCACTGAACATACGTTCTTCCTGACGCTTTCCACTGGGTGCCGCCCTCACCTGCATCTCCCTGAGGATCCGTGGGCACAGCTCTCCAGAACCTTCTGAACTGCTCCCTCATGGGAGTCCCCTAATTCGTACTCTTTGCCCACTTTGTTGTGGGTTTTCCTGTCTCATCTTGCCATTTAGACAAGTATCTCCCCTGCACCGTGTGTCCTCATGTCTTACCCTCTGTCCACGGTACCCTTCATGACTAGGAAGTCTTAATTTGGTGTGATCAAAGCCATCAGTTTGGCCCAAAGTAAATGAAGGTACAGAAGTCCCTAGGATATAAATGTAACCCTGTGGAAGGAATCTAACACCTCCCCCCAACCAAAACCCTAATCCTGTGAAGGGGAAAAGTGAAGAGCCGCTTAGAGCAGGGTGTGCCCGGACCACCCAGCTCAGACCTGCCAGAGTCCAGCCCCCGACGCTCCCTTCCCTGGGGTGTCACCAGGGGCAGGGGGCAGTGCAGAGTGGTCACTCCCACAGTCCACCCACACCACCCTGCCGGCCCTTGCGTTTGCCCCCAGGGCGTCCCCCAAGGCCCCAGGGCTTTGCAGGGCCCAGGCCCAGGCCCCAGTCCCACCTGGCTTTATGCTGAGCATTATTATAGAGACATGAGCCTTGGGTGAGAATAAAAAGGCAGACCGGGCCCCAGACCTTGTGGTCGTCGGCCAGCTTCTTCCCAGCCCACATCTCCTTCACCATCAGGTGCCACAGGTCACACTCTGTTTTAAGATTAGCTTCAAAGACTTCTTTCTTGGACACCACTTTGATTTTTAAAGTGGGAATTCTCAGGAGCAGAAAAGCTACTGTGGTGCTTCTGACTTCCTGCAGAAGGAAAAAGAGGCAAGTAAGTGAAATGACACCCGCAGGGACCCTGGAGTCGATAGGAAATGCATTTAGGGGTGGCGGTCTGCACACACTGAGGGGACCCACTGGGCACTGGCTGACATCCCCATGGGAAGGCAGAGTCCTTGGGGCTGGCCTGGGGCTGGGGCTGCCCGGCGGGGAGGTCCGGCAGGACCCAAGAAGGCCCTGAAGTACCCGGAGCCGGGTGCCGGGGGTGGGGTGAACAGGGCTCCTCCAGGTGGTCTGTTCTCAGAGACAGGTGACGGGGAGTCAGGGTCACGGCGGTGTCTGGAGCTCAGCGAGCCTTCCTGGTGGGTCTAAGTGTGACCTGTCAGCCACACGTCGACAGAGACACACCGGTGGACTCGTCCACAGCGTTTAAAGGTGCTTCATTCTTTCACCTCCTTAAATCTCTGTCTCTGGACTTCTGGGAGGAAGCCCGTCAAAGCAGGCTTGGGGGGAAAACTGAAGGAACCAGTGAGAAGGTGCGTCCACTGGCCCAGCCTTAAGCATGGGCCACAGGGGAGTTCTCATGCCTCTTCTGTCTCTGGGAATATGCAGTAACTGGATTAACACATCTAACACACCGCTTATAAATTTAGGAAATAAACCTGGGAAAATAAAGCTAAGCCATGAGTCAGGATCTCGACTCAGATTCCCTTAGTGGGGAAGATGACATTTAAAGTTGTTATAAAATAAACAGCGCGGGCCAGCCAGGAACCTGATCAGGAAACATGAGATGGAACCGCTCACAGGGGCTGGCCCACGGCCGTTTCCCAGTAAAGCAACGTCTATGCTTCTCCTACATTGTCGAACCACGTCAGCGAAAGGACAAGCCTGCCTTGCTTCTTGCTCTTCCCCCAAATACAAGTCAGCTGAATAGAGAATCTGCTGTCGGTGCACTTACTGCTCTGAACACATCACCCACTCCATCTATTCAGTCCTCACATCACTCCTATTCGGAGGGTGCATCCTTATTCCCACTTTACAGGTGAGCAAACTGAGGCACAAACCATGAGTGGCTTGTGACGGGCCCACGGCTGGCAGAGCCCAGTGGGCTGTTCCAGCTGCTGCACCTCCCAAGCCCAGGCGGCTTCCAGAGCTGCCCTCACCTCTATGTTTCTGAAGGTGGAAATCTCCACGTAGCCCGGCCTCCCCTCAGTAAGGAGGAACAGGCGCTTCTGGGTCATGGCGATCTTGCCCACACCGCGATTTGTTTTGACGGAGCTTGACAGCTTATACACACACTCGTTTTTGTCCAGCTGTTCCATCACCGAAAAAGGCAGGTTGACCTCTTGGGCCTCTGCTTCTGCCTCCTTCCAGCAGTTGTAGAAATCTTTGAATGTTTCTGGGTCAATCTGTTTCTGGTGTCCTTAGTTTTATAAAGAAAAAAAAAAAAAGATTCTTACAGCCACATACGCAGGTGCCTCAAGAATGGTTGCTTTACAATCAGGAAGCAGCACGTTACCCGCAGGACATAGCAGGTGGCGACAGCACCTAAGTCTGCCTGGATGGAAACCACCTGGAAAGCGTCCCCTCCTTCCCCAGCTTCCCCAGGTGCCCAGGTGGGCACTTGATCTGGCCTGAGCCCATTGCCCTCTCCAGCCCCTACCTAACCAGGTAGTCACAGTAACTCCTAGGGCACCAGGTAGGGACACTGGGACAAGGACAAAGTCCTGTGTCACCTCTAGAGCTGGTGGCAGCCATCTTGGGGCCAGTCCCAGGGTGAAGCTAATGCTAAAGAGAGCAGGTCCTTGGTGACACTCCCACACCACTGGATCAAGCCTTACCTGAAGCCAGATTTATCTCAGTACTCTTTGGGTATGTGAGCAAATAAGTTATTACTTGTAACCGTGATGATCTTAGTTGATACAGCAACCTTCCCAAATGTCCAATATTCAGGGGCTCCGGAGTCAGAGAGAGACCCAAGTCCGAAGCCCAGCTTCACTACTGTTTAGCAGTGTGAACACAGGCCAGCTGTGGAACGAACCTGCTTCCCTGTCTGTAACGTGGAGCTGGAACCACCCCCAACTCCCACTCAGCCGCTAAGAAGTCCGGCCCGTTCTAAGCTCGATGTTTCCCTGTGCCTGGCTCCTGCATCCTCCATTCTGCATCCTGGATCTGTCTGCCCTCCGTCCTCAGAGGGCCCTTCACATCCTACACAGGAAGAAGCTCCTTAGTGGCCTCCTGCCTTCTAAGCTGCCCCCGCCGGCGGCCTGCTTCACTCCACGCCTAGAATGAGGCTCCTCGTATCCACCAGGCCCAGATTCCTCCAGGATCAGGCCCCTCCTGCCCTTCACACTCCTGCATCCCAGCACAGTGACAAGCATGTTGTTACGTGCCTCTGCACATGCTGGTCTGGAGTGCTCGGACCAGAAAACTCCTACCTATCCTTCAAGACCCAGATAAAATGGCCCATGGGCAGCCTTCCCAGACAAGGGGCCCACTAAGCTGATGCGCTCTTCCCTCACGGCATCTAACAATGCTTGCTGTGCTCTACCCTCTATACAGGCCCAGCTGCCCTGGGCAGCTTGGTCCTAGATCAGGAGACTGAGGACTGGAGAGGAAAGCCCTGCCGGCGGGTGGGCAGGTGCCAGGCAGACGGCCCGCCGACGCCATGCCTTCGTGGGTCTGCCTTTCCCACTGGGGGCCTGCTCGGGATGCAGAAGCCTCCCCGTCTCAGCCTGGCTGGAGGCCAGATCTAAGAGGTCAAGAAAGGCTGTGAGGACTTCCCTGGTGGCGCAGTGGTTGAGAGTCCGCCTGCCGATGCAGGGGACACAGGTTCGTGCCCCGGTCCAGGAGGATCCCACATGCCGCAGAGCGGCTGCGCCCGTGAGCCATGGCCGCTGAGCCTGCGCGTCCGGAGCCTGTGCTCCGCAACGGGAGAGGCCACAACAGTGAGAGGCTCGCGAACCGCAAAAAAAACAAAAAAAAAAAACAAAAAAGAAAGGCTCTGAAAGCTCGGCTCTGGTTCCCTAGCACCTGCCAGATAACGGTTTCCTGGGGAATTTGCTGTCGTGGCCACAACTGAGTCTGGCCTCATCCCCACACAGTGCAGGCACAGAAACATTCAGGTGAAAACCTCCCAGGTGGCAGGATTCTGAGTTGGTTCTCCTCTGGCTCACCTGTGTTTTTCTAATTGCCTTACAACCGTGGTCTACTACTTCAAATTTGTTTAACGTCCTTGGATCCAAACAGAATCACACCACAGTGGGATATCTGTATATACTTGGGTCGTTTTTAGAAAGTAAGTTACTGAGGGACTTCCCTGGCGGTCCAGTGGTTAAGACTTTGTCTTCCAGTGCAGGGGGTGTGGGTTCAATCCCTGGTCAGGGAGCTAAGACCCCACATGCCCTGCGGCCAAAAAACCAAAACAAAATAGAAGCAATATCGTAACAAATTCACTGAAGACTTTAAAAATGGTCCATGTCAAAAAAAATCTCAAAAAAAGAAAGTCACTGAAAAAAATGAAGCACAAGGGCCGGTGGGCAGGTGCCCACGCAGACGGGCCCGGGGGTCCCTGTGCTGGGCAGCGAGGCACCAAGAGGGCGCGCATCAGGGTGGGGCCCCTGACCCCGTGACACGGTTCTCATCCCGCTTCCATTTTGGAAAGGCTCCTCCGTGTAGCTGCCTCTGACTGGGGCGCCTCCATCTACACCTCCTGGCGGTTCTGAATGATTATATTTTTAATCAGAAGCACGTGGCTATTTTAAGTGGACGACAAGGAAGAGGATGTTTAGTCTACGTAGCCAAGGAAAAGCCCAAGAATCAGAAGAGCGCGAGAGGGGAGTTGGGGAGAACCACGAAGCCATTACTTAATGAAAGTTGGAGCCAAAGATGCTGGGACGTGGAGCCTGGAGCCAAGAAACCCGTCCCTTCTGTCATTAGGACAAATGCTCCCACCATCTGGGTCCCTGCACAGTGCCGGGGCCAAGCGGAGCGAAGCGCAGGTCCCCAGAACCGGAAACGGCTTCCTCTCGCGGGCAGACGGGAGGCGGGCTCGCGGGCTTTGAGAGCCGAGGTGAAGGACACCAGAGAGGCCAGGGATGCCCACGCGGGCCTGTGGACGCCACCCCTGCCAGGGCCGCAGCACAGCTGGACGGTGCACATCCATGGCACTCACACAGCAATAGCCACCGTGCACGCGAGGGGCCACCACGCACATCCACAGCTGCGGACAGAACACTCATTCATCTCCAATCCTGCACAAAAATGCCAACTGTTCATCTCTGCCCCTCACCCGCACTCCAACACAACCCCTCCAGCTCATCTATGGGGGAGGCAGAGTCACCGGCTCCCGTGGGCCACACTGTAGGCCACACACAGCTGACTCCCCGCCCTGGGGCCAGGTCGTGAGGGCCCTGCACCTCGAATACCAGACTCCGACGTGTGTTCTTATGTTACATCTGTTTATTCTAAGATGGTGACCTTCAGCTTTGACCTAATCCTCCTTTTATTAGCACATACGCGCCCGTCAGGCAGAAACGTACATTGGATGCTGCGCGACAACGGTGCACGTATCCCAGAATCAAGGCCAACAATGACCTGCTTGCAATGCGAATGGAGCCTAAGTGACAACAGGGCCATCGACGGCACTGTCACCGTGGTCATCTGAGGATGCCCTCCCGGGTGTCCTTTCACGTCCCTGCAAGTCTGGGGCTGCTGGACAGCGCCCACGTGTCCAGCTGTAAGCCACACTGTCTGGCTCCCGTGGGACACGCTTCTGGCCAAGGAGAGGTGAGAGCTGGGAGGGCCAGGCCCTCTTCTCCCAGGAAAAGAGCGCCGCCCAGGCCATCGGCCCCCCGGGCTGCGCAGCAACGGGCTGGGCTGGGGGGAGAGGAAGGAGCCGGCTGCACGTCCAGACACCTCGTCACACGAGAACAGCACCCCCGGGTGGATTACGCCGTGGTACTTCAGGCCCTGCAGCTGGCCTAGTGCTCGTATCCTTGTGTCCTCGCGAGGGCCCGCGCAGGAAGGCGGGGGCAGGGCCTCCTCTGAGAGTGCTGAGCCCCACAGCGCCTGCGCCCCACCTCCCGGTGGCCTGGGTGCTGCTGGTTGACCCCGCGAGAACCTCTGCCCCTGGCGGACTCAGTGCACCCCCCACTGCCCTGCCCATGGGAGTCCCCTGGGCAGCACCAGTCGCCCACAGATGCCCAGGGAGACGGAGACTGGCTGGCCAAGACGGGCCACTTCTCCGCGGCCGACATAAGGTGACACCACGCGGAGGGCCCCGTGGGCGCTGGGCCGGCCGCGCCCCCATCAGACCGATGGAGGGACTGTGAACAAGCGGCCCCATCCCTCCACTGGTGGGAAGGCGGCGCGCGTGGGTACAGAGAGGTCGGGCAACTCGACGGCAGCCGCGTAACAAGGAAGGACATCCCACACCAGTTACCAGCAAAGCACGGCCTTTCCAGAGGACACAGGGGCTCCCGCACAGGACACGGAAGGAGGTCCGACCCGATGGAAAAACAGGCCAGGCTGTGCCGCGCAGCTCCAAGGAGAGAGGCCCAGACGCCCCGAGCACAGGTGCCGACGCTCAGTGCAAGGCCACCTTGCTCACCAAACCGCAGAACACTTCAGACGACTGCCCCCCGCGCTGCAGACCTGCCTTGAGGGACCTGCTGGGGGGATGGCAGCTCCCACCCGACGGGGCTGCAGCAGCATCCTAGAGAAGGCCATCCACGCCCGGGGGGCAGGCTGCGAGCCTCACTCGTCAGCATCGGGACAGGCGGACACGACCAAGGGTACAGGCCAACACGCTGCACCGCCCTCGGCACGGCGAGACGCCTGTGAGCACCACGGATACGCTTTGAAAATGCAGGCCGACACACACGTACCGCGTGAGTCACGTATAATTTACAAACGCACAAATCCTATGTTCTGCTTGTGGGTGCATCCACGTGCCGCAAATGCATAAGAACTTGGTCAGAAGGGAAAGGTCAAGTTTGGGACAGTGTCCCTCTGAGGAGGGAGGGGCGGAAAGGGTTCTGGACCAACCAGACGACTGCAGTAAACGTGGGAAACAAAAGCAGCGGGGGTAGAGGTGCCTGAAGCATTCCGGCTGGAGCCATGCGTCCCCATGTGGGAGGAAGGGGTCAGCACACAGCAAGCAACCCCCAGGACGGGAGAGATGCCATTAAGCGTCACCAGGCCCTCCATCCCCACCCCCTTCCCAGAGCCTCGGCCAGCCCAGGAAGCAGGTAAAGCCCTCGCCCGCCCGCGCCGCAAGGCTCCTCCAGGCTGGGCCGACCTGCCCTCGAGGGTCTGCGCCGCCCACCCCGCGGGCATCCTCCTACCTACGGTTACTGCCTCGAGGGTCTGCGCCACCCACCCCGCGGGCATCCTCCTACCTACGGTTAATGCCTCGAAGAGCCGGTGTATGATGCCCGCATCCTTCACGATGCCCGACTCCTGCACCCTCTTCACAAAGTCGTCCAGCTGCATGTGCTTCTTGGGCAGCTCGAAGTTCTTCACACGGTCGTCGGCCTTGGGGGTGTCCTTGGGCTTGTCCACGACCGCACTGATGAGCCGGCGAAGCTCGGGCGTCCGCTCAGCCTGCGCGCGCTCGGGCGCCGACAGGGACTCCACCGTCCTCTGGACGAGGTCGGTGGGAAAGATGCGCACATCCGTCTTGTACAGGCTCTGGAAGTCCAGGAGGGCGCCCAGCAGCTGGCCCTGCATCAGCTGGACGAGCCCTCGCAGGTAGAAGTACCTCGCCAGCAGCACCGAGTTCTCGGGGGCCAGCGAGTCCATGGCTTTGCTCAGCTGGGCCACGCAGTCCGCGTGGAACGCCTGCACACACTGGCCCACCAGTGGAAAGTGGATTTCCGGGATCTTGAAGGTGTATGTCAACTTGGGGGGCACGTCCAGAACTGAGGAGTGAAGGGGAGATGAACGGTTAGCACAGACCTTAGAAACAGACACGCGTTCCCACCCCATCACTCTGCCCAGGGCCGTTTCTGTGCCTTGGGTGCAGCGTGGAGCAGGACACCCCGTGCCTCTTCCAGAAAGCTCCACGTGCCCCACGCTGAACGGGGCCCCTCACTGCTCCCATGGCACAAATAATGTTATTTGTTAAAACTGCTGATGCTAAGTTGAAACACGTGGCGGTGAGTCTTTGTTGAAGGACTAAGCTAATAACCTAGGCCGAGACGCACCTGCCAGGCGGGTAAGCCTCCCAAACAGCTGTTTCATTCACCTTAGCAGCAGCTCTGCGCCATGGGTACTGTTACCACACCCATCTCCCAGGGTGGGGACTGAGGCCTCCCCGGGTCCCCGGTACACAGCTACTGGGTACCCCAGGGTCACACAGCCAGGAAGCAGCTGTGCAGGGGACTCAGACTCACGAGGAGCCTCCAGAAGGTCAGTAAGGTCTTTTCATTTGAACACGCGGCGCCTCCTGGCGTCGCCGGCATGATCCCCACTCAGCCTCCAGCTCTCCCGCGAATGCGCCAGGAGGTACCAGCTGGTACTGGTGCCTTAGCCCGAGGCAGCAGCCACTGGGGGCCCAAGCAGCTCACAGCGCTGGCCTCACTGCAGCTTATCCCACGGGCACTGGCTTCCTCTGTACCCTCAGCCCCTAGGAAGGGCCTGGCAATCACTGGGGGCCTAAGAGTTGCTGCATCCCCTTAGACAGTCCTATATGTAAACACGTATCTCCTATGTACACATACACATACGTGCATATACACACACAAGTATGAAAACAGTGGGACAGGGCGATGGAAAATACAGACGAGAAATCGCTTTCTGTAACGAGCATAGTCTGCAAAATGAATGTTCTAAAAATATTTCAAATGACTAATTGTCAGAAAGCAACAGCCATAAACCCCCCTTCGCTTCTACTGAAACGAGCTGTGGTTTCTTTCAGTGACAGGCAGCATGAGAACCAAGTGAGTGAGAAAAGCCACAGCACGGGCGTGGCTGCACCACCTGTGTGGCTGCTTCCACAATCCTCGGTACGTATCTTCCGCAGCGACGAGTTCCGGGGTGGCAGCTCGGGCACCGTGATGTCCTGCAGGTTGGGCATGCTGACCACCATGCGCCTGTGAGCCCCGTGTGGGGCTGAGGACTTCCGGCTGGCCATCTTCTCGACTGTGGGTCTTCTTGGACTCAGGAGCATCTCGTCTATCCTGGGTGGAAAAACCCAACACCTTGTAGACACAGCAACGGTTGAAGCACAGGCTCAACTGGGCATTTTCCCCACCGTGGTGACCAGAATCCAGCATTCCCACACCGAGTGGGAAACGGCGGGCACACTCCTGGCTCTCCCACGTGTAGTGAAGGCTGCATACGGTCCACACCCCAGGAGAAGCCACAACACACAGAACAAGGGCATCGTCGACAGCCGACACGCGTTTGAGGGGTTCAGGAAAAGCGGCATGGAAGAGGCGGGAAACGGTGACGATGTGGGGAGAGAAAGAGAAGGAAATGGGGAGAAAACAGCACAAAGACCCAGAGCTGCCTCTGCAGGTACGTTCAGCGTCCCCTGCAAGAAACAGAAATGCACGGGGAGGAGCCTGACGTGTTACCCGACTCATTATGAATTTCTAAATGTGAGACTTCTCTGATCGAATTTATCATTTATCCTTCCAAATAAAACTGTGCTCCTTGAGCACACGGACACCCAAGGAGTCGTGCATCCTTTAGAACGTAATACGCAAACCTGTCCTCTTCAGACTGCGTGTGGAGGTCCATCTGGGCAAAGGCGTCCATCCTTCTGCTGAGCCGAGCCTTGAGGAAAGCATGAAACATATAGGTATCCAAGACCTGGAACAGACGCCGAGGGGTGGGTTATTGCGCCTGCTTCACGGTCCTTTCCTCCCCGAGCTGCCAGGGCACCTGCAGCCACTGCACGAGTGGCCCTTCCCGACCCACCGAGGCCTCTCGCCAGCACCTTTGGACAAAAGTGCCCAGACACAGGTAGCTTTCTTCATTTATCATAATCTAAGATTTCCCCTCAATCCCTCACCAGCCAATCTCAAAGAATCAGCCACTCTTTGCATTTGAAAAACCACAGAAAGTTCAAAAGTCCAAACCACCCTGCCCCCCGGGACAGCAGCAGCCGCAGTCCCTGTGTTTCATCATGGATTCTGGTGTCTCCTGGGGACAGCAGCCTCTCTAACGCTCCGCACCTCACAGCCAGCGCACCCCGTCTCCAGACTCACACGCGCCAATCTCCAAGTCAGCTCCCAGGGAGTGTGGATGCTGCCTGGCCCTGGGAAGGGGGCGGTGATGGGAAGGGCATGGAATTGTGTGGCGTGATGGAAAGGTTCTAGATCCAGACTGAGGAAGGGGCGACCAGGTACACGCCTTGGTCAAAACTCTGCACACGCTATACTTAAAATGGGTGCATTCTGTTATATGTGAATGCCACTCTAAAAAGTCAATTAAAAAAAATCAGAGCTGGCCAAAGGATCAGAAGAAACCACGCTAAAACAAACTTTTAGAAAAGCTAAGACACTGAATAAAATATTAACAGATACTGGAAACACTTGACTTGAAAAATACTTTAGATACAGAAAAGGGCAAAGGATCGACTATACACACACACAAACCCCACACACCTCTTACCTGTTTATAAAACTGCTGGTCCCCTGGAGCTCTTGTTTTGAGAAACTCTTCACTATTGAACACCCTATGTTCATAATTTAAGTGATTCTTCACTCCCCTGATGAAGAAAGATAGTCTAAGAGTTGAAATATTTTTAAATACATGAAAAAGACATTGCTGTCAGCAGAAAAACAGTAACAAGAAATACACACTTTGAAAAGCCCTGTCTGTAGGAACAGTACTCTGAGCGCTGAGGGACACGGTTTGGATGTATTCTGTGGCGGGGCTTTCTCGTCACTTCAAGCACGGCTTTCCCCCAACTGGAATGAAGCTCAGGGTGGGGGGGTGTCTGTCTTCTTCGAGCCCCCTAGCTCCTTATGCAAATGAAGACGCAATCATCCATAATTGTTCATACAAATAAAACTGAGTTCAGGGTGGTGACACAGGAAGGGCACCCAGACTCTGAGCACTGACCCAGCTCGGCCGCTAGCCTGACCCTCGCCGGCCACTTCCCCATCCTACACCGTGGGGACTTGGGCACATGACCCCCTGATCTACCGTGAGAGCCTACCAATAGAATCAGTAATCCTACAGGGCATATTCAGAACGTAGCACGTTCGATGTTTTCCTTCTCTTGTGAGGGAAAAAATTACTTCATCTGATATCGTATTTTCTTTTTAATGAACTAAACTCATCAAGTTTGCAGAGTATTAAAAAACAAAAACCTTCATGAAAGATTTCATATTAAAAGAACAAAAGGAAAACTACATTTCGACAACCACACAAATTATACTCCTCTGAGCAAAGAGCTAATACAACCTTATCTATAACGTGACATCCCGTTTTCCCTAATAAATCATTTGCTTACATAAATACAGACAGCCAAAGAATACAGCCATTAAAATGCTGATTTTGAAAGAATCACACTGAGTGTCATCAAGTTGGCCAGCTCTGGTCTAAAGACCCCTCCCAGGCAGGGTCTGTCCAGATCAGAAGGGGACCTGGTGTTGCCACCCTCCCTGCTACACAACCCGGGCGGGGGGGGGGGGGGGGGGGGGGGGGGGGGGGGGGGGG
>NW_021703770.1:1071956-1133044 GCF_005190385.1 Monodon monoceros
GAGAGGGAGGGAGGGAGGGAGGGAGGGAGGGAGAGAGAGAGAGAGAGAGAGAGAGAGAGAGAGAGAGAGAGAGAGAGAGAGAGAAGAGGCTGCAAGACAAAGCAGAGAAGAGAGAGTGGGAAGAAAGAAAAGGCCTGAAGGCTTTGCCACAATAACGCCTTCACAAAGGTGTGCTATAAATGTAGGCAGATATTTACTGTTATGCTCCTTAAATGAGTGCACATTTAGGCCAGCAGTAGGCGCTCGACACCTGCACTGTATCACACTGAAGTAAACACACCGCACTGTCTATTTAACTCATTCAGCTCAAGGGCTGGTTCCCAACAGCACACCATAGATGCTGATGGTGACAGTGAGGGGAAGAAAGAAGAAAAGTTTCTAACGGGGGTCAGTCCTGGGTGCTCCAGCCTGGGCTCTCCTTTGGGCGGGCTTCATTCCCGAAATGATCCGTCTGTCCCCCTACCCGGGTCTGACCATCCAAGGTGGTCATTCGCAAGAGAGACGAGGGGGTGGCAAGGCCCCAGGCGGGGTAAACACACTCCCAGGGATCCTCGTGGGGGCAGGGGCCTCTCTCTCATCACTCCTGGATTTCAGTCCCTGGGCTTTGGGGCCGTGGCCACTGTGGAACCGGGAGCTGGCTGGGGAGCAGGTTACAGACACTGGCGATGCTCTAAACACCTGAAGATGCAGACGAGCAGCTGCAGGGTGATCTGCTGGATCTGACAGTTAAGCCGTTGCTGCCAGGCCCGCCGGCAGGCTCGCCCCTCGTTCAGGTCTGTGCTGGCGCAGAGGTGAGCGAGGTCCAGCTCACGGTGCATCTGAAGGCTCTGGACCCTGGGAAGGAGCACAGAGTCACTGACCACGGCCCAGCCCGTATCACGTGACTGACTGCTGCCTACCGGCCAGAGAGAACCCTCCGGGAAGAGGGAAGTTAACACTCTCAGGACACTCAGACTCCCTATCGATAACTGGGGCGGGGAGGGTGTCATTACAAATACATCCCTGTTGGGAGTTTATTCACCTCCCAGCACAAAAGGCTCATTAGTGCAGGATTCA
Organism: Monodon monoceros; assembly: GCF_005190385.1. Classification (NCBI taxonomy): domain Eukaryota; kingdom Metazoa; phylum Chordata; class Mammalia; order Artiodactyla; family Monodontidae; genus Monodon; species Monodon monoceros. Next base: position 1,073,013 of record NW_021703770.1, read on the forward strand.
CGAAGGCCTCGTCTTTGGACCACGCACGTCTCTACACAAGCTGAGTGTCCTGTCCTCCTTTGCAGGCACCTGCCCTTCCACGACGGCCAAAGGGTTTCCAGTGGGTCTGGGAGGGACGGCGCAGGCTCGGGGGCACGAGGCACGGCCACTTACTTGTCCGGAGGTTCTCAGGGACGGGGGCTCACAGCGGTTTTCATCACACAGGATCCTGGCCTCCCCAACACTGCCCAAGGCTGCACTTTTTTTTTTTTTTTGGCGGTACGCGGGCCTCTCACCGCTGCGGCCTCTCCCGTTGAGGAGCACAGGCTCCGGACGCGCAGGCTCAGCGGCCATGGCTCACGGGCCCAGCCACTCCGTGGCATGTGGGATCTTCCCGGACCGGGGCACGAACCCGCGTCCCCTGCATCGGCAGGCGGACTCTCAACCACTGCGCCGCCAGGGAAGCCCCCAAGGCTGCACTTTTACATGAGACTTTGGACACCAGGGAGCAAGTCTGAGGCTTTAAATATGCAAAGTAAACCCACCCAACAGTATGCAAAGGTCAGGTGGGGCAGAGGGGACCCGGCGGGCACACACTCTGATCCTGATGAGGAAGACAGCGCGGCAGTGGGCGGCCAGGCACAGGGGCGTCTCAGGGAAGAAGGGTGCTGCTGCCCCCTGTCTCTCCCGGCCAATACCGAGTGTGGGCGCTCGTCACCCCAGGCCCCGTGGGGAGACCCACTGCCACAGCCCAGATCACGGTCCCAGAGCCCTTCACAGACGAGCCACCGACCACACACAGGTTAGTTCACATTTATAAAGAGCCCCCCACGGTGAGCCTGAGACTCCACGTCCCGCTGTCTGGGGACCTGGCCAAGCGAGAATCCAACCTCCAGGCGTGTTCTAGAATTCTAACAATAACATGAGGGCAGAGGTAAGATCCCATCTTACTGGGGATGCGCCACCCAAGTCCACGCTTGAGAAGCTGCGCGCAGCGCCGGCAACACCAGTCCTGGAAAGTCACCCTCGGCAAGTCCGGGGACTGTGGACCGCACTTATCAGAAAGCGACTGGATGATGAGGAACGTGGGCTTCACCTTCGGAGGTCACGCAGGGAGACGCTCCCACCCCGACCCCTGGCTGGGCCCCCTGAGCACCGCCCGCCAGCCACACAGGACTCCACACCCCGAGCCTGGACTCAGCTTGGGGAGTTTTATAAATTTTTTGAAGATGGAAGGAACAATAATGAAGATGGCACTCCCATGTACTTTGTACAAACCATCCAGATAGAAGAAATCATTGATACCAAGGTGTTATAGGCTGAATTGTGTCCCCCCAAATTCCTAGGTTGGAGTCCTAACCCCCAGCACCTCAGAGTGTGACTGTGTTTGGAGATGGGGCCTTTAAGGAGGTAATTAAGTTAAAATGGGGTCACAAGGGTGGACCTAATCCAACATGACTGGTGTCCTTATAAGAGGAGATTGGAACACGGACACCCACAGAGGGACGACGACATGAGGACACAGGGAGAAGACAGTCATCTACACACCAAAAAGAGAGGCCTCAGGAGGAACCAACTCTGCCAACACCATGATCTCGGACTTCCAGCCTCCAGGACTGGGAGACAATAAACGTCTGTTGCTTAGGTGGTGTTTGTTACAGCAGCGCTCACTGACTAATACACAGGTAAGAGGCAGAAATGAGAACAGCCAAGTCAGGGAGCCAACACAGAACCACCCGTTCCTTCCCCTCCACTCAGGCCTCAGCTCCTCCCGCATCCGACCTCCAGCAGACAAAGTAAAGGGGAACAGTCGGCACTGATAAAAGACGGGCTGCGTCACCAGCTCCTGCGTCACCAGAGCAACAGAGTCCAGCTACTTGACGACAGCCGGGAGCACCTGCTGCACTAGCCCCCCGCCCCACACCCTCCATGGGTCCCACCACGAGCTGCATGCCAGGCCTGCCTGAAGTCCACACACGAGCTGGAGGACTAAAAGCAGGATCTCTCCCACCACCATTTGATTAGATTCCAAAGGGGGAAACGTCCTCCGCAGGTCCACCTGAGGGAGCCCTGGCTCTGCCCCGACCCACCTGCCCCAGATGCACCTTCTTCCCAGCGTAAATAGTAATCACACCTCCTTTCACCCCCCTGAAAGGAGTACGTGGGGCAGTCCCCGTCAGGCCTCTCCGATCACCACAGAGGCCGCAGGGCCTGCAGAGCCTACAACGATTATTATCTGCCCTTTTTGGAAAAATTTTGTCTTGCCTGATCTCAGCCAATGAAGTGTAGTCATAGAGATGGAAAAACCACAAAGAGCCACCAAACAGGTATGAAAAAATAAGAGAACTAAGAGAGCACTGGGTAGGGGGGTGGGGGGGTGAAAGGGGAAGACAGCTTCCTGCCCAGGGAAGGACGGTGGGTCATGGCCATCAGGGGCCCCCGACTGACAGTGCCATGGGGCAGATGCCACATCTGTTTGCTCATTATATACATACTCTGCCCAATGCATTGGATACATATCTGGTGAGTGGATGGATGAATGAATGAATGAATGAATGAAGGACAGAGAAGGAACTTCAGAGATCACAGGCACAGAAGAGGGTCGAGAGGTGTCCCGGGGGTGTGACCGTCCCCTGGCCTGGGGGCCATCGTTAGTATTTAGACAAGATTGGAATGAAGACAAATGACTTTTATTTTTAAATATTCACAAACAATTTCCGAACTACTAAATATTACATAAACCATCTGTTAATATAAGATTGGAAGAGATACTTGAAATTGGCAAGTATGAACCTGAACAAGATTTTTCCAAATACCTACTATTTCCCCCCTTACCTCTGAATAAACGTCTGTGCCGCCAGGAGAGGGATGTCAGGAACGTCAACGTCCTCATCGTTAGAGTAGGTGATGCTCCCAGTGTCAATGTTTATCAGAATTAAACCATCGGCTTCCTATAAAATAAGTTTGTAAAGATCGGAGTAAGAATCTGAATTTGTATACATCTTTGAAAACACAAAGATACACTTTGCATTCACCAAGATCGTGTCATCGATAATTAAATTATCGTATCTAATATGCACACAAAGCCTTATATTATCTACCAGAAAAATGTGGCTATACCGTGAGTTAGGTTAACAAGCTAATTTGATTAAAAATGCCTCGAGTCAAGATTCCAACACAGGAGGTCAGGCCTTCACCCACCCTTGTGCAAACACTCCATGTACCACTTCAGGGAGCCTGGAGAGAACATTCCAGAGCCCCAGTGGGAGCACTCCGACATTCAACACTCAGGGTGCCCGCTGAATGGCCCAGCCCGCTCTGCGCCCCACCCGTCCCAGGACCAGAGCACAGGCGGGTCCTGGGCTCAGGGATCCCACACACTTAAGAGTTCTTGAGATGTGTGGATGGCTTACTTGTTAAGTCTTATCTGTGACAAAACACACAAATAATGAGTCACACTCCTGAGTTCTACACTTCAACTGTCCCAGGAACAGGACGCCAGAATCCTCCCCAGCTTTCATGCTGGGCCGGCCTCTCAACACGCGTTTCATGGCACGTGAAATAGGCATAAACACGTCTCCCAGAGCAGAGTGCTAAACCAGCAGGGGACAGGCCACGCTCGTGAGCACGAACACGGAGCTTTTACAAGGACCCCTTCCGAGCTCCCAGCACATCGAGAAGACATCCAAACCCCAAAACACTTTCAGTCAAGACCTCCTGCTTTGCCCTAAAAACCATCCAGAACAGGTAAACCACTAAAACGACTTCCTTTGTGACTGCGGACTGGAATCAAGTAAATATGTCTGCAAGTTTCCCTCCTAAAGGGGCTGAAACAAGACGGTTTTTCCCCTAATGACTAAAAAAAGAAACACAGTTTTGAACTACAAAGTATGCCTATTTTTTCCTCATTTGCGAGGGTGACGTTTTTCCATTCCTTCCATGAGGTCTGAATGGCCTTTTCCCACAGTGTTTGTCCCCTGGTGAATCATAGGTTCTGCCAACAACACAGACGTCCCGGCTCCGCCCCAGGAGGGACGCTGGGCTTGGCCAGGATTTGCTCTAAAACGCCGGGAAAAAAATGGATGATGGCTGAGGACAAAGAGGGGTGCACGGCATCCCTTCCACTCTTCTCTCAGCTTTTGCGTACACTTAGAAATTTTCAAAATAAAGTTAAACAACACTGTAAGTCAACTATACTCTAATAAAAATTTAAAAATAATAAAATAAGAAGTTAAATGAGAACCTACCCTGTACCAACTACCAATAAGCGCAAGGAAAAGTGCTGCACATCGCTAGTCACTGGGGAAACGCACAGCAAAACTACCCAGCAGGAGGATTAGAATCAAAAAGACAGAAGACAAGCATTGGGAGGAAGTGCGGAAATCGAGCTCGCCCTCTGCTGGAGGGAAGGTGTCTGGGGCAGCAGCGGGGAACGACAGTCTGGACATTTCTCAAATGGTTAAACACAGCGCTAGCACCTGACCCGGAAATTCCTCTCCTAGGTACGTACCAAGGTAAATGAACGCATGTCCACACAAAAACTTGTACATGAGTGTCCACAGCTGCGTGATTCACAGGTGTGGTCAAAACGTCCAAACAACCCCAAATGTTCTCAGCTCCCGGACGGATAAACCACTGTGGCCTCTTCACTCAAGGGAACCCTACTCGACATTAAAAACAACGCGCTGCTACACGGAGGAACCTCAAAAACACGCCGCTAAGTGAAAGAAGACAGTCACAAAAGACCACGCATTGAATGATTCCATTTACGTAACATCCACGTCTACACAACAGGCAACTCCACAGAGATAGAAAGCAGATGCTGGTCGCCAGGGTCTGGGGGGGTTGGGGGATGACTGCCAACACATGCGGGGTTTCTTTGTGGGCCGACCAAAGGGTCTAAAATGAGTTGTCACAGCTCTACCAAGTTCCTAAAGCCACTGAGCTGCACAGTTAAGTCCGGGAAACTCTGTGGTATGCAAATTATATCTGAAAAAAAGCTGTTTTAAGAAAACCCAACCTGCTCTTCCTGCCGGCGATGTCACAGCTCATCACAGACCTGTGGCGTGAGCCCCCTTCGAAACGCGCCAGCGCAGCAGTAAAATCAGCTGCTGTGTTTTAAGCACTTGCCGTATCCCAGCATGCTCTACGGGCCCCTGACGCTGCTATGATGATGCGGCCAGCGCACTCCCTGTGCTTGCACGACCAGGACACTGAAGGCCTAACACCCCGACACAGGTCAGCCCCCAAGCTGAATCCAGTAAACGGCCACTGGATCCAGCAAGGCCCACGGACCCCTTGGACACGGAGCGATACACTGCATGCACCTGCACTCTTCTAGGAAGTAGGTCCACGGTTTTAATGAACAACAGAGGCTTAATCAAAAAAGTGAAAATGGAAAATATGGAGTGATAACAATGGTGGCTCCCATCCACGAAGCCCAGTCACCTGCCAGGCAGGACAGGGGACATTCCTCAGCCAGAGCCCTGGGAGGCCGAGGCCGTGCCCACTTCCCAGATGAGGAGACTGAGGCTTAGCAAAGGCCAGTAAGTCACTCAGGGTCGCAGAACTAGTAAGCAGCAGAGGTGAGACTTGAAATCGGTTCCCTCGACTCCAACGCCTGCCCTCACCTCCCTGAAAACCCTGGAAGCCACCAGAGCTGTCGTGAATTTAAGTGGCCTGAGAAGTGGCATCAGGGTGTGGCCTTGAGGACAAGGAGGTAGCACTAGCGCCCTGTGATGGAGTGACCGCGGGCCTCTGCACCCCCCACACCGTAGGGCACCTCCCAGCAGCTTCCCACGCGTCCCCGCAGAGCACCCACGTGACTTAATGCTCTGAATCCAGCGGCGGGTGCCTAACCTTGCTGACTTCTTCAAAGTGGTCCAGGTGGCAGCCCATGAGAAAGGACGTGGGCGCCATGACGAAGTCCAACATCTGCCGTGACAGGATGGGGACGAAGGTGTGCTGCCACTGCAGGGGGTGCAGGTAGGCCATGAAGCACTCAGCCACAAGCGTCAGCAGAGCCCAGCTGGACGAGAAGAACACGACGTGCTGCTCCGTCAGAAGGCACGTTAGGATCTGGGGAAACAACAACACCGCGAGCAAGCCTGAAACACTGCGAGCGCGCCACCCAACGAGGCCGGGCGCGGGGCAGCGTCCACCCTGCTGTCCCCACTCCACTTGCCAGGACCAGAGCCACCTGACCCCAGAAAAGTGCTGCCTGCAAACAGCGCGCTCTGCGGCGAACGTCGGCTTTCAGCAAAAAGATAAGTGTTCAGATGCCCCGTTAAGCCAGCCAGCATGAGATGCGCACAGGTGTGGAAGGACGCGTACCTGTAGCACCTTCTCAGGTCTGAAGCGCAGTAAGGGCAGGTGAAGGTCCAGGTCGATGAGGGGGCTTTCGGGGTCTGCTCGCGAGGGAAAAACGATCTGTAGTGGTTTCATGTTCAATGTCTGCAAGGACCAATTTCCATCATTAGCTCAGGGAGCCGCTCCCAGAGGAGACTGAGGGCAGTGAGATTCACCATTTCGGCTCAGACAGCGTCTGAGTCAGAAAACACTTCTGGAGACTCATGCTGTCACCTTCAATGTCGCAGAGAAACAAAACAGTCCAGAGATGATAAACGGAACTGCCAGGAATGTTTCAATGTCTTTTTCAGCCAAACTCCCTTCAACTCTTTAATTAATTAGGAAACAGTTCCTTGACAAAACAAAGATAAACGGCCTCCAGATATCCATTCCAACGAGCACAAACTCGAAATCAATCACGTTCAAACTAATCTTAACCAGTATGTGCATTATTCCCGGTTACTACTTATGAGGTATTCGCTCATATTTTCAATTTAACAGTCAAAGCTCCTTAAAGACATGGAATTCACAAAAAAATTTTAACGGCACTTTATTTTTCTAAACGAGGGTATTTAAAAATGGCACTTCAAATACAAATCCCACGTTCACAGGACGCCTATTATGTGTTATAGGTCGAGGCAGACGTGAAGGAGGGAGGTGCGGTCCCTCCAAGAAGGTGGCGCTGGGAACAGCAGGGTTAAGCCTCCCCTGGCCTCAGACACATAGGAGGCACTCTGCAAGGGCTCTTCCACGAGCAGATGGAGGGGTCTGAGCACGAGCAGAGCTTCGGAGAAACAGAACAGAAAGAAGCGATCGAACCTGATGACAGAGAGGCTTCCTCTAGGAAAGGCATGAAAGGATGAGAAATGGAGGGCAGCAGAGTACCGGGTCAAGAAAAGGGGCCACAGGACAAAATGCTCACGATTCACACTTTCTTCCAGTCACCTTAGTCACTATTCTATTTTCACGTTAAAAAACAAAACAGGGCTTCCCTGGTGGCGCAGCGGTTGAGAGTCCGCCTGCCGATGCAGGGGCCGCGGGTTCGTGCCCCGGTCCGGGAGGATCCCACATGCCACGGAGCGGCTGGGCCCGTGAGCCATGGCCGCTGAGCCTGCGCGTCCGGAGCCTGTGCTCCGCAACGGGAGAGGCCACAACAGTGAGAGGCCCGCATACCGCAAAAACAAAACAAAACAACACAAAACAAAAAACAAGAAAAGAGACTGTCATTTTTGACAGTTGGGACATTTGCAAGTGCCTCCGACCAATACTTGGGGCCTCTTCGCTTTCTTGTTCCCAGTTTGGCTACAGAAGCAAGACATTAAAAATAAGGTGGATTCACTTATGTGACTGATGCGTTTGTTTTAAAGCAAAACAAAACAAAATAAAGCAGAGTTAAGTATTCCAAGTTGTGATGAATTATTAACAATTATAAAGTTTATAATGAAAAACTCTCCTCAGTATTTCAGAAAGGAAACATGTGAATGGATAAAGAAGATGTAGTACATATACACAATGGAATATTACTCAGCCATAAAAAAGAAAGAAATAATGCCATTTGCAGCAATATGGGTGGACCTAGAGATTGTCGTACTGAGTGAAGTAGGTCAGACAAAGAAAGACAAATATCATATGATATCGCTTATATGTGGAATCTAAGAAATATGGTGCGGGGCTTCCCTGGTGGCGCAGTGGTTGAGAGTCCGCCTGCCGATGCAGGGGACACGGGTTCGTGCCCCGGTCTGGGAAGATCCCACATGCCGCGGAGCGGCTGGGCCCGTGAGCCATGGCCGCTGAGCCTGCGCGTCCGGAGCCTGTGCTCTGCAATGGGAGAGGCTACAACAAGTGAGAGGCCCGCATACCGCAAAAAAAAATATATATATATATATATGGTGCAAATGAACTTTGTAAAAACAGAAACAGAGTCTCAGAGTTAGGAAACAAACTTATGGTTACCAGGGGAAAGCAGGGGGTGGGGAGGGATAAATTGGGAGATTGGGATGGACATATACACACTACTATATATAACACACATGACTAATAAGGACCTACTGCATAGCACAGGGAACTCTACTCAATACTCTGTAATGACCTATGCGGGAAAAGGATCTAAAAGAGTGGGTATATGTATATGTATAACTGATTCACTTTGCTGTACACCTGAAACTAATAAAACATTGTGAATTAACTATACTCTAATAAAAATTTTTTAAAAAATAAAAATAAAAAATGACCAAATCAAAAAAAAGGAAATGTGTCAGCCAGACAGCCCGTTAAAGATAAGAACCAGGGCTTCCCTGGTGGTGCAGTGGTTAAGAATCCGCCTGCCAACACAGGGGACATGGGTTCGAGCCCTGGTCCAGGAAGATCCCACATGGCACAGAGCAACTAAGCCCACGCGCCACAACTACTGAGCCCGCGTATTGCAACTACTGAAGCCCACGCACCTACAGGCCATGCTCTGCAACAGAAGAGGCCACCGCACCACAATGAAGAGTAGCCCCTGCTCGCCGCAACTACAGAAAGCCTGCACGCAGCAACGAAGACCCAACGCAGCCAAAAAAAAAGATAAGAACCAACCACATACGTGAGTCACTCTACCAGCAACATTGCTACTGTGACGTTTCAGGTGCTGTGCTAGCAACTTCACAGCACTCAATACTCACGCTCTCTGAGGTCGGTTCTGTTATTCTACCCACTTTACAGATGAAGAAACTGAGGATGGAGAGAGATTTTCGGTAAATACTTTGTAAATGTCAACGTGATTGGAGCCCCAGCAAAACAATAGGATTCCGCACACAAAGCAACATAGAAAGTGACTTGGGAATAGTAAGAAGAAAAACGTGTGTGTTTCACTGGACACACCCAATTATGCCCATCATTTGAAAAGCAAGTAACATCCGAACTTCTAGAGGGCAGAGTTCAAAGCAAAGCAGGCCCGGGGACACAGGGTGCACCCAGAGCCTTTGCTCCCCTCAGGCCAGTGGTCCAGGTGGTCAGAGAAAGGACTGGGTCCTCACCTCCTCACTCCCCACACTGTGGGGCCTCCCACCTCCTCCCGTCAGTACAGGTGAGAGCTGACCCCACCCAGAATTAACAGGAAACGGCAGCTCGGGGCCCATGCACACTATTCAAGACACAAGGTGCACAGCTCATGACTATTACCTACGACAACCTCTAACCTGACGTTGGTTTGCGGTGGGTTCTGGAAAACACTGCTGAATCAGCTCCTGCGTCAGATGAAATTGGCCTAAACTGACCTCTTGGATTTCTTCACAACGATAAACAGCCACAGCACTCCCTAAAACAAATGATGACCATTATACCAACTTGGACCCAAGAGCTAATTAGACTTGTTAGTGGAGGATCCCAATGACAAGTCTGATCCAAACTCAGCCCACTGGGACAAACCATGAGCACCAACATGCAGACCCTGATAGAATGAGCACTGCTGGCCGATGCTGAATCATTCTCTCATTCATTCACTGAACAGCGCTCCACGGGACAGCAGCTAAGCGCTGGACACAGTAGTAAGTCCTGGAAATGCAGTTCTGAACGTGGCCTCTGTCCTCATGCAGCTCAGAGTCTGATGGACATTAAACAAAAGACACGCACACACAAGCCCTAACTGCAGGCGTGCTGAACTCTGCAGGAGAGTGGGCTGCTGTGAGAGAGATGGTGTGGGAGATGCTGCTCCGGAGAACTGATGTCTGAGCCAGGCCTGAGAAAGGAGCAGGAGCTGGAGGGGGAAAATGGAGAGAGTGGTACTTCCGGGAACAGCACATGCAAGGGCCCTGTGGCAGCATCTGTTCTCACTGTAGCTGGAGAACAGTGAGCAAGGGGGTGAGTGGAGCTGGACAGGGCTGAATGGTGACACAGGGGCCAGGGATGCAGGTCTGGGTGAAGGCGACGAGTGAGAAAACAAGTGAGGGGTTTTAAGCACAAAAGGAAAGTCCAGTTTATAGATTTTAATGACCTCTCCAGCCACAGTGCAAAAGCATGAACTGATATAAGGTCAAGAATGGAAATGGACAGATCAGTGCCTCCCTAAGTCGTGCAGGTGGGAGAAGCTGGTGGCCCAGAACAGGGGTGGCAGTGGAAGTGTGTAAACTGGAAACAGCTACTGGAGACAGACTGATAGGGTGGACGTGGGACAAAAAGGCATCGAGAACATCCCCAGTAAACTTTCCCACTGGGGGTGGTAGAAATGGAGGAACCAAATGTTAATTAATCCAAGACTCCAAAGCTCGTGGATTACAGAAAACTCGTGTAAGAACTGTTTATACGTTGCTTCTGTTCAAAGGTAGAATACAAGGAATCACAGTAAACTGTAAACCTGTTCCTAACTCAGGGAATTTGGTTCACTGCTGCAGCAGGTCCTCAATGAGCACGTGTTGAGTTTCTAGAATAAGAATGCAAACTTTGATGATTTCACTGCACAAAAAAACCAGTTATCCACAAAATAAAGATGAGTGCGTGGCACGGAAATCCATCAAATGTTCCCCACAAAGGTTTCTGGGAGTGGGACCAAGGTAGACAGACATCCTGCCCTGCCTCGGGCCGGGAATGCACTTGGCAGGGTGTCCCCCCACAGGAGACTGCTGGGTTTAGGATAATAGTAAATATATACACTTTAAGTTCATAATCACAAATATCCTAATAAATTATTTTTTCAACTGTCCATAATAATCAAAATATAGGAAAACAAGATTTATATGTATAATCTTCCAGAGGGGATGAATACGGTGAAACTGACTTGACCTTTACTGTACATTTCAAGACTTTTATTTAATAGATGTCTGTTTTTTAAAAAGGAAGCATCCCACAGTTAAATGAGTTCGGAAATCGCTGAGTCAAACAGGTTTCATCACACAGCTTAGCTGTCTGACATGTTACTCAACAAAAGGGGAATGAGGTCTTTCTCTAACTTTCCTTAACCCTGAAACCTCCCATCAAAAATAGCCAATAACATTTGAGAACAGTGTTTCACAGAACCCAGTTTAGGAAACGCTTCTCTATCAATTAAATAACAGAATGGCACTGTGAATAACAACAACAACAAAAAACAACCAGTTACTTTTTACTAACCACACTGGACAGGAGAAAACATTAACGAGTTAAATATAATACCCGATGTTCCAGACAAAAAAAACAAAAGGGAAATTTGTAATTTAAGTAAATTTTGTGTTTTCTGAATAGCAAGTAGTTAACATGTTAACCACTAAAGGGGCCTATTACTAGCTTAACATCTATTTATCATGAGCCACTCAGCAAAACTCAGGCCTAAATATTTGACTTTAGACCGATAAATTTTATTTTTAAATTTTTAGAAAATAAATTTTCTAATTTATTTCTAGTTTTCTGACCTTTGGAAACAGTGTATAAAATGCTTCTGTAAGGAACTTGACAAGCATAATTTAAACAAAGCTAGAACTTAAAATCATTTAAAATATTTCAACCATCTTCATCGATGTGGTACATGTACACAATGGAAGACTACTCAGCCATAAAAAAGAACAAAATCATGCCATCTGCAGCAACACGGGTGGACCTAGAGACGGTCACACTGAGTGAAGTAAGTCAGAGACACAAAGACAAATACCATGTGATATCGCTTACGTATGGAATCTAAACTACGGCACAAATGAACCTATCTATGAAACTGAAACAGAATCACAGACACAGAGAACAGACTGGTGGTTGCCAAGGGGGAAGGGGTTGGGGGAGGGATGGGTTGGGAGTTTGGGGTTAGCAGATACAAACTGTTATATATAGAACGGATAAACGAGGTCCTACTGTATAGCACAGAGAACTATATTCGATATCCTATGATAAACCGTAATGGAAAAAAATATTTTAAAAAATGTATATATATGTATAACTGAATCACTTAGCTGTACAGCAGTAATTAACACAACATTGTAAATCAACCATACATCAATTAAAAACAAACGAATAAACCATCTTCATCATATTACTTTTACAAAATTTGCAAAGAAAAAACAAGACAATTCCGGATTTAATTACCAAATGGAGTGGTCCAGGAGGCGGGCTAGGTATTAAAGACAGTTTTGCAGCAAAATCTTTTATATGATTGTCAACTTCGAAATCTTTACAGATCTTCAGATGAGTCAATAAACTGAAATTGAAAGAAAAATCAAGTCACCAAATAAATCTGAGAATCCAATGGTCATCCTCTGCATTGCTAATCAAGGCTGAAACCTCTGTGTCAGGAGTTGCGGGAGTTTACACCCACAGGAGAAAGATGTGGGTGTGAGACCGCAGAAGCCTGGCTGCCCAGGGCGAGGGGCGTCTTGAAGGGGCATAGGCAAGCTTTTCAGGGAGTGTGTGCAACTCACCAGGAGAGGCAGTCCTTGAGGGCGTTGTAATAGGGGAATCTGGAAACCACACACACGGCAAAGGGCACGAAGCAGCCGGCCGCGCTCCGGCCCAGACCTGACGCCTCCCAGCGCATCTTGCCATTGTAGAAACAGTACTCGTCCTGGAGAGAAAGCAACAGCGCGTCACCTGCCGACCCCGGCAAATCCCAGTCTCCACTGTCGATGGTGCCGGCCCCTCCAGACAGAAAGGACACTGGACAGGGGCTGGACAGCTGTCCTCAGCACGCCTGGCCACTCCCACCCGTTTTACTGCCACGTGCGAGCGAGCTCCGGCCTCTCCACCAACACCGACGGGGCCCCGTGGGGAGCTCGCTCTGTCTGAGTGAGGTGCTGGAGTTACAGAGATGGGAAGACCGGTCCCTGCCCTGGAGAAGCTCGCCGCCTTCAGTGAGAAGGAACCATGGTTAGAACACAGTGAGACACAAGAAGGGGCTCTGCTTAAAGAGTGAAAAGGCAATATTCAAGAGGGCCTGGGAGCCAGGTGGGCATCACGGGCCAGAGGAGAGAGCAGGAGGTGCCTCGGCCCGTGATGGGGGGACCTCAGGCAGAAAAGAATACAGCAGTGGGGTTTCAGAAGGCACAGCTCTCTGCACAGCTTACCAGGGGCACAATGTGGGGGCCCCACCACATATGCGGGAAAAAGCGTGATCTGAAAAGAGACACACGCACCCCAATGTTCTTAGCCGCACTATTGACAGTAGTCAGGACATGGAAGCAGCCTAAGTGTCCACTGACGGGTGAACGGATGAAGACGTGGTGGCACATGTACACAATGGAAGACTACTCAGCCATAAAAAAGAACAAAATCATGCCATCTGCAGCAACACGGATGGACCTAGAGACGATCACACTGAGTGAAGTGAGTCAGAGACACAAAGACAAATACCACGTGATATCGCTTACGTATGGAATCTAAAAAGATGAGACAAATGAGCTTATTTACAAAACAGAAACAGCCTCACAGACACAGAAAACAAACTTATGGTTACCAAATAGGAAAGCAGGGAAGGGATAAATTAGGAGTTTGGGATTAAAATATACACACTACTATATATAAAACTCATAACCAACAAGGACCTGCTGTATAGCACAGATATTCAACACCTCGTAAAAACCTATAAAAGAATCTGAAAAAGGAATATATATGTATAAATATGTGTAACTGAATCACTTTGCTGTACGCTGAAACCGACACAACATTGTAAATCAACTATATTTCAATAAGAATTTTAAAACTACATTAAAAACATATGTTGGGCGCCCAGGTCCTCTGGGGCTGAAGTAGGCGGCCAGTCACCCTGTACCTTATGGTCCATCACGTCCCCTACAGACTCCCCAAGGCCAGCTGGTTCACACACAGGGCCCTGCCCAGAAAACACTCCCCAAACGCGTGATGACTGAGTCACCCTCTCAAAACCTCAGCCCAGGCACCTGTCACACGTGAAAGGTGAAAACAACCCAAAGGTCCACCAGCTGAGGAACAGAGAAGCAGACCGTGGTTGACACACACCGTGGCATATCACTCAGCTACTGAAAGGAGTGAAGCGCTGACATGGGCTCCAACGTGGACGAACTCTGAAAACATCACGCTAAGTGAGAGAAACCAGAAAGAAAGGACGCGTAGAGTATGATTCCACTTCTATGAAATGTCCAGAATGGGCACACCCACAGAAGCAGAAAGCAGATGAAGGATGGCCGGGGGCCCGGGGGCAGCAGGGCCTGGGGAGGCATCGCTGACGAGACAACTCCGCCTTCTGGGGTGACGAACGTGTTTTGGAACAAACAGTGGCGATGGTGGTACAACACTGTGAATGCACTTAATGCCACTGAATCGTACATTTTTTAATGGCTAAAATGGTGATTGTCATATTATGTGTATTTCACTGCAAAAGAAAAAACCCCACAGCCTTGACCCAGTTTCAGAGGGAAGCTGGGGGAATCACGTACGTGCAGGGGTCGGTAGTACTGGGCCACCACGCCGTAGGTTCTATTGCCGCAGACATCAGTCAGCACCAGAAAGTGGACACAGTCCTCCTTGGGCTCAGAGGCCACACACACGCCCCCTGCAGGCAGAAAAAAGAAAGAAGGAACCTCATTCTGGCCACGTGGCATCCACCATGAGGCCTGGGCTATCCATAAGCGACAGGATACGTCCCTCTCTGTCTGCTGTGGCACTCTGAGGGCCAGATGCGCTAATCCTTCAGGCCGTGCACCACCTGCCTCGATCCCTTCCCCTCAGCAGCAATTTCTTTGCTGGCACTCTGTGCTCTGAAGACTTTGTGACAGATCATGGGAACAGGCCCCCAGACAGACCCTTCAGGGCACACCTGGGGTGGTAGCTATTTCCTGAGCCCAGTGGGGAAGGGGGTGTCCCAGCCTATCCAGGAGAGCAGGAAATCGCATCAATTCCTCTGTGGAGCCTCCAGACACGTCCTTCTGTCAAGCCCTTAGTCTGAGTTTTCTACACCAGGCACCTGAACATCTCTCAGTGAGGGAAATGCAGCCGGAACAAAGCCCGCTCATCAGCAGGAACTGGCCAGTCTGGGAAAAGGCCGGCCCGTGCGCACCTGGGAAGCAGAGCTGCGGCAGGGCGAGCAGGTCCACGCCGTTGGGGATGCCCACGTCCTCGGGGTCCTGGCCCCTGGGGCCGCCGGGGTGGCCCTTCGAGGGCTCCGCCTTGGGCCTCTCTCTCTTCTTCCGGAAGGAGCGCCTCCTGGTCTTACCCAGCGTCACACAGTTCACGCCGGCCGGCTGACTGTCCTCCTTAGTGACAAACGGAGGCACGAAGACCGACAGGACCTCCGGATCCAGAGAAGACAGGCTCTTGACTCCCTTTTTCTGGGCGACCTAAAGCAGGGGGAAATAAGAGTCACCGCAGCGGTGCCAGCCTTGCTCTGTCCGACCCTCCCGTCGTAGCAAACCCCCGGTGAGTTCTTTTTTTTTTTTTTTTTTAATAAAGTTGTCAGGCTTTATTATTATTATTATTTTATTTATTTATTTTTTTTACATCTTTATTGGAGTACATCACGTGCCTGGCTTTTCCCACCAGCAGCTCGAGATGGTAAGGAACTGCTTTTAGGAAATCTCAGGCCCTACGCTCAGCGAGTGACGGACCCCCTCAGAGCCTGGTCCTTCAGCTGCTAACAGGGACGCCATGACTGGCCCCTTGGCTCCAAGGCTCCAAGGCTCGGTTCAGGGCCGGCACCGCGATGGAGACCTGGGTTCAGATCCCAGCGCTGTGGGAACCACGGCAGCAAATTACTTGGTCCCTCTGAGCTTCCCTTTCGAGAGGCGAGTGCAGGGACTCCCAGGTCAAGTGCTCAGCCCCCGTGGGCCCCCAGGAGGCCCCCCGCCCCATCCCCTCGGAGGCTGGTGGGGACGGCGAGCCCCAAGAAGGGCTCTGCATCTTGTCAAACCCACAAGGGCATGTTTGCCAACACGTGCCTGCCTCGCCAACTGGGCCACCACGCACATTAGTTCTGTCACCTCCGGCCTGGGAGGACACAAGGAGGAGTGAGGAAGGGCCTGATGGACACAGAGAGCCAAGTCCTCCTGCCAGACCGTCCCAGAATCCGTAAAAGGGGCTGCTTAGTCTCAGTTCTTTTTTTTTTTTTTTTTTTTTTTCTGTGATGCGCGGGCCTCTCACTGTTGTGGCCTCTTCCGTTGTGGAGCACAGGCTCCGGACGCGCAGGCTCAGCGGCCATGGCTCACGGGCCCAGCCGCTCCGCGGCACGTGGGATCTTCCCGGACCGGGGCACGAACCCATGTCCCCTACATCGGCAGGCGGACCCTCAACCACTGCGCCACCAGAGAAGCCCTTAGCCTCAGTTCTTTTAAACTTCAACCTGGTCCAAGATTTTTTTAACCTTTTATCTTTTCCTTCTTCCCCAAGTAACATAGGTCACCTTCTCTTTTTCTTTCTAGTGAGTTCGGACTAAACAAACACTGGTGCCAGGTTGATTTCAGATCTTCCAAGGAAGGTACTGATATTATGAACTGCAGTCTGTCCACGAGAAGGAAGGGCTGCCAAGCCAGGTAAAGACAGAAAAGAGTAAAGCAGGATTCTCTGGGTGTAAAAGATACAGAAGGTAAGAGGTGGCCGTCATGGTGGGGAGTGGGTAACCTAGGGTCTTTGAGGACCCTAGAAATGGCATCAGGAAGAACACCACCGTCACCAGAGAAATGTGGCCTTGGCTGGCAGAAAAGGAAGAGCCAGCATCAACATTTTGGTAAGAATCAGGGGTACCAACAGGGGACTATTACACTTCAAAGGATATCTACAATGACAGCATTTTCAGTCAGTAGATAACTCTAAACTCAATACGCTATTTTTATGCAATTCAGATAACGGTTTCTTTATATTTGGGGGAAAAAGTTAATGCCAGCAGGAACCAACACCAAACATGGGAAATCCCTACTGCTGTGCAATTTAAAAACCTTTTGTGTATCATGCACGAAAGGAATCCTTTTCTTTACTTGTATGAAACCTCTTCTAAAACTTTCCTATCAAAGTCCAGCAGTTCGGACCTAATTCTCTATGAAAACGTGCTCATCTATTTCCTCCGCACATGAGATGTTACATCCACAGAGACTGGGCGATATCTCACGTCACTGCGGGACAGCTCTTGGTATAAATTACAGAGCAGCAAACGAGTTCCCTCATCGATCGACCCCTCTTCCTGAAACTTCCCAAGGCCGCCTCCTTTCTGCAATTTCACCTCTCCAGCCCGCTCCTTGGCAGCCCCCTGCAGACAGACCCCCAGGGCCAATCCTTGGCCCCAGTCCCGCCTCATGCAACAGCCTGCAGGGCAGTCTCTACACTCCTGTGGTTCCAGGTATGCACACAGGGACAGCTCCCAGGGTTCTGCCCCCAGGTATGGGGCCTCTGTGCCATCCCAGCTGTACCCAACTGCCTCCCGATATACGCAGTGAGTCCCTTAAACGTAGTTTCAAACATGAAGCCCACACTTATTTCCGAAAACTTGATCATCCACCTCTCTGCTCCTCTGCGGACAGGATGGCACCACCAGGGCATTTAGAGCTGGACCGGCGCTATGGCCCCTGACTCCCCATCGGGAAACCCACATCTCGACGGCGGGCCGCAGAGAGGTCTCTGAAGAAAGCCCAGCGGCTGCCCCATCCGCACCACGTTTGCAAACCTCTGGCTCACAGTAGGTACAGATTCACCGTGAACTAATCGTCACGGCTGCTGCCGAGAGAACAGCCCCAGCTCTTCCCACCTGGCCCGACGTCCACTCTCCCAAAGGGGGACGGGGTGGGGGTCCCCCATCTAAAGAGCACACATGACTCGTCCCTCACCTGCCACAACAGCGGTGGCTCCAGCTACCCGGCGCCAGCCTCTTACCCCAGCAAACCAGCCCTACAGACCCATCTCTGTCCCTCAGCCAGACCTAAGAAGTGTGTTTGTTTCTACACATTACCATCCTCACACATATTCCCGTGCAGGTATCACACGGTGCATGTGTCACGTGACAGGCCGACCACCTGCACTGGCTGTGCACCTGGCAGCAGGCCAGCCTGCTTCCAAAGCCAGGGCGCCCAAGCCACTCACGACTGAAGCCCTCAGTCATCTCAACCCATGCGCCTTCGTCACGACGCTGTGCTTCTCCCTGCCCTTCACTCTGCCTGGCACGTGCCCTGCCCCCTCCTCACCCCACCTCCTCACCAGCGACCCCCCCCAACACTCATTGGAGGGGGCGTTTCCTCACCCTGCAGCCAGGGACACACACCTCCTCCAGCCATCACGCCTGGCTCATCATCTCCTAGAACTTCACCATCCGGAGTCGACCTCCCCATCACCTCCTAGAGCATCGCTGCCCGGCACAGTGGTCCTACATCACCTTCAGAATGGCGGGCCGGGCTGGGCTGAGGCAGGGATGGTGTGGCCCTCCTCTCTGCAGCCCCACAGTCAGCACAGAGGATGGCTCTGAGTGGATGCCGTTCCTCCATTCCCACCCTGGCACTCATGATGTCTTGGAGGTATGCTCAGTCTGCATGGAAAATTGGTCATTACGGTAAAGCCAATGAACTCCGTAATTCCCACTAGCTACCTTTAGTCACTGAAAGTGAGGTGGCCACAATCCAGCCAACTTGGCATTTAGCAGTTCATTACACATCTGTCTTTTTTTTTCCTCCGAAATGGAAATCCCTGTTGTCTTTTCTGATTGGATAAGCAATACAGTCTCATTTTTAAAAATTATAACAATATAGAAATAATAAAAGAAATAATGATAGAAAGGGAATGCCTTTCCCATAATCCCATGACTCAAAGGTAATGTTCTAAACAGCATGGGATACATGCTTCCTATTTTTAAAATGTATACATAAATATAACTTTTTCATAAACACAATTATATTTAAATGATTTCATTAGATTTTTTCCCCATTTAACCATACAGTGTGCTGACTCTCCTGTTGACACTTTAGCATGTCCCATTGTGTACAATTCAGTACCACCCCTGCCCAATCCCCTTCCGATGGACAGCTGGGTTGCTCCCAAGTCTTCATCATACTAAACAACAGGCAGCAATGAGGTCTCACCCAAATACACTTGCACACGTCTGACTCTGTAATTAGAATAAACTCCTAGGTATTTTATTCTTTTCGTTGTGATGGTAAATGGGATTGTTTCCTTAATTTCTCTTTCTGGTCTTTCATTGTTAGTGTATAAGAATGCAAGAGATTTCTGGGCATTAGTTTTGTATCCTGCAATTTTACCAAATTCATTGATTAGCTCTAGTGGTTTTCTGGTGGCAACTTTAGGAATAAACCTACCTAAGAAGGCAAAAGACCTGTACTCAGAAAACTATAAAACACTGATGAAAGAAATCAAAGATGACACAAACAGATGGAGAAATATATAGCATATTCTTGGACTGGAAGAATCAATCTTGTGAAAATGACTATACTACCCAAAGCAATCTACAGATTCAATGCAATACCTATCAAATTACCAATTGCATTCTTCACAGAATTAGAACAAAAAATGTTACAATTTGTATAGAAACACAAAAACCCCGAATAGCCAAAGCAATCTTGAGAAAGAAAAACAGAACTGGATGAATCAGGCTCCCCATCTTCAAACAATACTACAAAGCTACAGTAATCAAGACAGTATGGTACTGGCACAAAAACAGAAAGATAGATCAGTGGAACAGGATAGAAAGCCCAGAGATAAACCCACGGACCTATGGTCACCTAATCTATGACAAAGGAGGCAAGAATATACAATGGAGAAAGGACAGCCTCTTCAATAAGTGGTGCTGGGAAAACTGGACAGCTACATGTAAAAGAATGAAATTAGAACACTCCCTAACACCATACACAAAAATAAGCTCAAAACGGATTAGAGACCTAAATATAAGGCCAGACACTATACAACTCTTACAGGAAAACATAGGAAAAACACTCTTTGACATAAACCACAGCAAGATCTTTTTTGACCCACATCCTAGAGTAATGA
Organism: Monodon monoceros; assembly: GCF_005190385.1. Taxonomy (NCBI): domain Eukaryota; kingdom Metazoa; phylum Chordata; class Mammalia; order Artiodactyla; family Monodontidae; genus Monodon; species Monodon monoceros. The sequence goes on from NW_021703770.1 coordinate 1,093,221, forward strand.
AAATAAAAACAAACAAATGGGACCTAATGAAACTTAAAAGCTTTTGCACAGCAAAGGAAACCATAAACAGGACAAAAAGACAACCCTCAGAATGGGAGAAAATATTTGCAAATGAAGCAACGGACAAAAGATTAATCTCCAAAATATACAAACAGCTCATGGAGCTCAGTATCCAAAAAACAAACAACCCAATCAAAAAAGGGGCAGAAGACCTAAATAGAAATCTCGCCAAAGATGACATACAAATGGCCAAGAAGCATATGAAAAGATGCTCAACATCACTAATTATTGGAGAAATGCAAATCAAAACTACAATGAGGTATCACCTCACACCTTCAGAATGGCCATCATCAAAAAATCTACAAACAATAAATGCTGGAGAGGGTGTGGAGAAAAGGGAACCCTCTTGCATGCTGGTGGGAATGTAAATAGATACAGTCCCTGTGGAGAACAGTATGGAGGTTCCTTAAAAAACTACAAATAGAACTACCATATGACCCAGCAATCCCACTATGGGGCATATACCCTGAGAAAATCATAATTCAAAAGGACACATGTACCCCAATGTTCATTGCAGCGCTATTTACAATCGCCAGGACATGGAAACAAGCTAAACATCCAATGACAGATGAATGGATAAAGAAGATGTGGTATACATATACATACATATATATATATATATATATATACACACACAATGGAATATTACTCAGCCATAAAAAGGAATGAAATTGGGTCACTTGTAGAGAAGTGGATGGACCTAGAGTCTGTCATACAGAGTGAAGTAAGTCAGAAACAGAAAAACAAATATCATATTAATGCATATATATGGAATCTAGAAAAATGGTACAGATGGATGAACCTATTTCCAGGGCAGGAATAGAGACGCAGATGTAGAGAACAGACACGTGGACACGGCGGGAAGGGGAGGGTGGGACGAATTGGGAGATTAGGATTGACATATATACACTACCGTGCGTAAAATAGCTAGCTAGTGGGAACCTGCTATAAAGCACAGAGAGCTCAGCTCTGTGCTCTGTGATGACCTAGATGGGTGGGATGCAGGGGATATAGTATGCATATAGCTGATTCACTTCATTGTACAGCAGAAACTAACACAACATTGTAAAGCAATTATACTCCAATAAAAATAAAATAAAATAAAAAGGATAAACTCCTGAAAGAGCAATCCTGGGCCCCAGAGGGTTCATATGTTACTTTCTGATACATGTTGCAACTGCCCCACAGCCCGCCCCACCACCACCCCCCACCACCCCAAAGATGATGTCCATTTCCACAGACTCCGCCCAGGGTAGCTTCCTGCTCTTCCCTCCCAGACACTGACTTACTAAAAAGTAAAAAACCACAACACTCTAATTCATGTGAGGCATTGTTAGATGACATAATGGCACTGATCTTCACTACAGGATTGGCTGTCATTTGTGAAATAAAACAGAAATAGATTTTTTAAAAATGCTCTAGAAGAGTCCAACACAGTTGCCAGTAGCCACATGTGACTATTTAAATTAATATTAAATGAAATATAAAATCCAGTTCCTCAGTGGCACTAGCCACACTTCAAACACCCAGTAGCCACATGTGGCCAGCTGCTACCATACTAGACGGTGGAGGTGAAGAACACTGGCCGTCATCGTGTGCAAAGTGTCTGTTGGACAGTGGTGCTCTAGAAATGGAAAGCCAGGATGCTCTCTCCACCAAAACACATAAAAGCGTGCCTTCACCCACAAGATTTACGCCAGTGACCTACACTATGAAAGGTGCTCTGAGCACTTTTCCACCACCCTGTGATGGATTTGTGATGGATCCCTTCCCATCTATGTGTTTAGTCTCCATAGCAACCAAGGAGTAGAAGGAAATGTAACTGACCACAGTAATTCACTGGGGATGGAACTGTATTTTCGAATTCTTTGTCACTAACCTCAATGAAACAAACACCACCCCATCTAAGGAATAAATAAAAACATAAAGTTAGGACACTACACTACCCTAACATCAGGCTGGCTATCTCTCATGCCTCTGGGCTTCTGTTTTCATGTGTCACCCAATAGGAATCCCTGAATCAGACAGAAACGGTGACTTTTAAAAGTAAAATTAAAAGTCATTTAAAAGCCTTGGACATTCAAAGTAGAACTGCTATAAAAATAAAACTGAATAAATGATATCCTGTGTTTCATGAACTGTAGCATTAACGTAGGTCTTACAGTGGGGATGTCACTCCATTTCACAACACTCCTTCTTCTCCTGCGCCTTCAACTGTTTTTCCCTCCACCCTTTGCCGAACCCCTAACAGAAGCAGAGTATAGAATAAAGAGGAGGATGGCTAAAATGCGGAGTGGCCGACTGCCCACTCGACTTGGGAAACGTCGCAGTCTGTTTAGTTCAGGAAAGTACCACTGTAAATATTCCGGATGATTCATCCTCTTCCCATCACGGCAACGAACAGACATGCTGTGATCACCCAAGAAGCGAGATGCCCAACTGTGGAGAACACCAAAACTGAAACCGGGTCATTTCCTATCAGAAGGAAAACGAGGTAATGCCATTTGGCACTGAGAGGTAGGGAGACAACTCAACTCAATCCACAGGGTCAGAGGAGGCAGAGACCAAAGGGGGACCCAGACGCGATGGGGGTTCGCAGAGTGAGAGGGGGAGGGAAATGCAGAAATCATCGAAATTGGCCTTATACTAAAGCCAAGGCGTAGAGACCACCAAGACATTATCAGACATTTATCCGGGTTAACTTTGCAACATTTAGCTCCTCTTGGTGATGCCCAGTCAACCCTGCAGCCTTAAATACTCAAAATGGCTTTCTCTGCCTCTCCTTGCTGTCGTCTGGAACCAGATGAAAGGACCTGTCCAGATAACTAGGCAGTAGAGTCGGGAACTCTCCGAACACACCGAGCACCACCACTAACCAGAGAAAAATGATAGAGTCCCAGACATCTAGGCCAAGGGAAAGAGAGGGCCACAGACCCACTCCAAAGAAAGCCAGGGTTCCGGAACCAAGAAGTGAGAACACAGGGAAGAAAAAAGGAGAACGTCCCAAGCTGCAGTCCCGGAGGAAGGGACGCGAGCTTGCCGCTTTGGCTGCCAGGGTGCAGAGCGGAGCACAGGTGGAGGCGGGCTGCAAGTGTTTCACAGCGAAAAACAGCTCGTTTCATCGCATACCGACTAAATGGAGAACATATAAAGGCGGTCCTTACATCTTACCGAAAATATCCTTATGCTGTGCCTAGAACAGCACCGGCCCCTAGGAGACCGTGAATCTGTGGAATGAGTGAAATCATTTAATAGCGGACAAGGATTCGGTGCTGGAGGCCGCGGAACCCCAGGCGGCCCAGCCGCGTCTTCACCTGACCCAGGTGGGCGTCCTGAGACAGAGAAGCCGAGCGGGACGAAGCGTTTAGGAAGCGGCCCGACGGACGCGAGCTTCTCCATCACACTTCATCGCGGTGCGACTCCAGCGGTGTCACCGGAGAGGTGCTCCCGGAGGGGACGGGAGGGGAAGGGGCGGGAGCCCCCAGCCGGCTGCCACTCGCGACTCCACCGCGCCTGCGAGAACAGCTGCTGCTCTCGCCCCAGGAGGCTGGAGGTGGCCGGCCCGGCCGGACCTCTGCGCAACTTCCCCACCCCGCGGACGCCCGGGGCTCCATGCGCACCCGGCGGGGCGCGCTGGGCCCGACCCCGTTCCCCGGCCGCCCCGCCCGCGTCTGTGTCCCCGCCGGGCCTTACCTGCTCGGGACCACGGAGGCTGTCCCGGGGGGCCCCCAGCAACGCGCACAGCTCCAGCAACCCCGAGGGCAGCGCCAGGTACTGCGGGGCGGGCTCCGCCATGGCTGCTCTGCGGCCGCGGCCGGCTGGGCGTACCCCGCGCGAGCGCCTCGGGCCACCCGGCCCCGAACCCGCGCCCCGGCCGCAACTTCGCCCGCCTCCCGGCCCAGCGCCCGCGCTAGCTGCAGCCGGCCTCTCCGCTGAGAGCGCCGTCCGCTGGGCGGGACGTGAGGGGCGGGGCCTGAGCGGCAGCGGGGCCTGAGGAGGCTGAACGGAGAGGGGCGGGGCCTGGCGGGGCCGGGCTCGGGGCCCGGCGCGAGGTCGTCATTTCCGAACCGGGCCGGCGGGCTCCGGCGCGTGCGCGGCGTCTGAGCGCCCAGCCCTCTCCGTCGGCCCAACCTTTCCCTGCCGGCAGCCACCTCCTCGGCGAACCGGGAAAGAGGTGGGCGGGGTCCTCAGGTGGTCCAGGAGGGCGCCCAGCCTCCGGGGCCGAGGGTGCGGGAGTCACCTGCTCTCGCAAGCTTCCGGGCCCAACCTTGGAGGGACTAAGGCCGGGGGCGCCCCCTGCCGCCGCCGACTCCAGGAAGCCCTCCTGCGAGCAGGGCCGTGGCGTTGGCCGGTCGTGGACGGCAGGAAAGGCCGGTGGGCATAATAACTATGCCCGGTTAACCTAAGGCTGGCCAAGTCTGCTAAGAGGTTGAGTAAAGTTCAGCAGGAAACAGGGTGGGGTGGGCGCCGCTAGACTAGAACGCGGGGAGCGCAGGACTGAGGAGGGTCCGAAGATGGACAGGGTCCTTCCCCGGCCAGCTGCAGGCCTGGCCTGATCCCGGTAGACCGTGGGCCTCCCCAGCCACAGGCTGGGGCCAAGAGGCTGGTTTCCGTGCCTGGTCAGTGGCACAGAACTTGGAGGGGACGCCGGCCCCAGTGCTACTAGCTCTGCCTCCCAGCCGACGTTGGGCAGTATCTATACAACCGCGTTGGAAATGATACCAAAGGAACTTTCCTAGTTCCAATAATCTATGATTCTTTTTTTTAAATCTGAAATGCTTAATAATAATGTCAAGCAATAACTACAAAGCAAGGTCAAAATGAAAGCAGGGTTGGGGGGTGTGGATCTGGAGGCCAAAGGATTCCTTCATTCTTTCCAGCCTGGTGAGGCCCCCACTGACCGCAGCCTGACTCACACGGGATCTGTGTTTCACTGTTAAGTCATCTAACGATCATGAATCACAGCTGGTTCTCACTCAGGTCTGGAGGCTGCCCAGCATCCCTGGCTCTCATCGGTGAGCCATGACCAGTAGTTGCAACCACTGACTTCAAAAGGACAGATTTTGCTCCTAATGGTCTAGCTCTCTCCACGCTGTCCTGGTTGTTGGCAGCCTTGGCAGAGGGCAGGGTGGAGTCTGTCACCTGAGAATCTGCAGTGCCCAGGAGAGAGACTCACAGATGCCACTGGAGGCTTGAGCAGAAAGGCCTTGGGCTTGCAGGGACCTGGGCTGGCGTCTGCCCCCCTGTGTGACAGCCAAGCTCCTCAACACCCCGAGCTTCGGCTGCCTGTTTGTTCAAACACTGCCAGGTGTGGCCAGGACTCAGGAGGTAAACACTAGGCAGCTATCTCGGTGAGGACCCAGTGAGGTTCAAGCAGGAGCAGGTGTCCCTATTCCTCCGAGAGGTGCAAGGGTTTAAGGAAGGGAGCTCCAGGATTGAGGTGGAAAGTCTGGGGCCTGCTGTGGGCGGGGCTATGGAATTCCCCTTTTCTAGGCCTCCCTTTCCTCATCCTTAACACTGGAGTAGGGGCCAGGTGATCTCAGAGGGGCTCCTAGCTCCGCGCTCTTGCTTTTTAATAAGTCCCTGTTACTCATTCTGCAGGGACTTCCAAAGTGCCTGCAGTAAGATTTGCCCCACCCTTGAGAGTGCTAATGGATTGGAGATAGAAGTGCAATCAAAATCCCAGGTGGGGCTTCCCTGGTGGCGCAGTGGTTGAGAGTCCGCCTGCCGATGCAGGGGACACGGGTTCGTGCCCCGGTCCGGGAAGATCCCACATGCCGCGGAGCGGCTGGGCCCGTGAGCCATGGCCGCTGAGCCTGCGCGTCCGGAGCCTGTGCTCCGCGGCGGGAGAGGCCACAGTAGTGAGAGGCCCGCGTACCGCAAAAAAAAAAAAAAAAATCCCAGGTGGTGTAAGGGTCACGTAGGGCTGATGATGCCCTTGAGGGGGAAGGGAGGAGCAGAGCCTAGCTGACAAGCCCGCCGCCCGGGTGGGTGTCACTGCTGCACGTTAGAGCCGGGGAAGCGGAGCTCAGATCAGTTATGGAACCTGCTGACACGGTGCCCGCCTTGCAACAGACTTTCATGCGTAGGTTACCCCTCCCCTTCTTCCGCCCCAGCCTGTGTAATTTGTTTGCTGTTCTATCCAGCTCTCAGGATTACTGTGCAGATCAAGTGGGAAAATAGGTATGAAAATAGTTTGTAAACCATAAAGTACTGATGCAGAAATAGGGGACGAGCACAACGTTGTGAATTTATTAAATGACACTAAACTACTTTGAAATGGTTAATTTTCTGGAATGGAATTTCGCCTCAATAAATGATTTTTTAATGGCATTTTAGAGGACTGCAGTCTATCAACACTTCTTTGGGCATTTTAGCAGGGGTTTAGGTGTTAACCAGAATTTTTTTGAAAAACGTATAGGGAGCTCCATAACATTGGATTTGACAATGATTTCTTGCATCTGACATCAAAAGCACAGGCCATGAAAGAAAAGTAGATGAATTCATCAAAACTAAAAACTTTTGGTGCTGCAAAGGGCATCCTGAAAAAAGTGAAAAGGCAACCTACAGAATAAGAGAAAATGTTTGCAAATCATATCATATATCTGATAAGGGATAAATATTCCACAGCTCAACAATAACAAAACAACCCAATAAAAAATGGACAAAGGATTGAATAGACGTTTCTCCAAAGAAGATACACAGGTGGCCAAAAAGTTTTCAATAAAAACTGTGACCCCGCTCTATTTCACACATCTCCCCAGATGGTTTAGTGCCCAGGTGCACAGCTTTCTCAACTTGTTCCTATGCTGCTTCAGAACCATCTGTGATGTGATGTAATACCTTTATATGTAGATATAAATACACAAATGCAACCAGTTTATTGAGGACTTGGTGGTTGATGTGAAAGTGAAATGGTCTCCAAGTAAAAAAACCTCACAGTAACAACAGCAAAAGTAGGGGACAAATGTGTGGGATATTCAGCGTTCTTCTTTGTCCCTTGAAGAAGGGGAGAAAGGGTTCTGGTGGTCAGTAGCAGGGTTTGTGTCCAGATGACAGCATGTGGGCATTATAACTGGACAGACCAGCCTTTTCTCATCCCTGCATTAAAAGTCAAACCCTGGGGTCCCAACTGAGCGCTCCAGCCCCACCTCTCCCTGGGCCCCTCCTGCACTCCTCAGACTCCTCAGCATCCCCCCAGGTGTGTGGCACTTTCAGGCTTCCCTGCAGGCTGCCTGGGATGTACTTTCCCTGCTCTGGCCTGCACCTGCCCTACCCTGTCTCCTGCCCCCGTGGGAAGCAGGGCAGAACCCTCTACTCTGGATTACAGCGTCTTCATCCTCAATTGTCTGCTGCAAATCCTGATTCCAATATTTGCTAAGTATTTGACCTTGGACAAGTTACTTCATCTCTCCAGGCCTCGGTTTCTCAACTATAAAGTGGGGATGATAATAGTACCGCTTCTCAAGGTTGTTCTGAGGGTCCAGGGTCACATAGACCACCATCACTGGTCAGGTGCAATCAGTGTTATCTTCTACTATCATCGTTTACAGGAATTGTCTACAGGGCCTGTGCCCCGACTTGATGGCATGTAGGGACCGGGTCATGTTGACACACATACATAACACAAACATCCACATGCAGCGGGCACACGATACCTGCTCTCTGATGCAGTCTGCAGCCTTCAGATGCGCTTTATCAGGTTATAACTTTTTAAAAAACGTTTAAATTCTTTTGCCTCACAAAGATTCTGAGGTAGAGGTTAGCTGGTTCTCCACACAAAAATGTAAGCCAAAAACAAACAAGCAAAAAAAACCCAAAAAACTAACCTAGGGCTTGCCTGGTGGCACAGTGGTTGAGAGTCCGCCTGCCGATGCAGGGGACACGGGTTCGTGCCCCGGTCCGGGAAGATCCCACATGCCGCGGAGCGGCTGGGCCCGTGAGCCATGGCCGCTGAGCCTGCGCGTCCGGAGCCTGTGTTCCACAGCGGAAGAGGCCACAACAGTGAGAGGCCCGCGTACCGCAAAAAACAAACAAGCAAACAACAATAAAAAAGAAATGTAAGCCAAGCTTCAACATTTCTTGGGAAAGTACAATCACATACCTGTTAGCAAAGAAAAGCATGAGTATGAATAAACAGTTTTCTCCAGGAAATGAGGGGACCAGCATGTGGAAGGAAGAATGTTTACCACATAGAAATCAGAGGTAAACTATTCCACATCCAAGCCCCTCTAACTAGCTGTCTGACCTAGGACCTCCCTTTACCTCCCAAGCCTCAGTTTCCTCATTTCTGTTTATTGAGCACCTACTGTGTGCCTGGTCCTGTAATAAGAACTGGGAACACAAAGAATAAAATACAAAATATAGACTCCACCTACCCCCCCCACCCCCCCCCACCCCCGCCAGGCTCCCAGCGCAGCAAACGTGTGTTCAGTGGAGGGAAGGAAGCAGAGGGTGTGTGGAATCGGGGAAGTGACCCAGGGAGACTCAGGCAAGAGGAGAACCCCTGAAACTAACCTCGAAGGGTGAAGAGGCATTTTCCGGGGAGAAAAGGCACAGAGGGCACGGCACAGCATGGCAGGCTACACAGAGGGAACAGTATGGTGTGTGCAGAGGCCCACGAACCAGCACTTGGGTCCTGTAGCCGTAGGAGCTGGTGAGAGATGTGTGTCTGGTGCCCCCTGCTCTGTCCGCACCCCTGGAACAGCACCCAGCGCATGGTGTGGGCTCCACACATGCCTGGGGTTGGTGGGCAGGGACAGATCGGGAAAGCTGGCATCTATCCTGGGGATCCTGCCAAGTGGCGGAGGACTTTGACTAGGAAAGAAATGGGGCCAGACAGGTATGGGAGAGGGCTGACTCGGGCTGTAGGGCAGAGGCAGGAAATCCAACGGGAATTCTGCAGTCATCAGGCAGGGGAGGGAGGGGTCTGAATGGACAGTGGGTGCAGGGGGCAGGGCACAGAGTGAGAAAGTCTCAGGAGGCAACGGGGAGGGGGCCACCTGACCCCAGGTTTCTCCCCACTGGCCGCACAGATGAGACTGGCCCCCGTGCCACCTCCCCAGTGCGGACGACACCACGTTCTAGAGGCTTGTTGGTCTGTCTTCCAGATGCTCCGTTAGCAACCTGGGGGCAGGGATGCAGTCGAGATGCCTCTGCTCTGTCCCCAGAGCCAGTCAGAGCCCAGCACAGAGCAGGCCCTCACTCGTGCAGAAAGATCCCACGAGGACCAGGCAGGCGGGGGCCAGAGGAGCCTCGGGGGGACAGATGACCTTGGCAGGCCTGTGGATGTATACATGGGACATCCCACGGGCTGTGTGTGTGTGTGTGTGTGTACTGAAACCTGTGCGCCTAGAGCCCGTGCTCCGCAACAAGAGAAGCCACTGCCATGAGAAGCCCGCGCACTGCGATGAAGAGTAGGTCCCACTCACCGCAACTAGAGAAAGCCCACGTGCAGCAATGAAGGCCCAACACAGCCAAAAAGTAAATTGAAAAAAAATTCACTGGGCTGTTGCTACATTTTGTCAGTTGCAAAACAGAAGTAATAATACTTCCCTCCCCCAAATAAAACCCTTTAGCTCTGCTCAGCAAAGGTTATTGCCTACTGTGTGCTGACCACTGCCGTGCCTGACAGTTCTGGTGGGTAGTGGGGCTGAATTAGAATCTGCCCTGACGTGGACCTGGCCCAGCGCCGACGGCCGGGTGACCCCGGGCAGGCTGTTCTCACCCTGTGCACATCCGTTCCCAGCGCCCAGTCCTACGTCTGGCACAAAGCAATAGGTGCACAGGAATATTTGATGAATAAAACAAAGTTCCACTGACCGTTGATTAGGGTCCATCTGCACAGTGGGGTGACGTTTAGCAGTGATTCTCTGACGCAATATTGAATAAAAGAATAAAGTCACAGGAAAACATACACTGTGATGTCATTTAATGAGCGTGCACAAAACACACGTATGTAAGAAAACCCTGAAGAACAAGGGGTAGTGATACCAAATTCTGGGCGGGAACAGGCTAGGTTCTGTGATCCTTCAGCGGGTGGGGCAGGGAGTGTCTGTGGTAGAATGGTTGGACGTGTTCTTTGTAAACACTTTATCAGAAAAAAAGAGAAAGTCAATGGTTTCATCTATTTCTGGAACACTATTATGTTTAAGATAACGCGATTGCAGTGAAGATACTTCTCCAAATTCAAATACCAACCAACTATCCCAGACCCTAATCCCTGAGAAGGTGGCCTGGAGCTAGAAAAAGGCTGAGAGAATGAGAATGAGGATGAAATGTGTGACTTCAAAAGGAAAAAGGGAAGCTAGCCCACCGCCTCATGGGCTGTCTCAGGGGTCCTGATGGGCTGGTGGCCAAGGGGATGCCCATTCTGAAACTCAACCGCCCCCCAAGAAGGGTCTCCCTTAAAGAAAATTCTGGGAAGAGAAGGATGGTAGAAGGGAGACCTGGGACACTTTGGCCTAGGTGCCAGGAGCCTGTTTACACTCCTGTGTAGGCGCCTGTGGCTGCAGAGCCGCTGTGCAAACAGGGAGGTGCCAGGTCAGGGTCCACACGGCTGGGTAGCCACGCTCCTCCTCTGGGTGAAGACAGACAGGAAGCTGCGGTCCGGCTGCCGCTGTGTGTTCAGGCTAGAGGAAGGGGACAGATGTGAGAACTGTCTTAACTGATCCGGACTAGGAATCAAGACAAATAAAAATAGAGAGCTAACAGTAAATGGGTGGGAAAGGGGAAGTCAGGTACCAGTCCGCTGGAGGGCCCAAGAGGGAAGCCCAAGGCTATTCAAGGTTATTTCCCACTGCACCTTCTGTTCTCGTTGCCCTGGAATGTGCTCTCCCCTTTTCTCCCCGGATAACTCTGACTTACCTTTCATTGGCTCAGGTACCCCCTCCTCCAGGAAGCCCTCCCTCCCTACTTCCCGCACCCAGGCTGGGTGGCAGCCCTCCCCACCCCATCACACCTCTTGAGCCCTCATCGTATCCCTCTGACCTTGAGGCTCCCATCCCCTGTGCCTGCTCTTGGGCTCCAACCTTGTAACCTCTCAGTTGATCCTGGCTCGAGAGCCTCAGCTCAGCCCCTCTCACGCGGGCACTTCTCCTGAGAAAGGGTCCTGCCCTGTACCCCAACCAGTGAAAGGGGCACAAGCAGTGGAGGCAGAAAGATCCAAGACCAGCCCCAGCTCCATCCTTCACTAACTGCAGGGCGATGGCAATGCAGACCCCAGAGGCTGGTGTGAGGGCAAAGGGGATCCTCGGTAAATGCTGACACCCCGCTCCACTTTGCTTCCGACTTTCCCTCCTTGGGAGCCTCTGCATGCTGCAGAGCCCGGCCAGGGCAGATGGAGGCGAGGGGCCGCCCGTAGCAATGGTGCACCGGCTGCTGGTTACGCACCTAATGGATGCTTTGTGTGCACAGGTGTGTTTTCTTCTCCATCACCCCCCCCAGCCCATGACCAGGTGTCACCCCATTTGGCAGATCAGGACCCGTGGCCCAGCAAGGGGAGCCCCTTACCCAAGAGCACATAGCGGTCAGTGGGGGGACGCAGATGCATTCCCCGGGTGGGGTGGGCCGCCAGCGCCCAGGCCCCTGCCTGAGGCGGACCTGCTCACCTCAGGCCGCTGCCTCTGCAGGTGGTTCTTGCTTGGCGGTTAACAGGGCCTCCCACACTGGAATGTTATCATTAGAAGGGATTTTCAGACCATTTGTGAAACCCAGTCAACTCTTAACTCCCCCGAGCAGTGAAAGTTCAGAGCTGGAAACACCCCCTTCCCGTCATAAGAACACATTCCGAGAGAGGAGGTTAGTCCAGGGAGGCTCTTAAAGGAGCCCGTGGAGGCCAGTCCTGAGCAGGGCCACTCCCTCCCACCAGCCCAGCAGCGTGGTCCTGAGCCCACCCACAGAGAAGTGTGCTGCCCCCAGAGGTGCCCGCTTGCCCGGCGCCACCAGGAAGTGGGGCTGGGGGGCACGGGCGGCTCAGGCCGCATCACAAACGTCTCCCGTTCCCCGGAGCAGCTCAGGTCAGAGCAGCAGCTGGGCTCTCCTGTCTGTCTTCTGTCCCTCTTCGCCTCCAAACCCAAAGCCAGGCTAAGCCCAGGGTCAAGGAGGGGCAGAGGCCTGAGGCCCAGCTGCTGCCCAGTCCCCTTGCTTCTGTCTCAGCTGGCCACCCACCGAGCCACCAACACCCATTTCCTGGTGTGTGTGTGTGTGTGTGTGTGTGTGTGTGTGTGTGAGCCTGGGGGGACATTGAGAGCCAGATGGTGGAGGGGGGCCAGGGCAAGGGAGGGCCCTAGACCTGAGTCTCCCCCGCCCCCATTCCCGGGCCCCCTCCCACCTGGGACCCGCTGAGACATCCTTTTCAAGCACATGGAGCCCTTCCAAGAACTCCACACAGTTGTTCACGGAAGGAAGCAGCCGCTCCCACGTCTAGCAACTCCCCCCGCCCCTCCCGTCACCCGGCTCCTGCGTGGATAAGCGAGGGCAGTGACAGGGGCCGCAGATTAATTCCATCCAAGGGTCCGAAGGGTCCGGAAGGCCTGGGGGGAGTCGGCCGAGGGTGGGTTTGTTTAAAACCCAGTTTAAAACGCAGCGTCACTGCCTGAAACACGGCCCTCGCCCCGCGGTGGGCTCTGTTTTGGGAGCTCTTTCCCACTCCTGCACGAGTGAGACCCTGGAGAGAGAGGGATGCGCCCTGATGCCAGCCCCTCACCTGCCTCTGGGCTGGGAGGGGTCCCGCTGCTTCAGTGAATGAACAAGCCAGTCCTGTTCTTGCTGCAAAAATCACTCTGCAGGTGCTGGGAGCCCTCAGGCCAGGCCCCAGGTGGAGCGCTGGAAGCAGAGAGGAGCAGGGAGGCCCCAGTGACAGGGGTGCCACCAGGCCTGGAGCCCCACTCGGCCAGGTGTGCCTCATCCTGCTCCCACAGCCCTGGTGCATCTATCACCTCATGCCCCTCACTCGCCTGTCTCTCCAGCCTGCGAGGTGGTGAGCTCCCCGTCCTGATGCTGCACCCACGCCCGGCCCTGCCCTCGTCCCTCCTCCACTGGGTACTTGGCGCTGGGTCGTTCTAGTCCTGTGCTGCCCAACTCGGAAACCAGCCAAACGAGGGCTAGTACTGCCACGGGCGGCGTGAAGGGAGCCTGCTCTAGATTTCAAAGACAGCACGAGAGAAGGATGTAAAGTACCTCCTTACTAATTTGTACATTGATCCGTGTTGAAATGATAATATCTTAGATACGCCAAGTTAAATAAATGTTGTTTTTTTGCGGTACGGTGGGCCTCTCACTGCTGTGGCCTCTGCCGTTGCGGAGCACAGGCTCCGGACGCGCAGGCTCAGCGGCCATGGCTCATGGGCCCAGCCGCTCCGCGGCACGTGGGATTTTCCCAGACCGGGGCACGAACCCGTGTCCCCTGCATCGGCAGGCGGACTCTCAACCAGTGCGCCACCAGGGAAGCCCGAAATAAACGTATTATTAAACTGAATGTCACCTGTTTCTTTTACTTTGTTTAACGTGGCTGCTAAGCTTACCTCTGCGGCCGGCATTCTATTTCTCTTGCACAGCACTAGTCCGGATTTAATGAGCTTTGAAAAGGAAATCTGGAAGACAAATTCACTCATGCACTTACACTGATATTAATTGAGCAACTACTATGTGTCAGGAATGCAGAGACAAGCCAGCCATGTCCCTGCCCCCCGGAAACCTCCGTAGAGGGCCAGGTACCTGCCCCAGGCCACGCTCCGAGGTCGTGCGGGCGCAGGACTCAGACCAATTTCCGGGGGGTGCTGCTCCACACCCTGGCCCCCGAGCGTGCTGGTGGCTTGCTCAGCGTGAGTGTCAGTTTTTCCTTCTCGGAGACAGGCCGGCACAGGGCAAGTTCCCTCCACATCTCTCCCTGCCTGAGTGGCTGTCTCATGCCACTGTGTTTCTCTAAGTCAAACAGGGTGGTTGTCTACAGGGTGAACGAGGGGCCCCTGAGCTGGGGTGGGTGACGCACCCACACAGGGCCAGCACCCAGTGGCCTCTTGGGTCATGGACCCCAATCACATCCCACCAGACATAGAAACAGGAGGAGGATTTATAAAGAGGACGCCTACAGTTTAGTATGTGCCACGAGGGTTTTCTTACAATCATTTTGAACCTATTTTTATTAAAGTCTTTATAAAGACATGTAAATGAAGGTGCCGAGTCAACCTGTAATTCTGCTCTTTCCCTTAAGGTGAAATCTTTCTTTAGACTAAAATTCGTTTATGAAAAGTAAGCTTTCCTTGAATAGACCAAGTGCGTCTCATGCTGTGATGTCTCCCCACGTCTGTTTAATCCCCAAACTGGTCAGAAAGTCTATCTTGTCATGTTACCACGCTGGGAGCCGTTTGGTGATAGGTACCAAGTATAGTTTTGTACCTGCTATAGTTTTTCCAAAAGCATTTCATTCTCACGCTGATTTTTGCCACCTCACCACGAAAGCTGAGCATCCTGGCTTGTTCGGACCTGATGTATTTAACAAATGCTCAACTGATGATTCTAATTGGGAAAAAAGAAAAACCACCCAGAGAAACATATAAACGATCTAGGCTGGAGGAAGCGCTTGGCTTCTTCACAACTTGCAAAACTTAGCAGAGCTCTTTTTTATTTATTTTTTCTTCAGTAGAAGTATAGTGGATTCACAGTGCTGTGTGAATGTCTGCTGTACCGCAGACTGACTCAGTTATACACATATATGCATTCTTTTTCATATTCTTTTCCATTATGATTTGTCATAGGATATTGAATATAGTTCCCTGTGCTCTACTGTAGGACCTTGTTACCCATCCATTCTATATGTAATAGTTTGCATCTACTAACCCCAAACTCCCAGTCCCTCCCTCCGCCACCCCACCTCCCCCTTGGCAACCACAGTCTGTTTGCAGAGCCCTTTCTAAAATGCTGGTGTTTGAAGCTATATCTGCGGATGGTAAGAGCACCACTTGTTGTTTTAGAATTATCTACATCTGTTATCACTGGATCCTCACCACGTTGCACCAGGCAAGAGCGAATATCCCTATTGCTTTTTTTTTTTTTTGACCTCACCACGCGACATGTGGGATCTTAGTTCCCCAACCAGGGATCAAACCCGTGCCCCCTGCATCGGAAGCGTGGAGTCTTAACCACTGGACCGCCAGGGAAGTCCCTCGAATATCCCATTTTACGCAAGAGAAACCTGGGGCCAGCGCTGGTCGGCGTCTGACAGCTGGTGACAAGAGGGGAGAAGGTTTGCTGGTCACCTCCTCCCGTCGACACCACATCCGCTCTGGGCTGGGACCCACCTGCCCCGTCAGTCAGGCCTACTTCATAAAATGCGAGCGGGGACTGGTGGGGCGGAGCTGGGAGTCTGTGGGAGGCCCAGTGAGACCTCGGGGTGTCATGGAATGAAGGGCTGAGCTTCTGCAGCCAAAGCCTGGTCCCCCCCACTTGCCACCACCTCAGCTCAGAGCATCTTTGTTACCCTGGCCTTGGGCAGGTCCTCCACCTGCCTCCTGTCCCTGTTACTGGTGACCACCACCAGGTGCCTCCTTGACTAGCCTGGCCTTGTGGAGCCCCTAGGCACCCAGCTCGGGCGGCCCTTGGCCTGACACTCCTGAGCCGATGCTGCAGCCCCAGGGAGCCAGCCAGGCCCCTAGCAGCAGTTTCTCCACTGGACGGCCTTGCGCTGGCAGAGGGGCTGGTCCACTGCGGCCTCCTCCTGTGCGAATGGCCCTCAGGGGAGACCCAGCTGAGCAGGAGGCATGGGTGGGGACACCGTTGCCCCCCGGTCTCTCCCTGTCCCTCCTCTGCCCTGGACACCCCGCCCCCCGCCACTCTCCCCAGGCAGCGCACGACTGGGTCATCACTCACTTCCCTGCTTGAGGGCTTTCGCTGGCGCAGTCCCCTTAGCACGGCTTTCCAGGCCCCCACAGACTGTTCAGTCTCAACTCCAACCCACGCCCTCCACTTGCCCCCAACGCCCACTGAACTCGAATGGCTTCAGCACGGCTAGTTCTCCAGGCCCTTCGATGCCACTGTTCTATCCCCACCTGCCCCACCCACACCTCCTTCCTGAAGGCTCCCCGGCTCACCTGTGCCCTGCATCCCTCGCATGCCTGCTTTGGTGTGTGATGCTGACGGCAAGATGCCAAGTCCAGGGTCCAGGGATGGTAGGCAGTCAGACATGGGGCTAAACCTTGGAGGCACAAAGATGAGCGAGGCAGGGTCTCTGCCACTGAGGGGCTCAGCTGCTGGCTCAGCCAACAGACACAGAAACACTCTGTTCCAAAATAATGTGCTAAGTGATCACGCCGGGGTGTTGCCGGACAGACAGGGGCCTTGCCAAGCAGAGGGGAGGTTCAAGGAAGTCTTCCTCGGGTACGGCTGTGTGAGCAGAGGCTGGGGGACCGCCTGTCCTGGTTCACCCACATCTAGCACCCAGAGTCCTCCTTCCCAGGAACCCCTCCATCCTAAAGGCCCGTGAGGCCCCTGAGCCCTTCCTGGCTCAGAGGCAGGACCATCGGGGGAATAGCCCGGGGACCTTGCCGTGGGCAGTTTGTATCGGCCAATTCACAGAAAAAGCCCCCAGTGAGCTCAGAGCTGTGTGTCCCCCGCCCCATTCTGCACACCCACAGGGCCATCCTTCCTGACCACACACACACAGGCCCGAGGAACTGTGAGTGCCCCAGAGGGTGGGTTTAGGTGTGACCCACCTGAGACGCCAGGTTTGGGGCTTGCCGGGCGGGGGTGGGGGTGGGGGTGGGGGTGGTCTTGCATGAATGCCTGAATGAGTGAAAGAATAAATGCATGAATGAATACATGGCTCCTCCTTTCTCTTTAAAGCTGCTTTGCAAATAAAGGATGGAGCAAAGCTGGTGGGTCATTCTTGCGTCACACGCCTCTCCCCCTACAGAAGCAAAACTTGCCCTCCTTCTATTCAGCACAGCAGCCAGAGAGATTCTGGAGAAAGCCAAGCCGGGCCCTCCTGGCCCAGAACTGTGCGACGCTCCTGTCCCATCCAGAGCAGAAGCGGAGTCCCCAAGCCCCAGTGGCCCGGCCCCCGGTCCCTGTCTGTCCCCTCACTCCCCTGCTCCAACCACCCTGGCCTTCTGGCTCTTCCCCAGGCCCCCCAGGCATGCTCCCACCTTGAGAGTTTGCACATGCGAATGCGGTTCCTGCATTAGCACCGGCCTGATCCAAAATTTCAACCTCCACATCGACACACACTCCACATCCCATTTCCCTGCTGTGGTTTCCCTCCCTGGCACGTGTCCCTCTAACTCTCCACCCATCACTCCCGTATTTTGTTGGTCACCTGTCTTCACGTCCAGAAGATCCTAAGGGCAGGAATTGGGGTTTCTGGTTCATGGCTGTATCCCCAGCATGACAGACCCTCAATGAAAATTTTCAGGATAAAGCCTGAAGGAATCTCCTTGAATCCTCAAAATGATGCCTCCAGGGTTCCCACTTGACAAGATGCTGCTGTATTTGCCTCTTGGCACTGAATGGAACCTGACCTACCAGGTACTGGTTTGGTGACCCACTGCATTCCAGAGCGCCCCTTCAGCCAGAGAGACCCTCAGTCGGGAGCCTCGAGGGAGGGCCTGGGAGGACGGTAACCATTGGGGTTGGGAGGACGGGGATGTGGGGCATCACACGTGGTTTCCGCTCAACAGACAGGGACAGGTCACAGTCTCGGAGCCGAGGGTGGACTTTAAAATCCTGGCCTTGCCACTGCTCTGAGCCACCTGCAAACTATTTGGTTAGGGTCTCTTTTTTTTTTTTAAGGATCTGAAACTCTCGTTTTTGTTTGTATTTTTTTAAATTGAAGTATAGTTGCAGTACAATATTATATAAGTTCCAAGTGTACATAATAGTGAGTCGCAATTTTTAAAGGTTACACTTCATTTATATCAATAGCTATTATAAAATATTGGCTATATTCTAGGGTCTTTTTTCTAAATGGTGAAAATCTATATATTTAGAATGAGCCAGCTGGACTCAGATTAGATGATCCCAATTTTGGCGACATCTGAAGCATCACAGCCTAGAGCCAGCCAAACGCTTGCTTCTCTCTCCATTGGGGGCTGGCCTTGGCCACACCCTGTCACCAAGCGCCTCCGCAGCCTTGTGGCCTGGAGTCGGAGGCCTAGGCACCCACGAACATGGAGTGCTCTGTCTTCTCTGGGGAACCCGAGGGGGTGAGCGCTTAAGGCTGTGGCTCCTGGAGGCGCTCTCGCAAGGATGCTTGGGCTGTGAGGGTGGGTGCCCTGCGGACCTTCCCTTTCTTTGTGGCCGTGCAGCCCTTCAGAACTGCCTCCTTGGCCTTCCAAGCATTTGCGTTGGCTTTGGGGTGGTAGTGAGGAGCTTCCTTCTTCGCTTTCAGAGCCATCTTCATGAAAAGGGAGTCATTTTAAAAAATCTATTTTAATGTTTTTCTGATATTCAGATAACTGTTCCTTATATTGGATTAATGATAACAGTTAATAGAGCACTAGTTTTCTAAAGCACTCAGTGAGGAGGGTACATAAGACACTGTTGGTCTCCTATCTAATATTCATTCTCCCTTCTTATTGGCAGAATCTTTACAAGTGTACAGTATAGTGAGTCACAATTACTGGGGATGGCAATGTGTCCAGCCAGAAAAAAGGACACTTTCCAGCCTTCTTTGAAAAGAGGAGTGAGTGAGGAGCCATTGGGTGAGGCTTCTAGGAGGGTTCTTATGCACTACCCTCTTTCCTCCTGCTCCCCCAGAGCTGGGATGTGATGGCTGGGTCTCTAGGTAATAAGAATGGCAGAGGGCTTCCCTGGTGGCACAGTGGTTGAGAGTCCGCCTGCCGATGCAGGGGACACGGGTTCGTGCCCCGGTCCGGGAGGATCCCACATGCCGCGGAGCGGCTGGGCCCGTGAGCCATGGCCGCTGAGCCTGAGCGTCCGGAGCCTGTGCTCCGCAACGGGAGAGGCCACAACGGTGAGAGGCTCACGTACCACAAAAAAAGAATGGCAGAGCGGAAAGATAGAAGGCATCTGGGTCTCTGATAACTGTGGAGTTCTACACCAACCCTGGACTGTGTAGTTCCAGATTTTTCTATTGTGAGAGAGAGAAACAAACTTTTATCTTGCTTAAGCCACTGTTATTTGAGGTTTTGTGGTTTTTTCCTTAAATATTTACTTATTTATTTATGTATTTGGCTGCATCGGGTCTTAGTTGTGGCACGCGGGTTCTTCGTTGTGGCGGGCAGTCTTCTCTCTAGCATGCAGGCTCTCTAATTGTGGCGTATGGGCTTAGTTGCTCCGCGGCCTGTGGGATCTTAGTTCCCCAACTGGGGCTCAAACCCGCATCCCCTGCATTGGAAGGCAGATTCTTAACCACTGGACCACCAGAGAGGTCCCGCTGTTTGAGGTTTTCTGGTACGTGCTGCCTAACGTAATCCTGATGGCTACAGAAGCTATATCCTTGTCTCCATTTTATAGAAAGCAGTATTGAGCACCTAGTGTGAGCCAGTCTCCAAGCTGGGATCTTGACATATATTGTCTCAGTTCTCACAGTGACTCTTTGAGGCAGGTATCATTGTCCCAGTATATAGGGAAGGAGCTGAGTTCAGAGAGATAAGATGACTTGCCAGTAGAGAGCCAAGGCAGAACTGCAGCTCTCCCGATCCTGGTGTCCCTCCTGCTCCAGCCCAGATGCAACTTGAGGGTGAGTAGCGTTTTCTGACACCCCCACAGAAAGCCACAGTGCTGAGGGTTTGTCTGTTCACAGTGGCAACGAATCATCCGTTCAGCAGTAATTTGAACTCTTTGGGACTCAGCTTCCCCATCTGTAAAGTGGGGTTGGGAGTGGGACTGGCATCAGACCCCTCCCGGTTCCCACCTCTGGGATTGTAGCACAATTCATTCTAGGACTTTTCACCAGTTCGGTTTGGTTTGAACTCTCTCCTCTCCACAAAGGGGCAACTCCAGAAGAACTAACTGAAGCCCAGTCCAGGCTGGGCGGGAAATTTTTCTGTAGTTTGAGAGCTTTCTGGATCAGGCAAGAGCCCCATGGAAGCAAAAGAGGAAGCGTCCTTCTGTTTACCTCCTTCTGGTGACGTCACGCTTCCTTGCTTTGTACAGAACCTGCAGGCCAGGGTCCTGCCCATCCCCTGGGAGCACCTCTGAAAGGCACACACACACACCCCTGGCCTGCGCCCTAGAAACAGGAAACGCTGGTGTGGGGCCCGAGGTCCTCTCGTGGGGTGTTCTTTCCTCTTTAAAGCAGATCTGGCTGCCCCTGCGGATGGCTCCTGGAGCTCAGGCCCCATTAAACCATGCCTTCCGTTGGGGCGGTCCTTAGTGCAGTCAAGGGGGCAAGGCTGGGAGGCGCTGCTGATGGGTCCGGGAGGCCCTGGGGGCCTCGGAGGAGCCCAGAAGGGACAGGTTCTGGCCCCAGCTTTGCACTTACAAGCTGAGTGACCCTGGGAAGGTCACTGGCTTCTCAGGAACTGCATTTCGCATCAGGATATGGGAACAGGAGAAAGGTGTGAATCTGGTGGCCCTGGGGACTCCACGTCGGTCCTGGAGCCAACATTCAGCAGCTACATAGCCTCGGGCGGGTCACGGCCTCAGTTTTTCCATCTGTTTAATGAGCAGGTTGAAGCAGCTTGGACCAGAGTGAAAACTGGACACAATGAACTTGAAGGCCCCACTAGCTCTAAAAGTGTATATGTTCTTACACATTGCTATATTTAAAATAGATAACCAACAAGGACCTACTGTATAGCACAGGGAACTCTGCTGGATGTTACGTGGCAGCCTGGATGGGAGGGGAGTCTGGGGGAGAATGGATACATGTATACTTACGGCTGCGTCGCTTTGCTGTGCACCTGAAACTACCACAATATTGTTAATTGGCTCTACTCCAATATAAAAAATACATTAAAAAAAAAGTTGGCTCGCATTTAAAAAAAAATAAATAAAATAAAACAAAAGTGTACATGTTCTACCCGATTCCAGTAATTAATAAAAATCCGTTTCCACTCTGCAGATACACAGTAGACACAGAATGAACGGAGGTAAGCGGGGCAAAATGCAGAATTCCACAGCAGTCGGGAGGCTGGGCGCTGAGTCAGGTATTCACTCATCTCTTCTTATTGGGCGCCTACTGTGTGTTGGGTCTGGCTGGGCGCTTCTCTGGCAGATACAGAGAAGGACACAGTCTCCTCTCTCCCGGATCTTACATTCTAGCGGGTGGAGGCCAACAATAAGACAAATACAGCGATGGACTAATTTCTGTTTTTGTCAAGCTCTGGGCCGCAGTGGAAAGTGACCAAGGCAGGGGACCCTTGAGTTGAAATGTAAGCAATGAGAAGAGGGCAGCCAGGACGAGATCTGGGAAGAGGGTTATTGGAGGAGGAAACTGCTGGCCAAAGACCCAAAAGATGGGGCCAGGGTGCGAGGGTTGTTGTGTCCGGCGCGGCTGGAGAGTGGAGTGAGCAGGGAGAATGGGACCAGATGAGGTTGGTGATGAAGTGGGGCCACATGACACAAGGCCTTACCCGGTCAGCGTGGGGGGGCTGAGTTTAATCTGAGTGCAACTGGCAAAAATGGGTGGCTTTCAGCCGGGAAGTGCCATGGGTCTGGACACGGCCTCTTCTGGTTACTGGCCCTGGGCTGGGCTCTCTTTCACCCCTCTGTGTTTTCGTTTCCTCTTCCATAAGATGAGACCAATCCTGTAGCTACTTCAAAAGGTTTTAGTGGTCGTTACCCAGTAGGAGGTGGGTCATGCGTTTACATGGAGCCCCTCATAGAATACCGGCTCAATAAATGTTTGTTTATTTAAGTGACTGAAAAATCTCTGACACTCCTCCCGTTGAGGGCAGGGGTCTATGTCCCCTCCTGAATCTAGCTGCTTGGTGGGTACTCTGACCGATGCAACGGAGGTCACACTGCATGACCCCCGAGGCGGGGTCACGAGAGGCCGCACAGCTTCTGTGTGGTTCTTGACTATGGTAGCCCTCCACGTGCTTCCCCTCGGGAGGCTCCCTCTTGGAACGCAGACACCCACGTCGGGAGGAAGCCCAGGCTCCAGGGGGAGCCACAGGAGGGGACAGTCCAGCTGAGCCCAGTCTCCAAGCCATCCGAGCTGGGCACGGGGCTGGTGAGTGAAGAAACCTCCAGATGGCCCCAGCCTGCAGCTGCCTGGATCACCCCCAATCACTGGATTCGTCCCAGCCAAGGCCCCAGCTGAGGCCCTGGGCTTCGTGGAGCAGAGGCCAGCCATCGCCCTGAGCTGAGTCCAAACTCTCAACCTGCCAGAGGAGGGTCCAAGAGCACAAGAGCATGGCGGTGGGTTGGGGTGGTTTGCTACACAAGTGGCCATAGGTCATCAGAACCGCCAGCCAGTGGTTACTATGGTTACATCAGCCCACCCCCATCTCCGGGGCCCCCTGGCCCACATCACCCTCACGTGAGCACCCACGGCAGTGTCTTCTCCAACACTCATTTTGGCTTAATCATAGATGATCTAGATTTGTGGTTTGATAACTTGTTTTCTATTTTTTTATAAATTTATTTATTTATTTATTTATCTATTTATCTTTGGCCGCGTTGGGTCTTCTTTGCTGCGCGCAGGCTTTCTCTAGTTGTGGCGAGCGAGGGCTACTCGTCGTTGCGGAGCACGGGCTTCTCATTGCGGTGGCTTCTCTTGTTGCAGAGCACGGGCTCTAGGTGCATGGACTTCAGTAGTTGTGGCTCGCGGGCTCTAGATCACAGGCTCAGTAGTGGTGGCGCACGGGCTTAGTTGCTCCGCGGCATGTGGGATCTTCCTGGACCAGGGCTCGAACTCGTGTCCTCTCCATTGGCAGGCAGATTCTTAACCACTGCATCACCAGGGAAGTACCTAGATTTTGTTTTATATTTTCATCACCCTTATCCATCTCTAGACAATATAGTTTAATCTTGCCCTTTTGAAATACTTAAGTCTTTCCTTTTATGGACCGGTTTTTAGGTTAATTAGCTGGCTCCCTTTCATCTTCCACAGCTGACCATTCAGGGTTTTTGTTTAATATCACTATGAGCACATGGACATAGACACATTTGAAAGTTTTAATCGGTTGCAATTACTGTCCTTTCCAGGCTCAACTTGACCCATCTTTCGCCAGTGGACACCCCTATAAGTTGGATCCAGAGACCTTTCTACAGGACCCTAGTCCCTGGCGGTTTTTTCTCTGTGTGGGGTGTCAAGATGGTCCAGGCTCATCTTGTTTATTTCCTGCCCCAGACCTGGAACCAGCCGTTTCTCCAAAAAGCCCTGGTTTCTTTATTTTTTAAAAAAAATATTTTTAAAAAATTAACTTATTTTGTTTATTCATTTTTTTTTTCGGCTGCATTGGGTCTTCGTTGTTCCATATGGGCTTTCTCTAGCTGCGGTGAGAGGGGGCTACTCTTCGTTGCGGTGCGTGGGCTTCTCATTGTCATGGCTTCTCTTGTTGCGGAGCATGGGCTCTAGGTGCGCGGGCTTCAGTAGTTGTGGCACACGGGCTCAATAGTTGTGGCTCGTGGCTCTAGAGCCCTAGACTCAGTAGTTGTGGCGCACGGGCTTAGTTGCTCCGTGGCATTTGGGATCTTGGTGGACAAGGGCTCAAACCGTGTCCCCTGCATTGGCAGGTGGATTCTTTTTTTTTTTTTTTTTTTTTTGCGGTACACGGGCCTCTCACTGCTGTGGCCTCTCCCACTGCGGAGCACAGGCTCCGGATGCGCAGGCTCAGCAGCCATGGCTCACGGGCCCAGCCGCTCTGCGGCATGTGGGATCTTCCCGGACCGGGGCACGAACCTGTGTCCCCTGCATCGGCAGGCGGACTCTCAACCACTGCGCCACCAGGGAAGCCCGGCAGGTGGATTCTTAACCACTGTGCCACTAGGGAAGCCCAGCCCTGGTTTATTTTTGTAGGAAACTGTATTTCAAGACCACAATGTGGATTCCAGGGATTCTCATTTCTACTGGGTTAATTTTTTTTTTTTTTTGGCTTTTTCCATGGATAGAGCTAGGAAATATACCAATATTTCTTTTAAATATAAAATGCCTCATGAGTTCAAATTGATACTTCCAGTGAAAAATTCAGGACTACTACTAAATTCTTCTATATACACCCATTATCTCTTTTCTTCCACATTTAGAATTCTGGCTGTAAGGACACAATCAATTAATCAATCAATCAAATTACAATATCTCACAATTATTCATTTGCTCTATCCCACACGCACACACTCTACAGTCTTGGACAACCTTACTAATATCACCAAGACAAATATGATTGCTGAAAAGCAATGACATTTTTTCCACGTGTTCTCCCCTCTCCCCATCCTCCCTCCACTTTTTATATCTCACCTGAGTCGATGTTGTTAGGTGCTGTACTCTATTCACCCAGCCTTAGTTCTACATCTGATGCCTGAAGTTCATTCTCTAATAGAATCCTCAGGACCCACAGATCATGGCACTGATATTCCCTGATTTCTTACAGGCTGCTAACTGCCTATGCCTTTTATATTTGAAAGTCTGTTTTGCTGGATGTACAGTATTCAGCTCACGTTTTCTTTCTTGAGTATTACATAGGTGTCTCCATTTTCTTCCAGCAGAAAGCATTGCTATTGCAAAGTCTGAAGACAATCAAATTTTCGTTTTCTCATAAGTCTCTTGCTCTCTTTATGTAGATTCCAGAAGGATTCTTTCTTTTTTTCTTTAAAGCTTAGTAATTTTACTGGAGCATATCTTGGTGTTGGTTATTCTGGGTGGAAATTCTCAAATACGTGGTGTGCTCTTTAAACCTGTAGTTCCACACCTTCCTGGTTCAGGAAGGCTTTCTGGAATCACAGTGGTAAATGTCTATTCCTCTGCCATGGCCATCTTCTCCAGGGACTCATGTTATACAAGTGTTTGACCTTCTTTGCCAACCTTCAATAGGCAAGGGGTTAGCTTTCTCTCGAACGCTTTTTATCTGTGCCTTTGTATCTCTTTGATTTTAAAAATGTTCCTCCAGTTCACTTTTTTATTTCTCTTAAGGCCTTATCTACTGGGTTCTTCCTAGTGTGGTCTTTATTTCTGAAATTATTTTTTCCTTTGTTTGAAATCTTCCCTGAATTCTGTCATTCTATCTCCTCGTATCTTGGTTTTTCCCATTTCTGATTTCCATTGTTCTTTCCTACCTCTTATTATTTCCTTAACATCTTTTAGTTCATTTTGGATAGGAGGTTACTTTTTTTCTTTTTCTTTTTTTCACATCTTTATTGGAGTATAAATTCTTTACAATGTTGTGTTAGTTTCTGCTGTACAACAAAGGGAATCAACTATGTGTATACCTATATCCCCATATCCCCTCCCTCTTGCGTCTCCCTCCCACCCTCCCTATCCCATCCCTCTAGGTCATCACGAAGCTTTGAGTTGATCTCCTTGTGCTATGCGGCAGCTTCCCCCTAGCCGTCCATTCTACATTGGGTAGTGTATATATGTTAACGCTGCTCTCTCACTTCATGCCAGCTTCCCCTTCCCCCGCTGTGCCCTCAAGTCCGTTCTCTATCTACATCTACGTCTTTATTCCTGCCCTGCCCCTAGGTTCATCAGTGCCGCTTTTCTTAATTCCATACACATGCCTTAGCGTACGGTATCATTTTCAGATTCTACAAACCTAGTACGTTACAACTTTGATCTGTTATGTCTTTCTGGAATGCTTTCATTGTTTACGAAGGATATTATTCTGCTCTTAATTCTCTTTTTTAAAAATAACTCTGGGGCTTCCCTGGTGGTGCAGTGGTTAAAAATCCGCCCGCCAATGCACAGGACACGGGTTACAGCCCTGGTCCCGGAAGATCCCACATGCCGCGGAGCAGCTAAGCCCATGCGCCACAACTACTGAGCCTGTGCTCTAGAGCCTGTGCTCCGCAACAAGAGAAGCCACCGCAATGAGAAGCCCGCGCACCGCAACAAAGAGTAGCCCCTGCTCACCGCGACTAGAGAAAGCCCGCGCACAGAAACAAAGACCCAACACAGCCAAAAATAATAATAAAATAAATTTTAAAAAATTAAAAAATATAACTCTGTATGGGATTTATCTCAGTGCTTTTATCTCGCTCGTGTTTGTGTGATACTAGGTGGTTTCTAAGTTTGTAAGCTTTGTGGCCCAGGACAGCTTTGCTAATTCACAATGCTCCCTCTTCAGCCTGGCTCCTCCAAGACACATCACGTGGTATCTGGAAATGTGGCCCCTCACTTTCTGAGCTTTACTCCCTGCCCTCGCCTTTCTCTGGACCTTCTCTTTCTTGTCTCTGTTGTCCCATTCTGCTCGATTTTGTGCCAGCAGCTTCTTACCAGTGTGGACCCTGAGCTGGAGGGTGCCGTGGTCATTGTGAAGGTTCGAGGCAGCTGAGCCCCCACACCTCCCTGCAGCCCTTTGCACTCACCTGCTTTCGGGTGGGTGAGACCCCTGGCGGCTCCAGCTGGCGTCCTCAGATGGCTGCACATGCTGCCGGTGAATTCGTGTGGCCGTTTGGGGCTCACCTGCTCTCAGGTCCATCGGCTGCCCAGCTGTGTCCTTCTTTTTCCTCCCGTATAGATGTAGATGCCTGACATGCAAGTCTGGGGTCCTTTGTAAAGGCCTGGCCTACTCATGCCCCAGGCTGAGTCCCACCCCGAAAGTGGGGTGGGTGATGAAACTCCAGATAGATTTAGGTAAACTGAGGTCAGAGGGACCAGAGCCCCCTTTCCTGGGTAGAACCTGAAAACCCTAGAATTATCCCTACCTACTTGTACTTTGGGGTTCACGGGGCAGTGTTTAGCCAAGTCTTGTCATAAACGCTGTTCTTTTTTGGTTTTGCTAGCTAGTTATCCGCCATGTTCAGATGCCCCTTCCATTTATTCCTCCTGGCAACCCTTCGAGGCAGGGGTGATCATACCACATGACAGGCTCTGAGGTGGAGCAACTTGCCAAGGGCCCTCAGCTGGCATGTGGCCAGGTGGGATGTGCCTCCTGAGATGACTTCATGGGCTGTGAGAGCACCTGGCACCACACCTGACACCTAGAGAGCCATCAGGCATCCCTAGCTTACTAAGTGCATACTACGTGCCAGGGACTGTGCCAGGATGGGGGGTAGGGGAGGCACCTGGTTCTCTCCATAGCCCAGGCCTCGGCCCCCGCTCACCTGCTGAATCTGCGCCCAGACACCTCATCAACCAGGTACTGCCCAAGTTAGGGTCTGCACCCTTTCTCCCTGGACCACCAAACCACCCCACCCCCATCCAATATCCAGGTGGTGGCCACAGCACTCCAGGGGCTCCCTACCCCCAAAAGGAATGGGACTGGCCCCTTGGTGGGGCATTCGAGCCCTCGAGAACAGTGCCCAAGCAGTCTCTTGTCATCTTTGTCTCTCTGGCCACATCAGAGTCAGTGCTGTAAATGGGCTGATATTCTTGAGATATTAACCACTGTGGGTTTCCCCAGACTTCCTGCCACTCACAATCCTTCCCGGATCTGGCCACAGCTGGGGTGAGTGTTCAAAGCTCCTGGCTGGGGGCAGGGATGACAGAGCGACTCACAGGGAGTGGAAGAGAAGAATCAGGGCTGCTTCTCACCTCCAGGCTCGGCAGGGATACGTGGGTGATGTGTCTGCCCACCACACTCCAAGCCCACTCCACAGCAATGCTCCAGTGGAGGGAAGGCCAGCCCTGCCCTGCCCCGCCCCCAGCTGGGTCCCCAGTGACAACGCCCCAGAAACTCCGGAGGAAACTAGGGCAGATGGGGGCACTGCGCCTGCACTCCAAGCCTGAGGCAGCTCTGCATCTGGGTATGACAGAGCAGGGGTCCCTGTGGGCCCAGGAGTGGCACAGCAGGGGGCAGGCCCACAGGGGCCTTGATGTCAAACACAGAGCACACGGCCATTCTGCACATGGATCGATGCCCAGGCATGACCAGAATGGGGACATCTCCGCAGATGTCAGCCCGGACAGATGAGACCCCCAGCTCCAGGCAGACCCCACAGCCTGGACCTGGGACAGAGCCTAGGACAGAGCAGTGGCCCCAGAGGGACTGAGAAAAGCCCGACAGTCAGGAACCACCCGGGCAGTGTTCAGCCCTAGAGCCACATGCGGCATGCAGTGTGGAGCAGCCTCCAAGAAATGTTGGCAAAACTGGAAAACCCACTAACGTAAACAGAAGGGTGGGCTTCCTCTATCCAACAGATCAAGAAGCCCAGCGACTCACCTGGATCACCCAGCAAGAATGTGGAGGCACTGGAGTCCGACCCGGCGATTCTCTCATCCGGGAGCCCAGCTTCCGCCACGTATCCACTGAGTGCCCCCCACACAGCCCCGCCTCCTCGATGGTCCAGATGTGGCAGTATGGTCTGGACAGGCCACAGGGGCTCTGAGGCCAAGACAAGGTGCCTGCCGCTACCAGGGAGGGAGCTGGGGCAGGTGTGGCATTGAGGCTGCGGGCTGCAGGGCTCAGCTTTCCAGAGTTTTCCGGAGAGGTCCTCCGCATGGACCCAGAAGAGGAAGAACCTCTCAAACGGGTTCCCTAAGGCCTGGCATGGCCCTGGGTCCCTGCTGTTTACACTGCAGCCTGAGCCAGGTTTGATTTTTCCTGCTGGATGGGAGGGGACCTGAGGCTACCTGGGCCCCTCACTCTAAATTCAAGCCCAGGCGGGCTGCCAGGGGTGCCTCACTCGTTCAGCAAAGTCTGCTAGCGCATCAGCTATTTGAGGACACTGCCTGGGCGAGGGGGCATCGGAGAGCGGCTGAGGAGGGCCTCTGCCCTAATGGGGCAGACAGACAACGGGAGAGCGAGAGTCGGTATTAACACTAACAGGTGGGATGTTTATAGTAAGTCTTGTCATTGTCCCAGCACCGTACTGTGGACACATTACTGTCTCCACTTGACAGCTGGGGAGATGAGGGGCGGAAGTGTGGTAGCTGCCCCGGGTCACGCAGCTGGTGCATGGCTCTTATGGCCTGCCTGCTGTGTGCCCCTAAAATCCATGCCGAAACCCTAGGCCCCATGGAATGGTATTAGGACGCGGGACTTCGGGGAGGTCGCAAGTCAGGAAGGCAGAGCCTCCACCATGGAAGAGGAAGCGGAGCTGGCCTGTCCTGTGAGGACAGAACAATGACTCTGCAAGCTAGGAAGAGGGCCTCAGCAAACCTGGCCACGCGGGCACTGACCTCGGACCGCCAGCCTCCGGGACCAGGCGAAATCAATGTTGTTGTTGAAGCCGCCCGGTCTGTGGCATTCTGTTACAGCTGCCCGAGCTGACCGAGATGGTGGCCAAGCCACCCTATGAACCTGGAAAGAGAGGACCCAGAGTCCACGATAAATACGCGAAATAAACAGTGTGTTAAATTGTGATACATGCAGAGCAAAAAAGTAAAGCAGAAGAGAGGAGTGTTCCTATGTGCACACAAGTATGTGTGTACATACTGGTATCTGTGTGTATATGTATGTGTCTCTGTGTGTACATATATGTCTGCTTGTATGTGCATCTGTGTATACATATGTGTCTGCATGTGTGTGCATGTAGGTACATCTGTGCATGTGTGTGTGTCTATGTGTGTGCAGGTGTGTCATGT
The DNA here is from genome assembly GCF_005190385.1 of Monodon monoceros. Lineage (NCBI taxonomy): Eukaryota > Metazoa > Chordata > Mammalia > Artiodactyla > Monodontidae > Monodon > Monodon monoceros. The sequence goes on from NW_021703770.1 coordinate 1,122,871, forward strand.
ATATGTGCATACGTCTGGCTGCCTGTGTGTGTGCATGTATGTATGTCTGTGTTTGTATACCTGTGTGCGTGTGTGTGTGTGCATGTGTGTCCATGGGTGTGTTGGGAAGGTTGCCAGTTTCGGGAACTTGGTCTTGGGGCTGGCATTGGCCCTCCAGGGGACAGTACTACGTGCCCCTGCTCGTGCTTGGCGTCTCTCCCGGGCCCTTGAGGCAGGCTCTGCACCTCCTTCATCTTTCCGAGCTCCGCCACGCCTGGTGAAGGCATCTCACAAGCTCTCCACCAGCCTCGGGCTGGAGGGGCTGTGTGGACAGCCCCCTACAGTAGGGACTGGGGCGGACAAGCATTCGTGGGACACCTGCCGATCGTCAGGCACTGTGCTCAGGGCCTTAGGGCCGTCTCACTCAATCACCCCGAGAACCCAGGAAACCTCAGCCGGCAGCCATGGCAGATGAGGAAGTAGAGTAACGTGACCAGGGTTGCAGAGAACAGGCTTCCGGCCCAGGGGCCACCCCTCCCAGACCGGGGCACGTGGACCTGGCAGCCAGTCGTCTTCCTGCTGCGGCACAGGAGGTGAGCCCACCGAGGGCCCGCTCATTCATTCATGCATTCATTCATTCTCCTGAGTGGTGCACCCTGAGCCCAGAGGGAGGAGACCGTGTGGCCGGGACACGGTGGGATCCCAGCTCCACGTCTGCCTCTGTGAAGCGAAGTACCAGAATGCCTCCCTTGGAAAGTTGCATGGGATTGGGGCTGCGTCTGTCCCTCCCCCTCCCCCGTCATAATCATAACCGCACATCCCCTTCCTGGCCGCCTTTCAAGCAGCCTGGGCGAAGGCCTTTGACCCCTCCCTCCTGCCCTCTGATATCTGCAGAGGAGCCTTGGGCAGCCCCTCACCCTCTCTGCAGGCCCGGGCAGGGGGCTGCACTGCTGTGTGCCCAGCAGCCCATTGTGTGCAAAGATGAGGTGCCCGGCCGCAGAAGAAGGTGTCCTTGGATGGGCAAAGTTGGGAGGGCCCCAGGGTGGGGGACCAGAGCCTACACACTACAGACTCACCCTGGCAGCTGGGCCTCGGCTCCGGGTCAGATGTGGGGTTGCACCTAAATGGACTTGGCAGAGAAATCTGCCATGTGGGACCCCCTCCCTACCCTTGTCTAAATGACACCCACGAGGGAGGTGCCTGGGAGCGTGCCACTTTGAGATACCCCAGTTCAGGCAACCACACCGTGACATACTGTCAGGTGGGGTGAATTCATGCCAGAGCCCCTCTCTGTAAATGCACATTTGTTTTGTCCGTTGTCATCCCCCTCCGGACCCGACAATGCCTGGCACACAGTAGGCCCTCGCTAAATACATGCTAAATGAATAAATAAATGAACTAAGTATTTATATCACTGAGTGGCAGTGGGATTATAGGTGATTTTATTTTTGCTTAATATTAAAAAATGTCTTCAATAATTATATAGAATTTCTAATGTGAGAAAAAACTGCAGTTATTGCAAAACCTGCACAGCTGGTGTGGCCACAGGGAAATGAAGGGACTTTTGGCTGAAGGCAGCACTGCATCTCCCCCAAGGTCACAATGACTAATGTAACCTCCACACGTGGCCAAGATGTGGACAGGACCTGGAAAGAACCAAGCGGAAGTGGGGCTGGGGTGGGGCTTTTCTTCTCTCTCTCTCTCTCTGATTTCCACTCTGGTTATCACATTGCTGGGCAATCAGTTCAACTCAGGAAGGAAGACGGGGTGGTAATGCAACTGGTCACGGTGGTGTTGGGCTGTGGGGGTGCGAGGGATTCCGGGGGTCCAGGGCAGCTCACTTCACCTCCAGGAGCCTCGGTTTGCTCATCTGTAAAATGGGGTGAAGGCACAGACCTCCAGCTATTATGAAAAATGATGGCTGTCCTCCCCGGACTTGGCACTCACCCTGTGGGTGGCCTCGTTTTCTTCCCTTTTTCCTGCCCCGCTGCTCACAAAGTTAAGCAAGACTTTGCTGGTGCTTGTTTATTGGCTGCAAGATCAGCCCCTGCAGCAGCTGGCACCTGAAAAGGGCCATCACTGAAGTTGGCCCTAAGAGCAGGAGGACAGGAGCATCCCAAGAGCAGGTCTTGACCCCGCAGCCCGGGGCCGGGTCTCAGCTCTGTCACTTAGCAGTGAGCACTGCACCCGCCGGAAGTGAGCACAGCAGGGCCCACTTCCCAGGGCCCTGGGGGGGCTCACTCTTCTGATAGGGACAGCGCTTGCACTGGGCACCGTGTTCTGAGACCTCACATCCCGAGGGAGGACAGTGCAGGTGAACAGGACCAACGGAAAGTCCCTTCTCCTCCCCGTACCCCAGTTCCCCCAAGTGAAAACCAAGTGCCTCCCTCCAGCTCCGAGAAGCCAGGCTCCAGCCTCCCCTTCCCAACCCTGCCCTTCCTACAGGGGGAGTGTGCGCCCCCTGGCGGCAGTGGGGAGAAGGGGCGGGGCTGGATCCCCGTCTGAGCTCCTGTTCGTCTTCTCAAACCGCTCTGGGGCGTTAACCTCCGAGCCTCTATGGAGGGTAAGACAGCAGCAGCTTTCACAGTCACCAATGCACGCACCCTTTGACCCTGCCATCCCACTTCTAGGAATTTCCCGTAAATGTGTCCATAGGCACATGGGCTAGGTGATATGTACGAGGTTATCATTGAATCAACAAGCAGAGTCGGATCAGCACAGTGTAAACAACGGAAAGCCATGCAGTCATTAAGTGGAGCCAGCTGGGCCGAGTGGTCTTAGCTCCTGTCCCCACCAGGGCTCCCTGGGTGGCAGAGTGCTCTCAGGTGAGGTCACAAGAGGGCCCAAGCCTGATCCTGCAGGGGACTCTGGAGGGTGAGTGATAACTCCTAACCCTGGGGGTAAGTTACAGCCTCCCCACCCACAAGGCTAGGGAGCAGGGCATTTGTTCCCCTTCACCTCTCGGTCACTGGCCCTATGTCAGGGCTCCAAATAACAGCTGCAGGTGTCGGCCCTTGGGAGCCTCTCACACTGCTGGTGGGGATGGCTGCTTTCACAGTGGCTGGCCTCAGGAAAAGTCAGCGTAAGATGAGCTTTTGAAAGTATCTTTTTCCATTATTATGCGGGTAAAATACACGTAACATGAAATCTACTATTTTAACCATTTTTAAGTAACCAGTTCAGTGGCATTAAGTATATTCACATTGTTATTTTAAAAAGTACATTCACACTGCAGTGCGGCCATCACCACCATCCACCTCCAGCACTTTTTCATCTTCCCAAAGTGAAACTCTGTCCCCATGAAACACTAACCCCCCTCCCCTCCCCCAGCCCCGGGCCCCACCCTCCTACCTTCTGCCTCTATGAACTTTACTCCAGGTCGCTCGTATAAGTGGAATCACACAGCATTTGTCCTCTTGTGACTGGCTTAGCTCACTGAGCATAATGACCTCAAGGTTCATCATGTTGTAGCACATGTCAGAACTTCCTTCCTTTTTAAGGCTGACTAATATCCCCTTGTATGGATGGACCAACTCTGCTTATCCGTTCATTGGTCCGTGGACAATTGGGTTGTTTCCACCTTTGGGCTATTGTGAATAACGATGCTATGAACAGGTGTGCAAATATCTGTTTGAGCTCCTGATTTTATTCATTTTGGATGTATACTCAGAAGGGGGGTCTGTAGTTCTATGTTTAATTTTTTTGAGGAATTCAGATACTGTTTTCCATAGCGAAGCCCAGGCACCTGGAAGGCTTCACAGACAGGGCAGCTCTCCCTGGATATTCACAGGAGGGGAGGGGGACAGTCCTCTGGCCGGCTGGTCTCAGCTGGTCACAAACCATCTGTAGGGATGAGGACCCATGAGCACGAACTTGGGCATCAAGCAGACCCTGGTGCATAGCCTGCTTTGCCGCTTGGTACCAGGAGCTCTGTGGGGCTGTTTCTCTGACCTTGTGAGGCTCTGGGAGACTTAAACGAGCCAGTGTGTGTAGGGGGCCCAGCCAGGCCAGCTCCCTCACTGCCAAGCAGCAGAGCCATTGCTCAGTTTGTTGAATCCCCTTCAAAATTCAGCCAGCGAGACAAACCAACGCCCCCAAAGCAGAAGGTTTAAAAATAATCCACCCACATGGGACACCTCCAAAGGAGCGGAAACCAGGTCATGAGATATGAACTAAAAGAGGTCACCGTCTCCAGCCACATCTCCAGGTCTGTGAACCAAGAAGAAGCAAAGGTTGTGAAAGGACACAGGTCCACAAATCAAACGTGAAAACCTTACCTCGTCCGGGCAGTTGTGCGACATAGCACACTGGCCTGGAGGCTCAGCGGGTTCAGACCTCAGCTCAGCACTTCCCAGCTGTGGGCCCTCGAGCTTCTCCTCATCTGGAGCAGCCACCTAGGGGGCTGTCACGAGGGTCAGGTGAGATGATGCAAGTGACGGATGCGCGTGAAGCCTGCCCCTGAGTCAGGGCTCAAGCCCTGGGGCTGGTATGACCCCGTCTGACCTCTCCAGGCTCCTAGCTGACCCCCTTCCCCCCATGCCCCAACCCAGGGCATCAGGCGCCTCTGTGATGACCCCCTTACATCTCCAGCATCTTCACTCACCCGCTCTCTCTCCTTTGACTCTCCTCAAACCGACCCCCACTCTCTACTTCCTAAATGTGAACCCGTCTCCCCAACCTCCATACCTTTACTTACTGTTATGGGTTGAATTGTGTCCCCTCAAAAGATACATTCATCCTAACCCCTGGTACTTGTGAATGTGGCCTTATTTGGAAGTAAGGTCTTTGCAGATGTAGTCAAGTTAAGATGAGGTCAGACTGGAATAGGGTGGACCCTAATTCAATGACCACTGTCCTTCTAAGGGGGGATTTGGACACACACACACACACACACACACACACACACACGCACACGCACAGGAGAAGGAGAGGGAAGATGGAAGCAGAGACTGGAGTGATGGCTCCAAGGCAAGGAACGCCAAGGATCGCTGGCAACATCCAGAAGCTGGGAAGAGGCCAGGAAGGATCCTCTCCCAGAGCCTTCAGAGAGAGCACAGCCATGCAACACCTTGATTCTGGACTAGGTAATTTTCCCTTGTCCTAAGCCACCTGGTTTGTGGTACTTTCTTGGGCAGCCCTAGGTTACTAGTACCCTTATCCTGTCCCTCCACAGCATCATTTCCCTCCAATATTGTCCCTGTCCCAATACTACACCTTCTTTCCAGGTAGTTTCAAAAGCCTCCTCTTCCTCCAAGAAGGCTTTCCTGAGCATCTTCCCTCCTCCTCCCTCCCACAGCTGTTTCTGCAAGTGTCTGCCCCACACCCAACATCCCATAGCACTTTGTATCCAGTGTCTTGCCCTAGAGTGAAATGTGCTAGGTGGCCTCCTTGAAGGGTTTTGGAAGAGGCTACCCTCCTGGAAGGGGTGACCCTGAACAGGGTTTTGGAAGATGAGTAAGAGTTTGCCAATTGGAAAAGTGACAGCCTTGTGCCAGTCGCTGAGTACACTTACTTAGTCATATATTCATTCAACAAGCATTTGTTGAGTGACTTTTGCACTGACTTGTTCACCAGAATGTGGCCCCAGAGGCAGGAGAGCACCTCACTTATCTCTAGCTGGGCCCCCCACTCTCCGGGAGCTCCTAGCAGCCCTGGATCAGCCTGAGTTCATGCCCAGCCAAGGGGTGTGACTCAAGGGCATTTTCCAAGGTGGGTGGGGCCTTAGGGATGGGCATGTTTGGCAGAAAGAATGGAGGACAGAGGGACTCAGAGCCTCCTGGGGTAGCGAAAATGGGGACCACACATATCGGCTGGGGAGACAGTCCTGATTCCAAATCCAGGCTCTGCTACTTTCTAGCTGAGTGACCCGGAGGCCCTAAGGCCTGGTGCTTGCCTATGAAACGGTGATGACAGTGCCTGTCTGGGTTCCTGGTTCATTGGTGAGGACGCTACCTTCCGCAGTAATGGGCACTGGCCAGCAGGGGGCATCAGCCCCCGCTGCATCCGGAGAGACTGGAGGCAGGTGGGCCGCCCTGGGTGGAAATCCCACCTGGTTACCTTTTGGGGGTGGGGAGGGGATGGGAGGCTGAAAGGCAGCTTTGGAGTCAGGTGGCCACTGAGCTGCCCTGGGAGGCCCATTCTGCCTTGCCACTAGCGGACAGGTCCCCCAGCAGAGCTCCAGGACACAGCTGGCCTCAGGACCAGGCCCTGGGGACAGACCTGGATGAGGCCAGTGTTTCCCCCAGGGGTCACCATCCAGGAGGTGTCTCCCAGGGCCACAGGCCGTGGGCTCTGATGGTAACGGCACCTGGTGTTTTGCAGAGCTGCCCACGTCCAAGCACACACTTAACGCACTTCATCCTCCCAGCAGCCCATGGGAGCAGTCATCCTCCCATGTCTCACGTGAGGAGACCGAGACACAGAGAGGTTTAGGAGCTTGCCTGAGATCCCACAGCAAGTGGCAGAGCTGAGGTGTGAACCCAGGTAATGTGGCAACGGCACACTCTTACCACCCTGTCTTACACTTGGTAAGAGCTGCCCTGGCTTCTTGGCCAGGCAGTGATAATGGACAAGGGGGTGAAAAGGAAAGGAAAGGAGTTCCATCAGAGGGAACTGCATGAATGGAGGCCCAGAGGCATGAGAGTATGGGCAGAGGGGCAAGTCATTCTGAATTGCTGTCCCGGGGGGAGAGGTGCAGGAAGGAGGGTGCAGAGGCCACAGTAGCCTGTCAAGGGGAACAGCTGGAGGGCTGAATACAGGGGAGTGAAGAGGTCAGGTTTGGGCTGGGAACCTTCCCTGTGGCCTTGGGGTGGAGAGGGACTGGAGGGGGCCGGAGGGGAGACAGAACGGCCAGTGAGAAGGCCAGCGTCATCTGCAGGAGGGAGCCGCAGAAGGCTCGGGACCCTCCAGCCGCTGTAAGCAGGCTGCTCGGTCAGGCCTCTCTTGGTGACCAGCGACAGAAGTCGGCAAAGGGCAATTTAGTGAGGAGCCGCAGGGGTGCCTCCCAGGGCAGCCAGGCAGCTGGCCCGGAACCCGAGATCAGGGTGTAGAGGCCGTGGGGACCCTCTCGTCTGCCCGGCCTGCATCTCTCTGCCTGCTGGCTTCCTCTCTTTCCCCACAGGTGGTCTTTCTCCTTGTGCCTGGAACTGTGGCTCCATCAGGGAGCCGGGACCAGTCAGCCTGGCCATGGTACCATCTCTCATCAGGTTAATGCAGGAAGTCAGCTGGGTGGTTTGCAGAATCCTGAATCAATTTTCTTTTCAAGGTAAAAAAAACAAACAAAAAATCTGCCAGAGAAGCAGGCAGGCAGAAGCCGAAGAATAAATAATGGTTTTGTCATCTAAGCCACAGATAGAGCAGGAAGTGGGGCGTTCTCCACTCGAGGCCCACACCCCGCTACAGCATGGCCCTGCCAAGGTCACGGGCTGGGAGAGAGCAGACGCCCGGATGCCAGGGCAGGGGGTCCCCTTTCTGGGCCCAAGGTGAGGCCTGCTCTGACCCTGGACCCCAATATTTCTGAACCTTTAATGGTTAGGCCAGGCACACATGGTTCATTTTAATCTAACTGTGCTCTTTCCTGTGGCTGAGGCAGGGTCACACTCTGCGCTGGGGGCCGGGAGGGTGAAGCCCATCAGAGCAAGGGCCACAGGGGAGGAAGCACTTACTCAGCGGTCACAGGGAAAGGAGACACGGCCCGGGCAGGTCAGAGTTCCATTTTTGCCCCCCCCCCCTCGTGTGCCTTCTCTGTACCACACACAGTGACCTCACCCGTAAACGGGCCGCAGCTGCTTCTCGCAAGGTGTAGGGTGATCGTGTGCGTGCCCCACCTGCCCCGAGGGCTCTGCTCATCACCGCCCCTGCCTCACCGTCATCCCCCGCAGCCCAGACAGCCCACCAGGGCCTGCACAGGGTGCCCCCCCAGACCGCTTCCACTGCTTCCCTCGTCTCCTTTCCAAACTGTATCCGTCATGGTCCCAGCAGGAAACAGATGGCACGTGCAACCGATTTTCTGGAAGGACTTTGGCAGAGGGACTGTTGACAGGTGTGAGAGCAGGGTTAGGGCGCCAACAAGGGTGGTGGCACCCCAGAAACAGACCATCCAGGGTGGCCCAGGCTCAGCGGGGGCTGGAGGTACCCTCACTCTGTGTATAAAGATGAGGCCATCAACGGATGTTTCACCAAACACATATTTTTAGAAAATGTATAGGCTGCTTGGGCATCTCCATTCACAGCCCCCATGTGCAACGAGGGACCTGAAGCTCAGGTCAGACTCAATGCGCTAAAGGCTATTCTGGGGAGCCAGGTGGCCACCTGGCATGTGCACCCTTATGTCACAAGTTTTAGGGATTAGGACCTGGATATCCTTGGGGACCTTTATCCAGCCTGCCAGTGTGTGAATGGCCGTGGGGCCCCCATGCCCTTGTCCATGGCTGTCATTTACAGTGGACTGCAGTACTTTGACCACTGAGCCTGAACACAGCCTCAGAAGCCTTCTTAACCCACCCCTCAAGGCGGTCATTACCAACAGGTCAGAATGGGTACACAAGATGAAATTTAGGGGAATTACCTGGCGGTCCAGTGGTTAGGGCTCTGCACTTCCACTGCTAAGGGCCTGGGTTCGATCCCTGGTCGGGGAACTAAGATCCCACAAGCTGCGCAGTGCGGCCAAAAAAAAAAAGTTGACATTTAGGTGCCTTCCCCACAGTAGGCATTTGAAATCACTTAACTAATCTGAACTGTTAAAAACTTCACTGGGCTATTTTTCATGGGTAAAGAGTTTTCTTTACCATAAAAATAATTTAATACATCCTTTCAGCCAAGAGTTGTGTAAAAGTAGAACTCATATCCATCCACCTCCTTGGGGAGGGTGCTCAAGCCTGGGTGTCTTAGAGCTCGTCCAACCGGACGTGCTTCACAGCAGCATGGGGGTGGGGGCCGCCGGGAGCCTGCTCCTTCCTCCGGCAGGAGGCCCAGGGGGACCCGCTCCACAGCCAAGCATGCCAGTGCGGAAGCTCAGGGCAGTCATGCCTGTGTGGCCACCCTTGACCACTGGGCTGGGGGAAAAGCTGATGGGTAAATGCTGCCCCCGGTGGTCCCCAGGCATCCGGGCGTGAGATGCACTTCGCAGGCCCCTCGGGAGCTGCTGCCAGACAGAGCCCCACGTGCCTGCAACAGCAGCCTCCCCAATACCAGAGAACTGGTCCTTCCTCCATCCCGGCCCCCTGAGATCAGCCTCCCTGTGAACCCCCTGCCCCAGGTCGGTGCCTCAGGCCCTGCCTTGGTGACCACGACAAAGCAGTCTCCCCACTGTCTTTGGAGGGGATCTTGGAGGCTGGCCACCAGCGTAACAGGGAGGGAGGGAAGGAGGCCGTGGGGTGGGCCCGAGCTGCTTGTTCTCGGAGTTCCACGGGGACAACCCAGAAACTGGGGCAGGAGCAGGGTGGGAGGCCCAGATGGAGAGGAAGGGGAGGGGAGGGGACCAGGGGAGGGGAGACCCGACACCCTGGAAGGGGCCGTTTCTGCACTTGTGCCCGGGGGTCTGGCTGAATGACTCCAGGGAGTGCTCAGTGTGAGTGTGTATGGCTGTGTGTGTAAGCGTGTGCGCGAGAGTGTGTGAGAGGGCGTCTACACGTACGGGTCAGTGTGTGAGTGAGGGCAAGAGTGTATGCGTGTGCGCGGTGTGCAGGGTGCCGAGCTGGCAGGGACCAGGGGGCCGGCTTCCCAGGGAACCCCCAGGGCGATGGGCCGCACCCAGGGCGCTGCCTGCTCAGCCCTGGGAGCTGGGCGATCCCACGCTCTTCGTGCACCCTTCGTTCTTCCTGGGCAGAGCGCACTCCCACCGTAGCTGCTCCTGGTCTGGAGTCGCCCCCCGCCGTCCCTCCCAGCTCCCCGCAGAGCCCCCAACCCCTTCACAGCCTTGTGTTACCCCATGTCACTGAGGAGGTAACTGAGGCTCCAGGAGCACAGTCCGGTGAGGGCACAGCTGAGACGGAGTCTCACCCCATGTCGCCCACCTTCTGCCCAGGAAAGGCACCCACATTTCTGAGGGTCACAGGGCAGGTGCTGGGGCCTGGTAGGAGCCTCCAGGGACAGGGGGAGGGAGGTCCTGGGCCATGGTGGGCAAAAGGGGAAATGACACTGCCTTGTGTGTGTGCGTGTGTGTGTGTGTGTGTGTGTGTGTGTGTGTGTGTGTGTG
>NW_021703770.1:1133054-1169001 GCF_005190385.1 Monodon monoceros
GTGTGTGTGTGTGTGTGTGTGTGTGTGTGTGTGTGTGTGTGACGGGGGGGGAGGTGGGGAGAGGGACCCTCCTGGCTCAGTCCCACCTTCCTTCTGCCAGCTCTCCCCTGACTCTGACCCACTGCCACCTGAAAAAACAGACCCCAGCCCACCCTCTGTGACCCCTGATCGCCACCCTGTGGGCCCCTCCCCAGGACCCTCACTTAACACCGGCCTGGGTCCCCCACCCAGGCTGCCCAAATGGGGCTTGTAATGGGTTGGAGTGTCCCCCCAAATTCATGATTGCCCAGAACCCCAGAATGTAACGGTATTTGGAAACAGTCTTTGCAGATGTCATTAGTTAAGATGAGGTCAGACTGGAATAGGCTGGGCGCCGAATCCAATGACAGGTGTCCTTGTCAGAAGGGGAGGGACAGAGACACGGGAGGAGGCCACATGGAGACGGAGGCACAGACTCTAGAGATGAGGGCACAGCCAGGGCACACGAGGAGCCACCAGAGCTGGGAGAGGCAGGAAGGACCCTCCCCCAGAGCCTCAGAGGGACCATGGCCCTGCTGGCACCTTGATTTCAGATTCTGGCCTCCAGAGCTGTGAGAGAATGTATTTCCGTTTTTACAGGCCAGTTTTGGTCATTTGTACAGTAGCCCCAGGACACAGATGCAGGGCTCACCCATCTCCCTTCCCATCTCCTCAGCTGCTTTGCCTGAGTTCTGGAAACAGCAAGCCCTGCTACTTTGGCTGGGGGGACGTGCACGGGGCAGCCACGAGACCCCCACTGAGACCTCCAGCTATGGGTGGCGGACTGGGACCCGGCTGCCCACCCTGAAACCCAGCCCTGCGTTCACACTGCGGCCCCGTCTCCCCTGGGCTCCTGGGCGGCGACTGAGCACAGGCGGTGTGGAGGCCAGGGCAGCTCCAACCACCTCTGAGGGACCACGTGGCTCAAGGACTCCCCAATGGCGATGGCCCCCGCAACGTTCAGGTTGCAGAGAGGGCCACCCAGGATGCTCCCTGCCAGGGCGTCTGCTTCCCAGGGGACCTGGGCTGGACACTGTATTGTTACCCCCATATTTCAGACCCCAAAACTGAGGCTCAGAGAGTGGGAGCGGCCTGCCCAGACCACTGAGCTGCCCTCTTCCTCTCCCTGGGCTGGGCGGGCTGGGAGTGACAGCAAGAGGTCTGCGCCCCAGCCCAGCCCACCCTCAGGTAGGCAGCTGCAGAGGCTCCCACCCTTGAAGGCAGCTCCCCCAGCTGCCACCTGGTTGCCATGGAGGAGGTGCAGATTCCTGAGACGCGGCCAAAAATACACACCAGCGCCCTTCGTTCCTTACCCACTTTCTCCAACATCAAAGCCTCCTTTTGTCAGCTGAGGCCTGGGCTACTTCCTCCCAAAGCAGCCAAGGAGCAAAGGGGGTCAAGGAGGCAGAGGGTCCAGGAAGTGAGTCACAGACCCCAGCCCAGCCTGGGCCCACTCCCTGGACCAAGTCCCCCCATCACCTGCCCACAGGGGAGAGCTGTGGGCAGTTTCCAGACCAGGTGGGTTCTTTCCTGCCTCTGTGCCTTGGCACATGCAGTTCCCTCTACCTGGCACACCCTTTCCTCATCCTTCGGGGCCCAGCTCCGGCTTCAGTCCACTGGGAAACCTTCCCTGAGTCTTGGGGGCTCCCCCTGCATTCCACACCCACCTCCGTCACAGCTATTTTCTTGTTGCCTTTGGGGTTGTCAGTGGGCCTGACGCTCCCGTGGGGCTGGGAGGTCTTGGGGATACAAACTTCACCTTTTTATCCCTGGGGTGTCCCCTGTGCCCCCGTCAGGCAGATGCTCAGTGAATACAGACGGAAGGGAGGAAAGAAGGGAGGGAGGAGACAGGAGGGCGGGGGGAAGTGAAGAGATGTAAGTCCACTGGGTTACCCTCCTACAGTCACACTGCACCCAGGCACGCTGCTCTGGCTCGCCTTTGCCCCGCACACTTCCCAGCACAGATCTCATCCCTTTGTGGCCTCTCAGTTTCCTGGCCTAGACAGGTTCCTGCCCGGTCCCAGCTCACTCGGCTCTGTTCTCTGAGGGTCCAGAGTGGGTGCTCAGGAAGGAAGGAAGGAAGGAGGGAGGGAGGGAGGGAGGGAGAGAGGGAGCAATAAATGGGTGATAGGCTCTCACCAGGTTCCGGAGGCTTCTAAAAAGGCACTCATTCATCAACACCTCTCAGGACTTGGAGCATATGCAGGCCTGCTGCTTCCAAGCCTGTCACAGGTCACAGGTGGGCTTGAGGTGGGAAAAGGGAGTAAAAGATGAATATTTATCAAGGCCTGAGCTGGGTGTTTATACCCAGTGCCTCAGTCAGCCCACACGACCACCCTGGAAGTCAGTTTGAGGAGTTAACAGATGAAGAGACTGAGGATTTGGGAGGCAAAGTCATGCTAAATGGGCATTACGTGTTCCCCTCGGAGGCCCCTTTTGCAAGCTGGGCCCCAGCTCAAATGGAGAGAAAAACCAGTCAGACCAGTTAGGCTCCCAAACTTTCCACTGAAAACAAATATGTCCAACAGGGGTCGCCTCTGAAGATAGAACGGGAACTGGGGTGGGGAGGAGAGGATGCCGTGCACAACGTTCACTTTGCCCAGTTCTATGATTATCTGAATTTTTACCAAAAGTGTGTATTATATGGTTTTCTTTTTTAACGAGAAGAAAATGAACATCTGATGATCCTGAAGAGTCTGTCTTCCCTGGAAACGTCTGTACCTTGAGACAGTCATGACAAATCTCCAGAGACTTTGCCTGCAGCCAGCCCTCAACCTACCTTGGAAGCACATCCCACAAGCTAGGCCCCAGACCCAAAGCTGGCCACGCATTCATTCCTTTGGTCATTCGTTCTTTCACTACTCTGTGTTAGGCCCCTGCCCCCCGAAAGCCACTGGTCTAATGGGGAGACAGGCACAAGGACACCACAAAACAGAGCGATTGGTACTGAGGAAGAATGTGGTATAGGAGTGTGGCTGTGGGAGCAGTCAGGGAGGGACAGAGGAGGTGACCTTTGAGTGGCGCCCTGGAGAGTGAGTAGGAGTTCGTTAGATGGGGAGCATGTGGGAAGGTTTTGCAGGCAGCAAGAAAAGTGTTGAGCACCAATGTGGTATGTGACCCGGATGCCAGGGGGAGTTTGGGGTGAATGAAATATGGGTGTGGGGCTGAGGGGGTCAGGAGATCAGGCTGGTTGGAGGTGAAACCAAAAACCACAAAGTGCCTGGATGGCGAGCAAGGGCTTGCAGGTGTTCCTTTGGGCTGACTTTGGGCTTGCTCACCGAGGGCATGCAGGTGTTCCTTTGGGCTACGACTTTGGGCTTGCTCACCGAGGGCATGCAGGTGTTCCTTTGGGCTGACTTTGGGCTTTGCTCACCGAGGGCTTGCAGGTGTTCCTTTGGGCTACGACTTTGGGCTTGCTCACCGAGGGCTTGCAGGTGTTCCTTTGGGCTGACTTTGGGCTTTGCTCACCGAGGGCTTGCAGGTGTTCCTTTGGGCTGACTTTGGGCTTTGCTCACCGAGGGCACGACTTTCTGCTCCGGGTTCTGATGCACAGGCCAGGGTTGAAAAGTTCCTGGCTGGTTCTGATGGACCCCCAAGACCGGCATCCCACTGCTGGGATCCTCCTGACCACAGCATCTGGGTTGGGAGCAGGGCAGGGGTAGGTGGCTGCAGCGCACGTCACTGTGCCCCTCAGCTGTGTCCCCGGCGCTGAGCATCCTTCATCCCCTCCAGACAATCCTTCCTCCATCTCCGTGTGGCAGGTGTCCACCCGGAGCTCCCCCCGCCCCAGGCCCACCTATGCAGCTCTGGGTGGCTCTGAAATGTGTCAGCCAGGCTGGGCTGCCCTACGTTTCCCAGAACCCGCGTCCCTGAATGCTTCTGCAGGATGGGCCCCAAAGGCCTTTCCCGGGCGGGTGGGGGATGGAGTGGTTTCAGAGTTCACCCACGTGGCTGCTGAGCTGCTGGCCACCCCCTTGGTGTGAGGCACAGCCAGGCTGCCACCGGCCCTCTATTCTCACGTCTGACTCCTGGGCTCCAGGTTCTACAGGACGCCCACACAGCCGAGGTCCCCCCACCGCCTGACCCTGAGAGCTCCAGCTCATCCTTATGGGTCTGGTTTGTTCTTTTCTTGTCTGTATCTCAGCCATCATCCCTCCCTGACTCCCTGTCCTGCGGTCTTGGGGCTCCAGCATCAGCCTCAGGACGTGAGCCTCCCCCTGCTGCTGACGGGTCAACCCGTGACCCGTCCCGTGCGCATGTGCACGTGTGTGCTGTGTGCACGTTACGTGTTTCTATCTATCCATCCCAGTGGGACCTGCTTCTCTGGCTGCGCCCTCGATTATGGATGACCTGGGCCGGGGCGGTGGACACACACCCCCACCCCAACACTCACACACAAGCACACACAGCTTTGGGAACAAAAGGTAAATAGAAGCCCAACTTACCATGTTTCCAAACACAGAAAATGACCTTTGGGTCCCTGCTGGGGGTCCTGGGCACACCCCTTAACTGCTGCCATGTTATGGAGGGGGAAACCAAGGCTCCCAGGGGACAGTGATCTACCTGGGATGAGGGGCAGAGCTGGGACTTGAACCCGGGTCGCTCTGACTGCAAGGTGACCCCCTGCTCTCGGGCCACACGCTCTCTGCTAGCACCCGGCGGGGGCTCAGTCTCACCAAAGCCCCTAATTCACACACCCACCACCTTCCAGTGCCTGTCTTTCAAAGGTGGCAGGAAGGTGTGTCTGAGCTCCCGGCTCCCGGTCCCACCTGGGGCTGCCCCGACCTCTGCCCTTCCCCCTCTGTGCAGCCCCAGGTGCCCTCTGGGGCCTGGGGCCGGAAAAGCAAGGATTCTGGCATAAGACAGACCTGGGTTTACATCCAGTCTGCCCCACCGACTTGTGTGAGGGTCTCAGGCAAGGAAGAGCTTCTCTGAGCCTCAGTTTCCTCGTCTGTAAGCGGGATGACACCTCTCGCAGGATCAGAGATCCTGAGCGTGAGGACCTGGGCTCCAGGCCCAGGGCAGAGTGGAGCCCGAGCAAAGCACACTCCCCTCCTGCCGCCTCCACGTGCTCCTGGCCACCAGCACCTTCTGTTAATCCTATTTGGAGCCAGCTCACAGGGGAGTTTCCATACCCGCAGGCCTGTGTCTGCTGCCAATTGGGAGGCAAGGTAATTACATCGTGATTACAGACGTGCGCTCCCACTTCTTAGTGAGCTACGTGGGCTTAGGCAGAAAGGTCTCTATTCTCTGAAACTCAAGGACCGTACAAAGCTGCAAGGCTAACCTGGAGGAGTGGTTTTCCACCTGTTTGCAACCCCTTTGAAACAGATGAAAACAATGAATGCTAAACTAGTTGGGTTGAGGTCGGGGTGTTGAAGGGGGGCCGGGAGAAGGGTCCAGAGCCCCATTTGCCCTGCAGCTCTGGATCCTGGGGAGATGGGGTTTGGGGTTGGTTCTGGGAGTGGAATCAGGGTAGCCCCAGGACAGAGGGAGAGCACTGGGGAGAGAGTCCACCACCCATATTTACCAGCTGGCACAGAAGGACTTCAATATCTTCAGAACTCTGTGCTCGTGCCCTTGTGGTTAGACCAATTAACTCATCTTTCATATCGAGAAGTGAGTCTATAAACAAAAATAAAAATATGTCCTTGAAAAAAGTCATAATGACATCAACCTTTTAATAACACCACACTTTCCTTTCTTAAATTTAGAGGGGGCTTCCCTGGTGGCGCAGTGGTTGGGGGTCCGCCTGCATGCCCCGGTCCGGGAGGATCGCACGTGCCGCGGAGTGGCTGGGCCCGTGAGCCATGGCTGCTGAGCCTGCGCGTCCGGGGCCTGTGCTCCATGGAGGGAGAGGCCACAGCAGTGAGAGGCCTGCGTACTGAAAAAAAAAAAAAAAAAAAAAATTTAGAGGGATATTATAGGGAAAATATCTTCCCTATAGAAGAAATATTAATATGAATTCAGCAATTCTATTAACTCCCTTTTCTTTTTCTTCTGTTAAAGTCAAGTAAAATTAGATTAAAAATAGTAACAAGATGTGATTCTTCTGGTTTTATAAAATCATTTCTACCAATCTGTCCCTTACTCGTCCTTCTGGTTTTCTGTGTATTTGCAGAGTTGTCCAAAATGATGTTCACCTAATGTTAACGGTTTTTTGTGTTTTTTTTTTGTTTTTTTTGCCTCACAGCACACAGGATCCTAGCTCCCCAAAAAGAGATCGAACCCGTGCCCCCTGCAGTGGAAGCGCAGAGTCTTAACCACTGGACCACCAGGGAAGTCCCCCTCTTTTTTTTTTTAAGAGAAGAATCCCCTGATTTTTTATTTATTTTTTTAAACATCTTTATTGGAGTATAATTGCTTTACAATGTTGTGTTAGTTTCTGCTGCACAAAAAAGTGAATCAGCCATACATATACACATATCCCCATATCCCTTCCCTCTTACATTTGCCTCCCACCCTCCCTATCCCACCCCTCTAAGTGGTCACAAAGCACCGAGCTGATCTCCCTGTGCTATGTGGCTGCTTCCCCACTAGCTATCTATTTCACACTTGGTAGTGTGTATATGTCAATGCCACTCTCTCACTTCGTCCCAGCCCACCCTTCCCCCTCCCTGTGTCCTCAAGTCCATTCTCTACATCTGTGTCTTTATTCCTGTCTTACCACTAGGTTCATTAGAACCATCCCTCCCTTTAGATTCCATATTTATGTGTTAGCATACGGTATTTGTTTTTCTCTTTCTGACTTAACTTCACTCTGTATGACAGACTCTAGGTCCATCCACCTTACTACAAATAACTCAATTTCGTTTCTTTTTATGGCTGAGTAATACTCCATTGTATATATGTGCCACATCTTCTTTAACCATTCATCTGTCAATGGACATTTAGGTTGCTGCCTATTGTAAATAGAGCTGCAATGAACACTGTGGTACATGACTCTTTTTAAA
This sequence comes from Monodon monoceros, assembly GCF_005190385.1. NCBI lineage: Eukaryota > Metazoa > Chordata > Mammalia > Artiodactyla > Monodontidae > Monodon > Monodon monoceros. The sequence goes on from NW_021703770.1 coordinate 1,140,026, forward strand.
TTATGGTTTTCTCAGGGTATATGCCCAGTAGAGGGATTGCTGGGTTGTATGGTAGTTCTATTTTTAGTTTTTTAAGGAACCTCCATACTGTTCTCCATAGTGGCTGTATCAATTTACATTCCCACCAACAGTGCAAGAGGGTTCCCTTTTCTCCACGCCGTCTCCAGCATTTATTGTTTGTAGACTTTTTATGATGGCAATTCTGGCAGGTGTGTGGAGATGCCTCATTGTGGTTTTGATTTGCATTTCTCTAGGGAAGTCCCTTTTAATGGTTATTTTTGGCTGATGGGATTTGGGTTGTTTTTTTACTTCAATCTTTGGGATTTACAGCGTGTTTTGAATTCTTTATAATGAACAGGTGTCACTTCTGTTTTGTTTTGTTTTGTTTTTGGCTGTGTTGGGTCTTCGTTGCTGCGCGCGGGCTTTCTCTAGTTGCCGTGAGCGGGGGTTACTCTTTGTTGCGGTGCGCAGGCTTCTCATTGCCGTGGCTTCTCCTGTTGTGGAGCATGGGCTCCAGGCACACAGGCTTCAGCAGTTGTGGCTCGTGGGCTCCAGAGTACAGTCTCAGTAGTTGTGGCTCATGGGCTCAGTTGCTCTGCGGCATGTGGGATCTTCCCGGACCGGGGTTTGAACCCATGTCCCCTGCATTGGCAGGCGGATTCTCAACCACTGTGCCACCAGGGAAGCCCTGTCACTTATTTTTTAATGTGATTTTTTTCTTAAAAAGGGAGGTGGGAAGGAAACTTGTCACGATAGTTACAACCAGAATTAATTGTGGAAACTGAGGACTGAGACCATGGAAGATTGCTATTTCTGTTTTTTCTCCTTTAATTTCTAAAAGTAAAAGAAAACAATTTTACTTTTAAAATAAGGAAAAAAGAAATCATGGAGATTGTGAAACAAAAGCAGTAACACACAACTTGGCAATGATCTATTCATATTTATTGAACAACTTGATGCCAGGTTCCAATGTTTAGTCATTTTATTTAGGTTTTTGGTTACGACACTTGGTAAAATTTTCTCATACACTTTCCCTGCAATTATATATGCTGCCACTAGGTAACAGGAGGCGTATCAGTATTCTGGGAGGTGTGTGTTTTACCCATGTCTCAGGTAAGAAGCCACCTATTACAGATTTATAAGTTCGCATTTTTTGAGAGCTTTAAAAAATATATATTGGGAACGTTACAACTGATAACCCAGTCAAGGCTGCTCAACTTCTTGTCTTCCTCAGATAAATTCTTCAGACTCGAGTCAAACAAGTGACTAAAACAAACGGGACGCCTCTACACGTGAGACGTAGACTGACATAGACAGTTGCCTAGAGGTAAAGCACCCAGCTCTGGAAGCAGACAGATCCGAGTCCAAATTTTGGATTCACCACTCACTTCATCATCTTAGTCAAATGATGCCACCTCTTTCAGCCTCCGAATCCTCGTTCAAATGCTGGGGACTTAACACGCTCATGCCACAAGATTGTTGTAGGAGTTGAGCGAAGTGGTGTAGGTAAATGAATCAGGAAATAGCAGTTCTTATTCCTGCTGCCGTGTCCACCTAGAAAACTCCTACTCATCCTTGAGGACCCAGCTCAAATACCTCCTCCTCAATGAAGCCTCTGTTACCTTCCTAGCAGCAATTAGTTGCCCGTTCCTCTTTCCTATACCCCAGTCCTTAACCCATTATGTTGTCAGTTTTTTGCTTTACATCTTCTGAGTCTACGTTATCAGGTGAGTGCAAATTTAGGATTTTACATCTTACTCTTGGAATGACCCTAGTATTATTTTGAAATGTCCCTCTTTATCTCTTAAGGCCAATATTGATAACATAATCAAGTCTGCTCAACTTCTGTTACTGTTTTAACTACCTTCCCTCCCTCCCTTCCTTCCTTCCTCCCTCCCTCCCTGCCTTCTGTCGTTTTTCTCTGTGTGTGTGCTTTACATAGAAGGAGAACAAGGCTCAGAGGAAGAAGTGATTGGTCGACAAGTTAGCCGGCCTCCCCCTCCTGCCCCACCTGCAGAGACACTCCCGGGTCCTTCTGCCTGGGGCCATATTGCTGAGACTATTATTGACACTTATTTTGTGGTTCTCACCTGTCCCATCCTAACGGTCCCTTCACCGGTCTCCTGCCCGCCAGGCTCCTGTCTCCTATCCAGTCTGCTGCTGGGATCCTGACCAGTCACTCCCCATGATGGTCAGAGGCCCTCCAAATGGCATTGATCTGAACTTCTCAAGGACCCCACGACTGAGCTCATTTTTCACCCTCGCCCCCTGTCATGGGCACCTTGTCCTCACAAGCACACGACCGTGTACACTCACACACTTGAGTGTGACCACATGCACAGACACACATGCACGTGCACAGGCCTACACAGCAATGCTCTTTCCCCTGACCTCAGTGGACCACCTCCAGTTTCCAGGGAGTCACCTGCACACGCTCCACCTTCACCCACGTACTGACTGCTGAGCTCCTCCCCAGCTCGCAGGACGGACGCAGACCCATGTCTGTGCCCTCTCCTACCCCCCTCCTCCTCTCTGCCTCTCTGAGAGCCCTGGCATCCTCCTGGGGACCACGTGCCAGGTGAAAACTCCTTTGCAACAAGGGGTGGCCATCACCCTGCTTGGGAAGGCAACTGCGTGGGCTCCTGCGCATGTGCCGTTTCTTCCTGACATGAAGCGCTGGCTTGGCTGACCTTTGGCTTTTTGACCTTTACCATTCCCCTTCTTCCTTCCTGGACTGCAAACCCAAAGCCTAGAGACAGAGCCACTGTCTTGCAAATGTGAGGACAAATGCCACGCTCTAAAGATGGTAGAGTAGGAAGCAAAGGGCTCCTCGTCCGCAACCACCCTCCAGCCCGGGCCTGCCTCCTTCTTGTTTTGTGAGAAAGATAAACCTCTGCTGGTTAAGCCAGAGGTCAGTTGCTGGTACGGGAAGCTGATGTAAAATTTAATTGGCACAAAGGCAGTTCATGGGACACCTCCTCCAGCAAGACTTCCTGGATTCCCCTGGCAGAGTCCATCCGGTGCTCTGTGTCCTTCTCACGCGGGGTTGGCTCTACGGCTCCTACCTCATTGTCTCTCCAGAGAATCAGGTCCACCTGTCCACCACCCACAAGAAAGACAAACTTCCAGGGGCAGGGCCCATCTTGCAGGCACGGGTATCCCCCTTATTTCTTAGCCAAGAGCCTGGCAGGATGTTTCCGTGGGTGTGGAAGAAGGAGCGGAGGACTCGGACTCTTGGAGCTTGTGTTCTTGTCCCGGCCACCATGTCCCAGCGCAGCGACCTTGAGTTCCCTCTTTAAGCAGCTGTTTTTTCATCTACAAAACTATAAAAATATCCACCTCCTGTGGATTGTGAGGGGGTGTGAGGCTCAGATGAGGTAATCGATATGGAAAGACTCGGAGACAGAAAAGCACTGCTGTACAAATGGAAACTGTCAATGTCCATGTAAGGGTTGTGGGATCAGAGCCTTGTCGTTCGCTCTGAAGCACAAACAGCAACACACACACGTCACATATACACATACACACGTGCTCACACTCTCACACACACGCACACACACAGAGGCATGAGCATGTCTCTTTTAAAAAAAAATTAATCTATTTATATATTTATTTTTGGCTGTGTTGGGTTCTTCATTGTGCGCGGGCTTTCTCTCGTTGTGGTGAGCGGGGGCTACGCTTCGTTGTGGTGCGCGGGCTTCTCATTGCGGCAGCTTCTCTTGTTCCCGAGCGTGGGCTCTAGGCATGCAGGCTTCAGTAGTTGCAGCTTGTGGGCTCAGTACCTGTGGCTTGCAGGCTCTAGAGCACAGGCTCAGTAGTTGTGGCGCACGGGCTTAGTTGTTCCGTGGCATGTGGGATCTTCCCAGACCAGGGCTCGTACCCATGTCCCCTGCATTGTCAGGCGGATTCTTCACCCACTGCACCACCAGGGAAGTCCCATGAGCATGTCACTTAAGCCAAAGCAACTTGAACTGCCCTTGGAAGCTGCCCAAACCAACCTTAAGCACAAGCTAGTCCACACTCGGTGACTTGGTGCTGGTTTGAGAACCAGCCAGGCTTCTCGAGGTTGTTTTCTTTGAGCCAAACACGGTGTCATCACCTTAGATGGTGTCATCACCTTAGCATTTGGCACCTTGTTTCCCGCCCCGAGGCACAGGGGAGGCCTTTACATAGCTCAACAAGCAAGGGAGTGGAAACCAAAGAGCCTTCCCACCAAGGCTGCCTCACGGGGGATTTGGAGGAAGATGTGCTGGCCCACTGCCCGCAGCCCGGAGTGAGCCGAGGGACTCTCTCCATCTCTCTCTCCCTCTCTTTCTCTCTCAGTCTCTGCCTCTCCCCATCCGTCTCTGTCTCTTCCCTCTCTCTCTCTGCACCGGGCACCCACCAAGAGCTGGAAAGCCAGGCCTGGCTCAGGACTGCTCCGGGTGGGCAACCAGGATCCAGCCACTCTCCATCATGATTTGGAGCTGGTCAGGATCCAGGCTGCCTGTTCATTCAACAGACATTGCTTGAGCACCTGCTGTGTGTCAGGCCCTGGCTTGGCCCTGGGAGCACAGACTGGATGCCCAAGGCGGTGGAAGCCTGAGGAAGGAATGGAGAAGAAATAAACGTGCGTTGGGTGCCCTCTCGGGTCTGGCACTGTGGTGATGCTGTCAACATTTGGTTTAATTCCTGCACCAGCCTGTGAGGTATTTACTTACTTAAACAGGTTCCACCAAGTCTACCAGCTTAAGGCCTATTTTTAATATTCAGCTTATTCTCTCACCAGCTCCTCACAGACCAGCAGGAAGGTCATCATATATCTGTGTGTCTGTCTCTCTCCATCTTTGTTTCTGTTGTCATCTCTCCCTCCATTCCAGCAATCCCACTTCTGGGAACATAGAAGTGAAAGCAGAATCTCAAAGTTATTTGCACCCCTGTGTTCATAGCAGCATTATCCACAACAGCCAAATGGTAGAAACGACCGAAGTGCCCAGGGGCCAATGAATGGATCAGCAGACGAGGTCCATCCACATAGAGGGATATTCAGCCTTTAAAAGGAGGGAAATTCTGACACCTGCTACAACATGAATGAACCTTGAGGACAGTATGCTCCGTGAGATAAACCGGTCACAGAAGGACAAATACTGTATGATCCCACTTAGACGAGGTGCCTAGAGCAAACAAATCCATGGAGACAGAAAGTAGGATGGTGGGGGCTGGGCGAGGGGGTGGGGAGTGAGTGCTTAATGGGGATAGAGCTTCAGTTTGGGAAGATGGAAAGTTCTGGAGATGGAGGGTGGGACGGTAGCACGATAAAGTGAATGTACTTAATGCCACTGAGCTGTGACCTTAAAAAGGGGTGAGAAGGTAACTTTTATGTTATTTGTATTTTTCCACAATTAAAACAACGACAGCAACAGTGGTGTCTGTGGGTGTGGAGTCTCTGCGGGCGTGGGCTTGAGAAGGGCCACCCGGGTAGTTCTGAGTGGTTCCGCGTGGTCTAGCCCCGGCGTTTTCCCTCACACCTTTATCTCCGTGAGGGCAGGAACCCCGGTTATCTCAGGGTCCCCAGCCAGTATTTGTTGACTGACTAGGTGACTGGCTGCTTCTGCAGTGCAGTCCTGACCTGGGGGCCTCTGGGAGAGCCCAGACCCTGGGTGGCTGGACGGCTGGGCAGCAGAGGAGGCTAGGAGCCTGGGTGCAACTCTGGAACCCAGGCCCCCTGCCAAGAAGGAAGCGCCAAACAATAGCCCCCAAGAGGCCTCCCCACAGCCAGCCGGATTTTCACCTCCACGGACACAAGCAGGCTTCCTCTGTAGGAAGTGATACCCGAGGGAGGGGAGGGAGGGCTTCCGCTGGAGCCAGCTGGAGAAGGGGCTGGGAAGGACAGGCAGCAGCGGGGAGTCTTGGATACTATCACCCCTGGGCCTGGGCACCAAAGGCCACCGTGGGCGGCGCGCTCCCCAGGCCTCTAAGGACCCGCCCGTCCTGCGTGAAGCGCCTACTCTTGAGCCTGGAGGTCAGGGTCAGGACATGAGGGTCGGGGGACGTGCTCTTGCATCCCAGCCCTCCTTTCAGGGGCTGTGTGGCCAGAGCCCTGGCCGCACGTTCCCTCCCATCTCACGGCGATCTCTGTGCACTCGAGATCCCAAAGCACCCAGACCCAGGCCTACCCTCATGTACCTCATCGCTCTCCCGGGGAAAACAGACAAAAATAAGCAGAGACATAAAAAGAAATGGCCGTGAATCCCTGGAGGGGTGGCTGACGGTGGTGACTACTCCCCCTCCCGTCCATGCTCTGAATCAATTAAGAGCCTGGAAATGAGAAGCTGTTGAAGGAGCTCTGACTCAGGACCAGATGGGCCCTTGCTCTGTCCCCTGAGTTCCAGGTAACCACCCAGGAAGAAGCCGGGCAGCTGTGGGCAAGGGCAGGCCCCTCTCCCAGCTCCCAGCCCCCAGCCCCCAGCCCCCAGCCTGGGAGGAGACCCCCGCCCCAGGGCCACGGGCAGGCTGGGCCAGAGGGGAAGATGGCTGTGGACTCGGGGTCCCGCTGCCCAGGGGGAGGGGGGCGGAGTCGCTTGGCCTCCACGGAACCCTGAGGAGGGGCAGAGGCTGCCTAGGTAACAGGTGAGAGGCAGGAGCCAAGGGGATGGGGGGCTGGATCCGGACGGGGGCCGGGGCGGGAGGCGGTGGCCACTCAGCTGGCGGCTAGGCAGCAGGGTCCGCTGAGGCTGGGGACAGGTGCACAGACGGGGGCCGAGGTGCCTCGCTGAGGTCGAGGCAGCAGAGGGGAGACAAGCCCCGGCTCACGAGACCCTAGTGATCCTGTGGCCCTTGCCGGAGGTTCGGGCAATGGTGCCCTCCGGCCACCCTTCACTGCCATTTGGGGGGTCCTCCGGAGAGGGTGCTCAGCAGGTGGCCATCACCCTCGGCCTGGAGCAAGAAAAGGGGGAGAGGCCAGGAAGAGGAGCCCACCCGCCCGGAGAGGGCAGGGGAGCAAGGAGGAGAGGAGGGAGGGCCCCGGAGTTGAGCCCAGGAAGTTACAAAGGAAGCGGGGACGGTGTGGGAGAGCGGCGGAGCTCCAGCACAGCTGCTACTGCACTGCGCCCCACCAGGAGGAGCTCTCGCTTTCTTGCTGTGCAGAGAGGCAGGCGTGGCGAGAGACGAACAGCCCTGCGGGGCGGGGCAGGCAGCCGAGCGCTTGGTGGGCGCTGGGGAGGAGGGCTGCTGCTGGGGGGAGGGGGAGATTGAACCCCTCACTCTGCCCCTGCAGATGCAGGGCAGCCCTTCTGCTTCTCTGCCTCACTTCTCCTGCCCCTGCCCCCTCCCCCTCCGCGAGGCTGGGTCAGATCACTGCCCCCACGTGTAGTGGGCTGAACTGTGTCCTACCCAAAAGATATGCTTAAGTCCCAACGCCCAGACCCTGTGAACGTGACTTTATTTGGAAAAAGCCTTTGCAGATGTAAGTTAAGGATCGCGAGATGGGATCGTGCTGGATTTGGGGTGAGACTTAGATCCAGCGATAGGTGTCCCTGCGGCAAGAGGGAAGACACAGAAGGAAGAAGGCCTGTGAAGACGGGCAGAGACGGGAGTGACACAGGCCAGGAGCCCACCCCAGAGCCCGAGCGCGGCTGCCCACAGTTGGTCTCAGATTCCGGCTTCCAGGTCTGCGGGGGAACACACTCCTGCCGTCTGAGCCCCCAGTTCATAGTAGTTTGTTATGGCAGCTTTGGAATTGGATACCCCATGGACACCAAAGCCCACTCCTGGGGCTTCCCTGGTGGCGCAGTGGTTGAGAGTCCGCCTGCCGATGCAGGGGACACGGGTTCGTGCCCCGGTCCGGGAAGATCCCACATGCTGCGGAGTGGCTGGGCCCGTGAGCCATGGCCATTGAGCCTGCGTGTCCAGAGCCTGTGCTCCGCAACGGGAGAGGCCACAGCAGTGAGAGGCCCGCATACAGCAAAAAAAAAAAAAAAAAGCCCACTCCTGGGTCACCTGCCTGCAAGCAAGTGACAGAACACAGGTGGCCTTGACCCCGCTTCCAGCTCCCTTCCCTGCATGCCCTACCTCTGGGAAAATCACCAGGAGCCTGGTGGCCAGGGGACAGGGTTGGGAAAGTAGGAGGGGAGGCTGACAGAAGCTGGGTGGAGGCTGACACAGCTGCAGCCGAGTGAGCTGCCAGCTGGGACCAGCGCTTCCCTGGCCTCCTTAGACCTGCCGGTCTGGAGGGGAAGTAATCGCGGTGAAAGTGCTGTCTGCGGTCAGCAGCCAGAGCAAGAGGAAGTGGGGAGATGACCCGGACCTTGCAGCCCTCGGAGCGTGCCTCCCTGCACCTAAACCCACAACTATGCTTCTCCCAGGAGAACTCCCGGCAGAGGGGAACTTGCCACATTGCCAGTGAAGCTTACCCTCCAGGGCCCCTCACTTCCAAAGACCCCTCTAAAGCCCTGTACTTGTTTCTGTATTCTTTTTGTCCAAAGGGACCCCCCCTGCCCAGACTGTAAAAGCATCAGGTCCCAAACACCCTAGCTCCCTCCTTGCTGACACCTGGGCACAGCACACAATGCACAGCTAGCAGTGTGGACGCTTCCCTGGGTTTTCTGTCATCTGACCACCCAGCCAGCCAGGCCTCCGTGCCCTCAACCAAGCTGGATTACTGAGTCCCTGCCTTGGATATAATCCTTGCTCTCAATGCTCATGCTTAGAGGCAGGTGGGGAGAGGATACAGAGAACAATTAGAAGCGATTAAACCGGCTGCAGCATCATGAGTGTGAAGAAGTGATGGGCCAAGAGGAGAGATCGTGGAGGGGATGGTTGCTCTACCCGGAAGTCATGACGGTCCCACCGAGGAGATGACCTCCAATCTGGGTTTTTAAGGATGAGTAGGAGTTCACCAGCTGACAAGGGAGAGGGCAGCTTAGGCAGAGGGAACTGCACGGGCAAAGGCGTGGGACAGCCCCAGGCCCTTGGGCACCAGTGTGTGTGACTTAGCCTGCCTGGCCCACAGGTGCTGTGGGATGAAAAGAGAGACGGAAGGGCCAGGGCTGAGCAGGGAGGCCTGGGGTAGGGAGAGGAATCAGGTATGAGGGCCCCCAGGGAATGTGTTGGTTTCCTGTGGCTGCCATAGTAAAGTAACCCAAACAAGGCTTAAAAGGAGAGAAATTTCCTCCCTCTGAAGGCTCTAGGGGACGGTGTTTCCAGGCCTCTCCCAGCTTCTGGCTGTCGCAGCCATGCGACCCCTGGGTCCCTTGCTTTGCAGCCGCATCCCTCCAGTTGCTGCCTCTGTTGTCACATGACCTTCACCCTGTGTGTCTCTGTGACCCTCCTCTCCTTCTTACAAGGACACCAGTCATGTAGAGAAGTTACTAATCAGGTAACCTGATTACATCTGCAAAGACACTACACTATCTCCAAATACAGTCACATTCACAGGTACCTGGGGTTAGGGCTTCAACAAATCTTTCAACAGCCAGAAACTGTCCCCTCAAAGCCTAGGGGTTTAGGCAGCAGGTGACAGAAAACAATCCTTCCTGGGTTGTCTCCCTCTGTCCTGCTTCCAGCAAGTTCTGAGTTCCTAGTTTGGACCTTTAACTCCTGTGTTTTGACTTGGCCATGGGCTCATGGCTACTGGGTCCCAGTTCCCCCAGGAGGCTCTGGTTGGCTGCCCCACCCACTCTTGGCACCCAGAGGTGACCCTTAGCAGACCTGCTTCCAGCTTCACACTCAAGACCCTTCCCCACCCCAGGCCCTGGTCTATGTCTGGCCCGGGTGGGGTATCTGGACATGACCAGGCCCTTGGGCTCCAACTTCAGGGTCACTCTCAATCCCCTGCTCCGAACCTTGATATCTAATCAGCTTCCAGGTGCTGCAGATGGGGCCTCCGAGGTGCTTCTCACATCTGGGTGGCCTCTGCTCTGGGGCCATGTTTCCCAGCGGTTGGGGTCACAGTGCACTCACAGGTCACACACAGGAGTGGGGTTCTCTTTCCGACGTTCTCTCACCCATTTTGCCCAAGAAGCTGATTGAGCCCCGGGAGCCCGCACCTTCCCCCAACTTTGTCTCATCTTGCTCTGGCAGCTGGAGCAGGGCTCAGGCTTGGAGAAAGGTGAAGGGGGAGACCCCCGAGTAGGTCCTGAGCTGGGCCTTGGGCTCCCGGAGAGCCACGTGTGAAAAGACAGGTGACATGATGCAGAGCAAACAGCGGCTGCTGGGAATTATGCCATCAGCACCGTCCAGCGACTCCCATCCCCAGAATGCTCTCTCCAAACTTTACAGCATGCAGTCTAAGGGTCTGCTAGACTGGACTTCAACATTCCAAGACGGCTAGACGCCCCCGTCCACTACAGGGTCCCCCACAGCATGTGGTATAAGAGGCCCTCGAAACACACCCGAGAGAACTTCCGATGGGCGTTTGCACCAGTGCATCAGTCAGGCTGCCTTGACCCCACAGCGAAGGTCAAGAGTTCACACTCTGGAGCAGGTGGACCTGCCTCAGTTCCTTCTCACCTTCCTACCAGCTGGATGAGCCGGGGATTTAACATCTCTCGGCATCTTTTCTCATCTTTAAAGAGAAAATAATTGTGGTACCTCCTCATAAGTTTGTTGCAAAGAGTAAGTGAGATAATACATGTGAAGGGCTTAGCAGAGTTCCCAGCACATGTTACTTATTCTGTAGGAAAACTATTATTGTTGCTAGAACGAAGGGCAGGCCTGTGGAAACCCGAGCCCCAGAAGGTTGAATTTACTGGGGTCTTTGATTCAAATATACACAGATTTTTGCCTCCATGGAAAGTAGACGAAAGTCAAAGATGGATGGGCTTGAAAATGGAATCATGGAGATAAACTAAGTGGACCAATTTTTTATATGGATAATCCCTCCCCTTGTGGATGATCCAAATTTCCCATCAGTAAAACCTACCTTGCCCCTTAGCGCAAATCTCGCCCCTGTTGCTTCCTTTTCTCAGTCACATTGGGACAGTAAATGCACACTTTCAAGGGATTTCACGTGCGCCCACTGTTTATTCTTATGCCACTCAAATGTCACCTCTGCTATGTGCAAAAGTTCCCTGGATGTGAGCACTTAGATCGGGCAACATTTGGAGGGTTTGGCCTCGCAGATGGTCTGCTCTCTGGGTTGGCAAATTCCAGCCTGGCTTCACGAAGTTGCCGTTGCCATGGCGTCTGTGTGTGGGCAGGAGACAATCGTGCATCTCCTCAGCTTCTGGAACACTCACCCGGAGCCTCGGAATCAGGTGGTTGGAAGTCTGTGTGCAGAGAGAAAAAAGGAGGCAAGGAGTGTGGGAGGGAGTAGATCTGGGCGACTGCACCAGTGTTAACAGAGCTGAGGAAGGGGGGCGTTGCCTAGGCTGCCGATGAACCAGAAGAGATGGATAGAGGCGGAGGGCGCATTGGGCAGGGGTGGCTGCAAGGCATGCTGGGACCTCAGCCACGCAGGCCGGTGGGGTGGGGAATCAGATGGAGCGCCTTTTCTCCCACCTCCTGCGGTTCTCTGCTGCCCCTCCTTTGATAGCCACTTCCTACCACTGTCTCGAAGTCACTGTAAATGTAGCCCAGGAGTTAAATACTGCTGATTTAACACGTGCCTTTAATAAATAAATGAATAAATATTTAACGAGCTGACTGCAGTGCTCTCTTCCCCAAGTTTTACGTGGCTGGCTCATTCTCAATAGTCTGGGTTTTGCTCAAAAGAGTTATCATTTGAGAGAGACCTTTCCTGACCCCCTATCTACCCCTGCCAGAGTCCTTTGCCATTACAGGGCCCTGTTGTGTTTTCTTATAGCACTTTGTAGTGTCTGAAACCATCTACATAAGCTCCAGTAGTGCCTATGTAACGAGTGTGTAGGTCTCCATAACTAGGTCATCGTAGGCACTAATAATATTGGATAAATAAAGTAGTGAATTGGTATGTTCTGGAATATGGTAGGGTTTCAGAGAAGGTCCATTGGAGAGAGATTTATTTACTGCCACGCAACCCTGGGAGAGTCACCTAGCCTGAATTCCTAGTCTGTAAAATGGGGCTAGTGTAATTATTCAGAGAAGGCAGCTCTAGAGCGTCCACGGAGGTCCCTGCACAACGCATGCACACCCAGCGACCCCTCACCTTGTTTGGAGGGAGCAGGGCTCCAGCACTGCTCAACCCCAGGGATACCACTCACACTCCCGGGGATGGAGGGTGGTCTGGAGCCAAAGGCACGAGCAAGGAGGGAGTTGGTGGTCACTGGGGGGAGCGGGGATGGCCTTGTCTGTCGGGAAGGAGCTGGGGGGCCTGTCAGGGCGAGGTCTGCCCCATGGTCTCCCGGCCCTCCCTCCTGGCCTGGTCTGCTCATTGGGTGCCTCAGGTTGCCAGGACCAGGGCCTTAACTCTGACTGCCAAGGGACTGGGACCAGGATGGGCCACGGGAAAGCCAGGAGGCTGAGGCAAGGACAGAACCTTTGGCCTTTGGGCCTGGCTTCTCCAGAACTGTCTCCCCACCATGGGCAGCAGGCATTCCCTTGATCCCCTGCCCCCTCAGGGGCACTCAGGGTCCCTCTGTCTCCCCCCAGGGCTCCTGCTGCCATCATCCAGCTCAGCTTTGACCTTCTCCCGCCGGGTTTCCTACACCTGTCTCTTACTCACGGCTTGCCTCCCTCATCCTCCTGCCCCTCCTGCCTCAGGGCTGCTTGTGTGGAGCCTTTCAACTGTGCTCCCACCACCAACGCCAGCACGGTCTCCGTACCTCCAGCCCAAATTCCTGGGACAGACCAGCTGGCCAACTGGCCTGTTTGGGCAGCTCTAGGTGCAGCCAGGCTGGCAGCATGGCCGGCCCACAGGCTTGTTCCTGAGCATGAGCTTCCCACCTGCCCTGTTCCCGCCAGCTGGGGCTTTGACAGGCACCTGCGACAGTTTCCCTCGGGGACAGGGAAGGGTGTACAGTCACCATGATGGACGTGTCTGTATGTCCCCTCTACTTGCCTGACGCCCCAGTCCACACCTCACTCCCCCACAGCGCCCTCACCCTCCCCACCTCCGCACCTTTGCTCATGGGCTGCCTTCTGCCCAGAATGCTCCCCACTCTTCCATCTCAGCTCAGAGGCCACCTCCTCCATGGGGTCCTCCCAGATCACCAATGCCAGATGTCACCTCTCCCTTCTTGAACCACTAAATCCCTTTGTCCCACTTTTTTTTTTTTTTTTTTTTGCAGTACGTGGGCCTCTCACTGTTGTGGCCTCTCCCGTTGCGGAGCACAGGCTCCGGACGCGCAGGCTCAGTGGCCATGGCTCACGGCCCAGCCGCTCCGCGGCATGTGGGATCCTCCCAGACCAGGGCAGGAACCCGTGTCCCCTGCATCGGCAGGCGGACTCTCAACAACTGCGCCACCAGGGAAGCCCTGTATACATATTTTAAAACACCTATTTATGACTGCACTGATCTATCAGTTCTCAACTGTATCGATCATTCATTCATCACCCTCCCTCTACCCTCCTCTGGGCTTCCCCCATGGGAAGAAATGTTTCCTATAAGAAAGGAAGGTTTTTTTCCCCTGAAGCATCTGCATTACTCCATCCCTCAATGGACGTCTTTTGAGATATTTTTATAATAAAACAAAGCATGATTCTCTTATGCAATACCATTCACATATTTGTCAGGAAACGTTATGAAACTTCAAGGAAATGTCTTGCTTCAATAAACCCACTTTGGCCTCTGCTCTTGGCTGCCCGATAAAGTTTGAGAACTGACCAAAAAGATAAAATCCAAACTTCTGTGGCTCCTGTGCAAGGCCATTCAGTCTGGCCCGGTCCTCCTCCACCCCGTTGGCGGCTCATCCCTGCCATGAAGCCTCATTTCTTGTCCTGCCCAGTACCCCATCCCCTGAATGCCAGGATGGCGCCAAGCGTAGGAATCTTAGCACAAGTTCCTCCAGCCTAGAGAGCACCTTTCTCAGCCCGTCGTGGCCCTGCTCTTCCTGGAAGATTTAAGGCAATTGGCATATCCTCTGGGAGACGTCGTTCTGCGCATGGAGATTCGGTGGATGGTGGCTCCGAGCAGAGGCTGAGAATTTTGTGGGACGAGCTCCCTGGTCTTCATGCCAGGCTCTTGCCCCGCTGAGTGGCAAAGGGGCCGGGTGAGGCTCACCTCCTGCTGCGGACAGCGCAGAGCAGCCTTTAAGGTCGTGGCTCCTCTGTGTTGCCCCAGCCAAATGAAAATGTGGTGTTCCAACCCGAAGTGGGAAGCCTCTCTCCCCTTCCCATGGACCATCACCCCAACCCCACAGGATGTACCCTCAGCACTGGGACACACTTGGTACTTGGATCAGAGGGGCACGCTATGGTACTGCCAGCTGAGGGCAGGGACAGCCACCACCAGGCCCCACCCTCGGGGGGTGGAGGGCAGCGGCCATCCCAGGGAGGGGGCAGGAAGGCTGGAAGGGGCCCAGGGCACTCAGAGGCAGTGGGGCTGTGAGGTGACAGGGGGTGGGGCCATGTGTGAGCCGAGGCTCCAGGCCCCTCCCCTCGAGCGTGCTTCATTTCCCTGGACTTCACTTACAAAACACAGATTCAAAGGTAAAATTATTAAGGGTTTCAAGATGGTGACCGAAGAGCATCAAACCCCAGCCCTAGGTACCCCCTCTGAGCCCGGGGCCCTCTGGAACTCTGCCGGCCACACGCCCAGGAAGCCAGCCCTCAGCCAGCCTTCTGCCCAGACAGGATGGGCCTGGGCCTGGCTGCCTGCCTCCTGTGGCCGTGGCCCTGCCCATCCGTCAGGGTGGCAGCTGCAGGCCAGCGGCCAGTCCCCAGAGACTCTCACTACGGCCTCTGTGAGGGCTCGTCCAGCACACTCTGGGCCATCACCCTTTCCTTGGGCCACCCTGGCTCCAGGGGAACCATGGTCTGAGGCCCTGTAGGAAATACTCCTCTTATGCCCCACCCGGTCTGACCGGATTCCATCCCACCCATCTCGAACCAGCCCCTCTGGGCCGCACCCTCCAGGTCTGAAGGAACAGCGTAAGGCCACAGTGACGGCCAGTGTTGACCTAGAGCTGCGGTCCCACTCCAGCGGGCCCTTGGGCCCAGATGGAGAAACTGGGGTTTGGAGGTTCCAGGTCACAAAGCCAGGGTGTGGCGGAGCTGGCCAGCCTGCGCAGCTCTGCCCTCCAGGCCCATCCCCCTTCCTGGTGGGCGAGGCTACAGCACAGCTTCCTTCCTGCTGCAGAGGCTATGCCATTCCCCACCCCCCACCCCGCCATAGGCATCCTTTTGCTAAATTTAGATTAATTATTCAAGAGGAAAGGGAGCACGTGCCTCTGAATAGCTAATCTGTCTCCACGTGCATTAGGACTTCTGATGTGATTGGGTTAGAATAGGAAAATTATACAGGTAGTTGTAGAAGTCCCAGTAGGGGATTATAGGTAGAGAGGGAAACCTAGGAAACTTTGGGAGACCACTGTTAAGTTAATGATCGCTCAAGAAAGCTATCGGAACAACGTGGAATGAAGAAGCCTTGCTTCACTATAAAGCCATAAATAAAAGCACGAGATATGCCCCAGGTCATTAAGTGAAAGAAAAATGTTACCACTCTTCTACTACTTTGAATAAGCGCTATGACGGTCCTAGTTTGACCTCATAGGGTCAGACACTCCCCTGCCCAAAACAAAGGAGGAGCTAGAGATATAAGCCCTATGTCTACTCGAAGAAGGCGGTTCTTTTCCCCTTCCCCCCACTTTCCTTTGATTATAAAATTGTAGCCCACTTAATCCTCGGGGCAGAGCCTCCTCACCTGCCCACTTGCATCTCTCACAAGCGTCTTATGTTAATAAATCTACTTCTTGCCTATTACTTTTCCTCTCACTGAATTCCTTCTGCACTGAGAAACAAAAAACCTGAGCCTCAGTAAGTCCAGACACCAGCTGAGTGATGCTAATTAAAAGACGGTGGGTTCGAGTCCCAGTCTGGTTTTTGGCCGGGTTCAAGTACCAGCCACGTGGGTTCAAGTCCCAAACTGAGGTGCACGTTTTCAGATGTGCCTACCTTCAAGGTCGACCGCGGTCCCAGGGCCGCTGGCTCACACTGCCTGCCTGCCTTTGGTTTGTAGCGACATTTTTTCCCCTTCCTCTTCTGGTGTGTTTCCATGTGTTTATTAGATTTGTTCGCAGTGGCTCATGTATTTTGATGTCCGGTTAGTAATTTCCACCTCCAGGCATGCAGACCGGGGTGGGTGGGGGTTGGGGGGTTGGGGGCACCGCCTCCACGCGCTCCTGTGACCCCTTTCAGGCCCCACCCGTCTCCTGCTCCGTTACCCTGATCGGCGCTGATGGCAGCGTCTGCTGGACCCACAGCTCGAGGAAGCACGCGTTCCTTATCTATTTCCTCCCAGCCTCTGCTTTGTCTTAAAATAGGGATAAAGACTAATATATTTTACAGGTCAAAATGCTTGGTGGAGTGAATGAATGTTACAGAAGCCATTGACAGAAGCTACAAATAAGGCAGCAGCAGTGAAGAGCGGGGACTCGGGAGCTGGGCCGCCTGAGTTCAACCCTGGCTCGGCCACTCATTTAGCTCTGGGCCTTGCGGCCAGCTGCCCTCTCTGGCCCTCAGTGTCCGCGTGGGGGTAAAATGGGGGTAATAGTATTCAACAGTAACTACCTCATAGGGCTGTTACGGGGCGTAAATAGGTTAAGATTGGTAAGGTGTTTAGAATAGGGCCTGGCACATGTCAATGCTACCCAAGTATTTGCTAAATCAGTGACACCTTCCTCTTTCCCTCCTGAGTTCAAGACCAAATGAGAGGGACTTCCCTGGTGGCGCAGTGGTTAAGAACCCGCCTGCCAAGGCAGGGGACACGGGTTCGAGCCCTGGTCTGGGAAGATCCCACATGCTGCGGAGCAACTAAGCCTGTGCGCCACAACTACTGAGCCTGCGCTCTGGAGCCCGCGAGCCACAACTACTGAAGCCCGCGCGCCTAGAACCCATGCTCCGCAACAAGAGAAGCCACCGCAGTGAGAAGCCCGCGCACCGCAACGGAGAGTAGCCCCCGCTCTCCGCAACTAGAGAAAGCCCGCAGGCGGCAACGAAGACCCAACGCAGCCAAAAATAAATGAATAAATAAATAAATTTAAATTGAAAAAAAAAACCAAATGAGAAAGACACTGGGGTTTCAAATAGCAGCTTTATCGTAAATAAGGCTGAACTTGAGTAGAGGGCTTGACTCACAGCCGCCGTCATATACCCCAGTACGGATTACACTTGGCCCCTGCCCCAGGTTTGCCAGGGCCTGTCCTGTAACCCTGAGTCCACTCCTCAACCAAGGCAGTGACCAGAGGGCAGGGTGGACCAGGCAGCGAAGGAGCGTGGGAACCGAGGCTGCTCAGTGCCGATTCCCAGTCTCCTCGCTCCCCATTCAATGAGAAAGGCTGCATAGAGGCCAGAGTCGCCTTGCCCCTTCTTTCAAATGCCCGATGGAGGGTGTGGGGGGCAGGAGGGGGATGGTGGGGTGTTTTCCCATCTACCAAGGACCACTCCCAGCTGTCATTTATCAAACACCTACTGTGCACCTTGTACGTGTTTCATTGCTCCCTCCTCACAATGATCTTACAAGAAAGGGTCACTAATTTTTCAGATAAAGCAACTGGGACTCAGAAACCTTAGGTGACCTGTCCAAGGTCACACAGTCAGGAAGCAGTGGAGTCGAGATGCACTCTTTCCCCTTTGCCACGCTGACTCTGGCTCCACCTGGACAGTTGTAAAGGGCTGCTTGGCTGTGGTTCTGGGAGGAGGCCGCTGGCTTCGGAACCTGGCGCCCGGCACCCAGCAGCGAGGACTGGGTCTTTCCTCTGGGAGAATATGCTTTGGCACTGATGCTCTGTGGGGCATGATGTGATGTGATGGTGTGATGGGGGTGATGGTGTTTATCTGCTGCCGCCCTACCTTAGGTGTGTCTGGGCACAGACTGGGGAGGGGCGTCCTTGTGGGGCCCTGCTGGGCTCCTGAGAGGCACAGCCCCCACGCTGAGCCCACCAGGCTGAGTCCCAGGAGCCGTCTGCCTTGGAGACCTGGACACAGAGTGACTGTCACTGTCCTATGGAAGCAGGAGGAAGGGCAAGGCGAAGAGTAAGGACCCCTGAATCTGCCAGGAGACGCGGTGACTCGCCAGGTGGTCAAGCTTAGAGAGGGCCTGCCATGCAGGGAGACCAGCACTGCACGGACCGGGGGCCTGAGAGGGGGCCGGTTCTGGTCATTTGGGCACACGCAACAGAAAAGGACTCTGGGTGCTTTTAACACAAAAAGAATGTACTAGACAGACATAAATTAGCCCTCGTGTCAGGGGAAGATGCAAAGGCCCAGGCCAGGAACCAGGGTGGTCCTGGGGATCCAGGTGGGCAAAACCTAGGGATAAAAACAGCAGGATGGGTGAGAAAAGATTTGGGCGGTAAAAGCAACAGGGACTTGTAAAGGGTTGGGTGGAGGGAGCTGGAGTGGAGGGAGGAGCTGGGGACGGGGTGTGTGTGGGGGACAGCGCCATGAAGAGAGAATGTTCCAGGCGCAAGGACCGCCTGGTGGGAGTGGAGGGCCCCCAGGAACAGCCCTACCCCCCCACCCCCCCGCCAGCAGGCACCTCTGCAGTCCACACAGGCCTTGGGTACTGCTGGCACCTGACTTCCTTGTCCTTCCAAGGCACTTGGCCTAGCGTTTCGCACATAGTAGGTGCTCAATGAATATTTGTAGCCCGTCTCCTATCAATTGGAAGGAGACAGCTGGATGCAGAAGTTGCTCCAGGTTTGACAGGCCTGACGCGTCCTCAAGGATGACACAGAAGGTGGTGTCACAGTGGTGCATGGCGTGCTCCTAAGTCACAGTTTCTGCTTCCCGACGCTTCAAGGCAAACAACTGTGCTTATTTGAATGAGACCACTCGACCTGGCATATCGGTGAATAGAAAGGAGGTACAGTGTGACACATTCCTCCAGCTCTCAAACTCTATGTTCTCTTGAGAAATACAAACAAATCCACATGTTTAAATACAGGCCGCCCACTTGCATCAAAGGGGGCGGATTCGCTGGGTGACAAGTGCACACAGTTCTGGCTGGGTTTACATCAAAGCCTTTCCCACAATCCCTCATTCATGGCCTCCTTGGCCCGCCACGGTCCTAATTCAGCATCCTTTGTTCCAGATGGTCTTGTCAAGGCTGCCTTCTCGAAGGCTGATTTGGAGCTCTGGTCTAATCTGTATAAGACCTCCCCTGGATGGTGACACCAAGTGCCTTGCAATTTGTCCTCAAAATCTGCCCACTGCCACAAGTCGCTCTATTGGAGGTGTGGGAATTTTCTTCAAGCATTGTTTTCAAGCAGGCAAAATGGCTTATTTATGGAGTACTCGTTACTGGCTTTGTGATTTGTGTGAGAACAAGGCTGTCCTTGCCCTTGGAGAGCTCCCCATGGGGGACTGCTAATGCCTGTCACAGACTAAATGTCACCCTTTAGTGAATTCATAGGATTTCAGAGCTAGAGGAGCCCCCTGGGGGCTCATGGAAGTCCTTGAACAGACCAGGAGTGTGAGGCTGAGGCGGGCAGAGGGGCCGCTGGGTGGAAGAGACAGCTGATGCACCCATTTGTGCACTCTTTCCTGAGAGGCACACGGGACCTCACGCTGACATCCCGCTGGGAACCAGAGCGCTGCCTCCTCTTCGGAGCTGGCCAAGGTCCCAGATCTCTTCCTGTCCCCGAGGCATAGGTGGCATTTCCACCTAGCTGAGTCACCAGGGTTTTTTCCAGGTGGAGACGGTAATTACCAACCCAGGCGAGCCCAGAGTTCCTTAGCCCCTTGTGGAGGTGGCTCCAGGCTGCCAATTTAGAAACAAGCCTCTCTGTGTAGAAACGTATCCTCAAAGCCCATTTGCAGAATGTGGTCAGGGTCCTAGACGCTGTGGGTGAATTACAAACCACGGACACAGTAAAGTAAGAATGATGGCTGTTGACACTGTGCATTCCTGCATGCTACCAACAGGTATTTTAAGTGCCTCAAATCAGAGGAGTGTCGTGCAAGGGGGGATGTACCATGAGGAAACCGACAGCTCTTTCCTACAAACATATCGTCTACTCTTTACAACAACCCTAGGATGATATTGCTTATATGTGAACTCTAAAAAAACTGTACGAATGAACTTATTTACAAAACAGAAATAGAGTTGCAGACATAGAAAACAGACTTGTGGTTACCAGGGAGGAAAGTGGCGGGGGAGAGGGATAAACTGGGAGGTTGGGATGGACATATACACACTACTATATATAAAATAGATAACTAATAAGGACCTACCGCATAGCACAGGGAACTCTACTCAATACTCTGTGATGACCTATACGGGAAAAGAATCTTAAAAAGAGTGGATATATGTATATGTATAACTGAATCACTTTGCTGTACAGCAGAAACTAACACAACATTGTAAATCAATTATACTCCAATTTAAAAAAACCCCAAAAAACCCAGGAGGCAGCTATGACAATGATCTCCATTATAAAAACAGAGGAATTTGATTTTAGGGAGCTCGAGTCACTTTGTTTCTTCTCCAAAGGAGTTTACAGCTTAGGCAAGTGGAGAAATACAAAGTCAGAGCACCAAAGGTAACACACTGTGTCCATAATCATGGGGAGAAGGGAGTGGTTCATTCAGTCATTCAGCAAACACTGGATTCAGCATGAGGTGCTCCCCATTCTTGGCTGGGGTCCGCCCATAACTCCTGTCTCCCACATGCCTCTGGAGCTAATTTGCTGATGCCCCCAGTGAGCCACTGACTTTGCCAGGCCTCAGCTCTGCTCACGGTGATCACACTAACTACCAATACTGTTGACAAGGCTGTGCTAAGAACGAGGGGATGCCATCTGTGACGTGTGTCTTCCGGGAGTGGATGCAGGCCTTACTCCTACAGGTTAGTTTTTGCTCTGGTGCTTGTGAACCCCTCCCAACCCTGATGCTGAAGTGTGTGCAATGCCTGTGGGTTGTCACACATATGAATTATCTGGTGAAGGTTAGAGAATACCACTGACTTTGGCTCGATAACTTTAAAGAAAATGCCTTTATCACCATCACAGTTACATGCAACAGCACAAAGCAGGAGCAAAGGAAAAGGAAAAAAGCTCAAAAACCAAAGAATAAGTGACATTTCAGAAAAAGCAGAAGAGGTAGATACGAAGACCAATTGTAATTGAAAGTGGCAACGTGTCCTATGACTTAATTGCTGGCTTCTGGGTTGTTTCAGGTTAGCAAGAAGCAGGTACACACCAAGCCAGACAGGAGGCCCTGTGGCAGGGAGCAAAAGATTTGACCTTGGGCAGTCTCTCAACTTCTCTGTGCCTGTTTTCTCATCCATAAACTGGGAGAATAGTAACATCTAACTTAAAGTGATAATAGGAGAGTACGGATTCACATGCCTAGTATCTAACAGATATTCAAAAATTGTAGCCATGATCATGAAGAGTCATAGCAGAGAAAGCAGAAAGTGGGTACAGAATTGATAGGTGCTTAGAATGAATTTCGTTTTGTTGGACTAAAATGAACCTTTGTTTTGAATGTCCCTGTCTTATTTGTTTCCAAATAAGACTGACTATGTCACCTCATCAAATGAGACAGCGTGTACACAGAGAGTGGTGTGCTGGTAAATATTCAACGACAGGCTCCCGGGAAGGGGGCGAACCTTGACTTGTAGTGTTTGCCAATGTCCGCGGTGTGGATATTCCCACCATGGCCGATTTCAAGCTTCCAACGTGGCGTCAGGAGACTTGACAACTACATGCCTTGTGGGTTCCTACGTGGGACCCTGGAACAGAAAAAGGACATTAGGTGAAAAATAAAGGAAATCTGAATAAATTATGGACTTCAGTTAATAACAATGCATCAGTGTTGGTTAATTAATTACAACAAATATATCATACTAATGTAAGATGCTAATGTTAGGGGAAACTGGGTGCAGGGTATATGGGAACTCTGTACTATTGTCTCGACTGTTGTGTAAATCTAAAACTGTTCTAAAAATCAGGCCTATTAAAAAGAAGAAATAGTGTCCCAAGACACTTTGGGAAGAAATAATAATATTAATATCTATTATTGATTGAGGGCTTACTGTGTGCCCATAATTTTACACGTCGACTCTGGGCTTCTGTAAGGGGAGCCAGAAAGGGGTGGATGCAGCCCAGCCCCAGAACTGAAAGAGTAACGGCAGGCAGGGCAGCTGTGAGTACTCCTCAGCTGGGGCTGCTTCCCTCTCTGTCGGACACCAGGGTCACATTCTGGGAGACAGCCACCTGCCCAGGAGGGAGGGGACCGTAAACTCCAGACAATGTGAAAAGTGGGCAGGGCACGTCCTGAGGGGAAAGTGGGGTTCTATTACCAGAGGAAAGGGGAGAGGGGGGAACAGCTGCGATTTTGGCTGTTCACCATAGCTTCCCTTCCCACCACCTGTAGGTTTGGTTTGGGTGAGGCTGACTTACCCTCGGTTCTGTGGCGGGCGTGGGACCCGGCAAAGCCTGGCCAGCCAGAGCCACTGAGACTTCGGTTGAAACTGGAGGAAAAGGGGCCGACTCTTCTCCAGAGTCTGTTGAGGGGGCAGGACCGGGCCACTTTGTCATCACAAGGGAAAAACTGTGTCAGACCAGACCCTGGAGCTGCAAGGTGGAGATAGGCCTCGTCAGCCTGAATCTGAAGTTTCAGAATCTGAGTCAGTCCCTCTTTTTTTTTGTAAAAAAGTATAATTCAGTGGTTTTTAGTATACTGACAGAGTTGTGCAGTCATCGCCCCTATCTCAGCATGGTATTCACAACAGTTGCACACGGACGTTGAAGAATATTTTGCCATTTCCCACGATTCCTGTTACTTTAAATGTGTAGATATGTATACATGCAGAAATCATACATATTATACGGATGCAGAGGCAACACATGTGAAGAGAGACACCAACTGTTTATATTGGCGACTAGAAGAACAGGCAATATATGTATAATCTTTTTCGGGTTCTTTTCCATTACAGGTTATTGCAAGATATTGACTACAGTTCCCAGTGCTATACAGTAGGTTCTTGTTGTTTATTTTATATACAGTTGTATGTATCTGTTAATCTCAAACTCCCAATTTATCCCTTCCCCCTTTCCCCTTTGGTAAACTTAGGTTTGTTTTCTGTGCCTGTGAGTCTATTTCTGTTTTGTTAATAAGTTCATTTGTATCTTTTTTTTAATTTTAGATTCCACATATAAGTGATATCATACATTTTTATTTCTCAGTCTGACTTACTTCACTTAGTATGATAATCTCTAGGTCCATCCAATTACAGTTTGTATTTAACCTTTTATTTGATAGAACCTTTGGAATAGAAATAAAACAACAGAAACAAAATGATTCTTTTATAAACATACATGAAACTATTAAGTTTTTATTGTTTACATTGACTGTAAGGTATACTTTTTTGGTGAAAGCATATTCCACTGTGTGACTTTGAATGCAATCACGTTTTACTTTTTAATCTTGTACACCAATGCTGCTGACAGCACGGTGTGTGCAACCACAGCTGGCCCACACACTGTTACCAGTTCACAGGGAGGCAAGTACAGGAATTAAGAGTTTTAGAGGCCCTCAAAGCAATTTAGCAGAGCTGTTTTATGTTCTTTGAATCTAATAATAAAAAATCAGGGCTTGAACTTTGTATGTCATTGCTTTTTAAAAATTTCACTTATTTCTAATAATTTATTTATTTTTGTTGCACGTATCAGTCCACAATGGACTGCAAGAAAAAAGAGCTGGTCTCACCCTACAGGTAGTTTGGGAAGCGCTGCTCCGTATCACTGAGAATTAGTACAAGTCAAGGTCATGACGGAAATGGAAGATATGAGAATGGAGCTCAGAAAAGGAAAAAAAAAGGCTGAGAAGATGAAAGACATGAGAAATCTCCAAAATGGCAGTTTGCTTAAATTTTAGAAACTGCAAATGAGGAAAAAGCAAGCAGACCTCTGTGCCGAGCATGACCTCCACAAAATCTGCAAAGAGGACACTGCTTTGATGAGGATTTACTGCTGATCAAAGCAACGAAAACGATCAAGAAAGTGATTTTCGGCAATTCCACAACTAGAACAGGTCTGATGGAGACCCTTCAGCTGTGGGGTCTTCTCTAAATGAGGCTGTACTGACCAACCCCTGACTGCAGAGAGAAGGCTTGTGGGCCTCACTTGGACTCCCCCTGGTTGCCCTTGTGTTGGGCATAAGGACACACAGCCTTAGGAGGCAAAGAAGCTCAGTGGCTGAGAACACAACTTCGTTAGGAGCCACACAAGCTCATCTGAATCCTGCCTTTGCTGCTTACTTGCTGGGTAGACCTGAGCTGGGTAGCCATCACTTTCTGGCCTCAGTTTACCCATCTGTAAAATGCACTTAATAGGATTTATCCAAGGTGGTTGTGAAAATTAAATGAGATAATAAATAGTTTGGGGCAGAATTTCCCAGGAAACGTGGCCCTTTTCCTCTCTGGAGGCTGGTGCAGGGGCAGCAGCAGGTGCAGGGTACGTGGGAGCCCTGGATAGACTCTGATTTGAGTCCTAGCTGCAAGTTCCGGACCAAAGGGGTATCTCAGGTCAGGAGGGGTGCGGGGAGTGTCCCTGGCCTGCACCTGTTCAGCACCGTACAGGGGAAGGTTGTCCTTTCTGTGTATGTGTGTGTAGGGTGTGTGTGTGTGTGCATGTGTGTGTGGGGGGCTGGGGGTTGGGAAGTGACCATGGGGCCCAGACCCAGGAGCAGAATCCCCGGGACAGCCCCACAGGTGCAATCCTTTGCCCACTGCTTGTGGCAGCGTCCACTCACTTCCACTCATGGGGGAGGCTGGGGGGCACAGAGTGGAGGTGGGGCCTGGAAGAGGTCCAGCTCATGCTCTGTGTATCGGAGGGACCTGGCACACCCTGGTGGGGTCTGGGGGGATGATCTGTGTGAGCTGGAGGGGCTGGGGCACCCTTAGCTTCCGCTGGGGATGCTCCCCAACCTGGGGTGAATTGCTCCCACTTCCCCACTGGAGAGACGTGCCCATTGCAGGCCCTGCTGGTGGGCGTGACCCACCCTTGTAGGTGTTAATAGCCCCACATCCCTGCATCCCTGCATCAAGTTCCATGGAAAGTGAAATTTCAAACAGGTAGTAAAACCTGCAGAAACTGTCTAGTTATCCTGTGAGCCCAGAATGTTCCCTCCCAGGAAAGCTGCACACTGTGGTCGTGGCCCATGTGGTCTTTAGTTGGGCCAGAACGTGAAGGAGGAGCTCTGTCTTCTGATCACTCGTCCCTCCCTTAGCCTGCTTCCCCTTTGGGCATCTTCCCTCGGGGCATCCACTGACCCCTTCCCTTCTGCTCTTGCTGTTGCCCTCCCCCCACCCCCATTTTACAGATGAAGGGGTTGAGGCTCAGAGGTTGAATGGCTGCTTAGGGCCACCGGGCTTTCATGGGTGGGAGCTGGGATTTGAACCTAGGTCTCTTGGCCTCCTTTCTCATTCCCCTGCTACTGCTCACTGGTCCCTGTGTAGTCTCTGATTCTTAACACTCGAGGGCCAGCAACCCCGGTGATGTGTCAGGCCCATAGCTCCTTGGGGCACATCTTACTGGACCTAGAGGTAGCCTGGGCACCTGTCTCTTGGGTCCCACTTTCTCTCACTGCAGCTTCTCTAGGCAGATGGCAGGCTGGTCAGTGGCACAATGTGGGCAGTGACCTGGGCCTCGGTCATCAGCTTCTGTGCTCTCATTACCATGCATCCACCCCCCGCCTTAAATGTGTGTTTCTGCTTCGCCACGTGAGCAAGTCCCTCCTGGGGGCAAGCCCTCTCCAAATGAGGCAGGCGAGGGGCTCTTCGAGGGGGACCTGCTCTGAGGGTTGGTACAGCTGCTTTGCCAACACACAGGAAGCCCCTCCTGAAAGCTTCCCACGCAAGGTCAGCACTCGGCCCGTCTGGTGCAGCACAGGAAGGGAGAGCCAAATGGTGTTCTGTGTTCTTGTTTTTGTACGGGGCCTGAGTGCAGCAGAGGCTCACGGGGAGACAGAGGAGCACAGGCTTTGCAGTTGGACAGATGATGGCTTTAAATTCCAGTCCTGCTGTCTGTCTCGTTGTTTCATTTTTTCTGAGTCACGGTTTTCACATCAATAAAATGGGGATGATGATCACAGTGTATGTGGGGCAGGGCTGTTCTGAGGTTTAGAGACAGTGTCTAAAGGATCTGACCAACAGAGCCCAAGTACAATCAGCCTTCAGTAACACTATGCTCTGGGTGGTCCTTTGAGGATGCCCTCCATGAGCAAGATGAATAGTAACCCGCACAGTAATGCTGCAGCTAATCCAGAACTTACTGAGGGTATACTTTGCCAAGCACTCTGCTGAGTGTTTTACAGGATGGTCCATTTCCTCCCCAGCCATTATAAGTTCCATTTTACAGATGAGGAATGAATCTCAGCGACATTATGCAACCTGCCCATCATCGTTGGATGCTGGTGAACAGCTGCACTTGCGTCTCGGTCGGCTCCATCGCTCTTCCATTTCCCGAGGCTGAGCACTTAAAGCACCACAGGTATGCTCCAGGGAAAAGCAGGGTTTGTTAGACAACACGCTCCTCACCTTTTACCTTTCTCCTTTTGTATCTGTTTGCCCTTCTCATTTGCATCACTTCTTCCTCTCGCCCTTTCCCTACTTTCTTCCTCTATTAAGCTAAAGAATAATCAAAGCTGCCCTTCAGGAGTATCAAGTTTAAACATAACATGGTAAAGTTGAGGAAACAAAGTATCAGTTATCTATGGCTGTGTAACAAACTACCCCAAAGTGAGAGGCTTACAACCACAAGCTTTTATTTTATTTGCTCATAACTCTCTGATTTGGCAGTTTGGGCTGAGTCCAGCTAGACAGTTCTGCTGGTCTCTCTGGGTCGCAGGTGGCTGCAGTTAGCGGAAAGCTTGACTGGGGCTGGGTGGTCCAGTGCAGCCTCACTCACCTGCCTGGCGGTTGGCAGCCTGTTGGCCAGGGTGCCTCAGTGGCCACTCGCTAGGCTAGCTTAGGCTTGTTTAAGAGGGTGGAAACTGCATGGCCTCTTGCGGTTTCAGCTCAGAAGTTGTACATCACTTGAGACACATTTTATTGGTCAAAGCAAGTTACAAGATCTGTCCAAATATGTCGGGTGAAAAAGTAGATTCCATCTCTTGTTGGGAGGAGTGTCAAAGACTTGGTGCCTGTTTTTAGCCTACCATACTAAGCACAGTTCCCTCCCCCAAAGATATCCTTAATATAACCCCTTTTGTTCCTTCACTCCTCTCCCCTGACTCCCATTCCCTCCTTATACTTTCAATAATAATTACTTACTTCACATCACCCAAAGCTTCATTCACTCACTCAACAAATATTTTATTATGTGCCAGGGACCCCGAAGTGAAAAAAGTTCCTGCTCTAGTGAATCTAATGTTCTAGTGGAGGGAGCAGACAATGCAGAAATAAACAAGCACACAGTGTAGGGCTATGGTGGACAATGGGTGCTTTGGACAACAACAGAGCAGATGAGGGGGTAGGGAGTGTGTGTGAAAGGGTGGAGGGTAGTTGGTGGTTCCTATTACATACAGAGCGATCAGTTGACATCTAATGAGGTGACATCTGAGCCTGAAGGAAGCGAGGGAGTAAGAAGGTCCAAGCAGAGGGAAAGATTTCCAGGTAGAGCAAACAGCCAGTGCAAAGGTCCTGGGGCTGACATTGAGAGACACAATTCCTTACAGTCTCAAATGTAGTTTAAAAACACCAGCTGTATGTATTTCATGAAAGAATAATAAAAGAAAATAATTAAAAATGGTAAAGCTCTTGCTAAGCTAAAGCACTTTATTTTACCGGATTCTGCTATCATCGATTATAGCTCCTGAGAAGGGAACGGAGGGTCACCTCTCTGAGCTTCAGGGAGTTCACCTTTCAAAAGGAGAACTGTGTGCTTATCCTGCCTCTCGCCTTGTGGTGAGAATCAAAGTGACACCATGAAAAATGAAAGTTGCTCTGCTTCTGGTTTCATTTCCTACCGCAAGGTTGCCCGTGATTTTTTTTTTTTTAAACGCAAAACCCTCAAAGGCTCACTGCTGCCTAAAGAATAAGTGCCAAGCACTTGAGCACGACTTCAGAGGGCCCTGGCTATCTCATTTTTTACCCAGAACCCACCCCACCGCCACCCCACAACCCCATGCTCCAGTCAAAACCGGCTCTCATCTCAGCCGCTCTCTGCCTGGGATCCTCCGGGATCCTCCTCTCCCTTCTCAAGCCTCAGCACCTAGGGGACCGGCGCCTTGGTGGTTAATGGACCCAGATAAGTGCCCCGCTGGCGCTCAGGTAGATAATGTGTCCACCTCTAAGCAGTTATAAAGTTCTTTCCAGACCATCTTCGAAGATCAAATCTTGGTACCGCCCAGCACTAGCTAGCTATGATGCCCCTGAACAAATCCCTGAGCCTGCTTCCGTATCTGCAGAGGGGTCCGGGACACCCTTTAGGTGGGCCTGGAGAGGACACGGGCCGGCGCTGGCACACACCGCATCCGGACATCCGTGCTTCCGACTCTGGGGCGGGGCTGTAGGGCGGCTGACCGGGGTGGGGTGGGGGCTCCAGAGAAGCAGGGTCTGGGGCTCGGGGCAGCAAAGGGGTGCGAGGGCTTCCCCGTAGTCTGTACAACCCCGCCGGCCCAGAGTGCGGCCGGAGGGACCCCCAGGACGTCCGCTTGGCGCCGCCCCCGGGCAAAGCTTCCCCGCGGCCGCCACTCGGGGCCGCAGCCACGCCCGCGCGCTGACCCCGTCCGCCCGCAGCCCGGGCCTGGCGTCCAGAGTACGATCCCGGGAGCAGAGCCTGGCGGCGTGGTGAGCATGCGCGGGCCGCGACGCGCGGCGCGCATGCCCGGTGCTCCCGGGAGGCGGAAGCTCGGAACGGGGACGCGGCCGGGCGCGCGCAGCAGAGGGAGGCGCGCGCCTCAGCAGGCCGCCG